>NW_026734560.1:0-313153 GCF_949786415.1 Peromyscus eremicus | reverse complement strand
TTCCTGTCATGTTCCTAAGCAGAGTTGAACTAGATATGGCCGTGTGTGTAGGAAGCACACTTCTTTTGTTCTGAGCAAGCTCACTCTTCTGGCCCTTTAGGAAACACAGTAGAGTAGAAGAGTGCTCTTTTCTCAAAAGCAGAGTGTGTTTCTTGTAAGGCGAGCTAGCGTTTGTTTCCCAGTCCTAAATGGAGTTGAATCACATGCAGGTTCTGGTCCTACGAGCAAGAGTTGTTTTCTGGTAAGGAAAGTCACTATTGCGCTCCCATGGTCATACACAGTGCAAATGGCAATCGCGTCTGTTCCCAGCAAGAACAGTGTATCGGACTGAAGAGAAGCTACTGTTCTTGTCAGTTTCCTAAGCAGAGTTGAATGAGATATGTCCCGTGTGTGTAGGAAGCACAGTTCTTTTGTTCTGAGCAAGCTCACTGTTTGGAACCCATAGGAAACACAGTAGAGTAGAAGGGTGCTCTTTTCTCAAAAGCAGAGTGTGTTTCTTGTAAGGCAAGCTGGCGTTTGCTTCCCAGTCCTAAGTGGAGTTGAATCACATGCAGTTTCTGGTCCTATGAGCAAGAGTTGTTTTCTCTTAAGAAGAGTCACTATTGCGCTGCCATTGCCATACACAGGACAAATAGCACTGGCGTCTGTTCCCAGCAAGTACAGTGTATTGGACTGAAGAGGATCTACTGTTCTTGTCAAGTTCCTAAGCAGAGTTGAAATAGATATGGCCGTTTGTGTATGAAGCACAGTTTTTTTGTTCTGAGCAAGCTCACTGTTGGGAACACATAGGAAACACAGTAGAATTGAAGAGTGCTCTTTTCTCAAAAGCAGAGTGTGTTTCTTGGAAGGCGAGCTAGCGTTTGTTTCCCAGTCCTAAATGGAGTTGAGTCACATGCAGTTTTTTGTCCTACGAGCAAGATTTGTTTTCTGGTAAGACGAGTCACTATTGTCCTCCAATTGCCATACACAGTGCAAATAGCACTCACGTCTGTTCCCAGCAAGTACAGTGTATTGGACTGAAGAGGATCTACTGTTCTTTTCAGTTTCCTAAGCAGAGTTGAACTAGATATGGCCCATGTGTGTAGGAAGCACAGTTTTTTGTTCTGAGCAAGCTCACTGTTTGGACCCCACAGGAAACACAGTAGAGTAGAAGAGTGCTCTTTTCTCAAAAGCAGAGTGTGTTTCATGTAAGCCTTGCTAGCATTTGTTTCCCAGTCCTAAATGGAGTTGAATAACATACAGTTTCTGGTCCTACGAGCAAGAGTTGTTTTCTGGTAAGGAAAGTCACTATTGCGCTCCAATTGCTATCCACAGTGCAAATAGCACTCGCGTCTGTTCCCAGCAAGTACAGTGTATCGGACTGAAGAGGAGCTACTGTTCTTGTCAGTTTCCTAAGCAGAGTTGAACTAGATATGGCCCGTATGTGTAGGAAGCACAGTTCTTTTGTTCTGAGCAAGCTCACTTTTCTGGCCCTATAGGAAACACGGTAGAGTAGAAGAGTGCTCTTTTCTCTAAAGCAGAGTGTGTTTCTTGTAAGGCGAGCTAGCGTTTGTTTCCCAGTCCTAAATGGAGTTGAATCACATGCAGTTTTTGGTCCTACGAGCAAGAGTTGTTTTCCACTAAGGAAAGTCACTATTGCGCTCTCATTGCCATACACAGTGCAAATAGCACTCGAGTCTGTTCCCAGCAAGTACATTGTATCGGACTGAAGAGGAGCTACTGTTCTTGTCAGTTTCCTAAGCAGAGTTGAACTAGATATGGCCCGTTCGTGTAGGAAGCACAGTTCTTTTGTTCTGAGCAAGCTCACTGTTCGGACCCCATAGGAAACACAGTAGAGTAGAAGAGTGCTCTTTTCTCAAAAGCAGAATGTGTTTCATGTAAGGCGAGCTAGCATTTGTTTCCCAGTCCTAAATGGAGTTGAATCACATGCAGTTTCTGGTACTTTGAGCAAGAGTTGTTTTCTGGGGAAGAAAGTCACTATTGCACTCCCAGTGCCATACACAGTGCAAATAGCACTCGCATCTGTTCCCAGCAAGTACAGTGTATTGAACTGAAGAGGAGCTACTGTTCTTGTCAGTTTCCTAAGCAGAGTTGAACTAGATTTGGCCCGTGTGTAGGAAGAACAGTTCTTTTGTTCTGGGCAAGCTCACTGTTCTGGCCCTATAGGAAACACAGTAGAGCTGAAGTGTGCTCTTTTCTCCAAAGCAGAGAGTGTTTCTTGTAAGGCAAGCTAGCGTTTGTTTCCCAGTCCTAAATGGAGTTGAATGACACACAGTTTCTGGTCGTACGAGCAAGAGTTGTTTTCTGGTAAGAAGAGTCATTATTGCGCTGCCATTGCCATACACAGGACAAATAGCACTGTTGTCTGTTTCCAGCAGTACAGTGTATTGGACTGAAGAGGAGCTACTGTTCTTGTCAGGTACCTAAGCAGAATTGAACTAAGTATGGTGGTGTGTGTAGGAAGCACATTTTTTTGTTCTGAGCAATCTCACTGTTCGGACCTCATAGGAATCACAGAAGAGTTGAAGAGTGCTCTTTCCTCTAAAGCAGAGTGTGTTTCTTGTAAGGCGAGCTGGCATTTGTTTCCTAGTCCTAAATGGAGTGGAATCACATGCAGTTTCTGGTCCTACGAGCAAGAGTTTTTTTCTGGTAAGGAAAGTCACTATTGCACTCCAATTGCCATACACAGTCCAAATAACATTCGCATCTGTTCCCAGCAAGTACAGTGTATTGAACTGAAGAGGAGCTACTGTTCTTGTCAGTTTCCTAAGCAGAGTTGAACTAGATATGGCCCGTGTGTGTAGGAAGCACAGTTCTTTTGTTCTGAGCAAGCTCACTGTTCTGGCCCTATAGGAAACACAGTAGAGTAGAAGAGTGCTCTTTTCTCTAAAGCAGAGTGTGTTTCTTGTAAGGCGAGCTAGCATTTGTTTCCCAGTCCTAAATGGAGTTGAATCACATGCAGTTTCTGGTCCTACGAGCAAGAGTTGTTTTCCGGTAAAAAAAGTCACTATTGCGCTGCCATTGCCATACACAGGACAAATAGCACTGTTGTCTCTTTCCAGCAGTACAGTGTATTGGACTGAAGAGGAGCTACTGTTCTTGTCAGGTACCTAAGCAGAATTGAACTAAGTATGCGGTGAGTGTAGGAAGCAAAGTTTTTTTTGTTCTGAGCAAGCTCACTGTTCGGACCTCATAGGAATCACAGAAGAGTAGAAGAGTGCTCTTTTCTCTAAAGCAGAGTGTGTTTCTTGTAAGGCGAGCTGGCGTTTGTTTCCTAGTCCTTAATGGAGTTCAATCACAGGCAGTTTCCGGTCCTATGAGCAAGAGTTGTTTTCTGGTAAGGAAAGTCACTATTGTGCTCCCATTGCCATACACAGTGCAAATAGCACTCCCGTCTGTTCCCAGCAAGTACAGTGTATTGGACTGAAGAGGAGCTACTGTTCTTGTCAGTTTCCTAAGCAGAGTTGAACTAGATATGGACCATGTGTGTAGGAAGCACAGTTCTTTTGTTCTGAGCAAGCTCACTGTTCGCACACCATAGGAAACACAGTAGAGTAGAAGAGTGCTCTTTTGTCAAAAGCAGAGTGTATTTCATGTAAGGCGAGCTAGCATTTGTTTCTCAGTCCTAAATAGAGTTGAATCATATGCAGTTTCTGGGCCTACGAGCAAGAGTTGTTTTATGGTAAGAAGAGTCATTGTTGCGCTGCAATTGCCATACACAGGACAAATAGCACTGGCGTCTGTTCCCAGCAAGTACAGTGTATTGGACTGAAGAGGATCTACTATTCTTGTCAGGTTCCTAAGCAGAGTTGAACTAGATATGGCCGTGTGCGTAGGAAGCACAGTTTTTTTGTTCTGAGCAAGCTCACTGTTCTGGCCCTATAGGAAACACAGTAGAGTACAAGAGTGCTCTTTTATCAAAAGCAGAGTGTGTTTCTTGTAATGCCAGCTAGCGTTTGTTTCCCAGTCCTAAATAGAGTTGAATCACATGCAGTTTCTGGTCATACGAGCAAGAGTTGTTTTCTGGTAAGGAAAGTCACTATTGCACTCCTATTGCCAAACACAGTGCAAAAAGCACTCGTGTCTGTTCCCAGCAATTACAGTGTATTGGACTGAAGAGGAGCTACTGATCTTGTCAGTTTCCTAAGCAGAGTTGAACTAGATATGGTCGGTGTGTGTAGGAAGCACAGTTCTTTTATTCTGAGTAAGCTCACTGTTTGGACCCCTTAGGAAACACAGTAGAGTAGAAGAGTGCTCTTTTCTCAAAAGCAGAGTGTGTTTCTTGTAAGGAGAGCTAGTGTTTGTTTCCCAGTCCTAAATGGAGTTGAATCCCATGCAGTTTCTGATCCTACGAGCAAGAGTTGTTTTCTGGTAAGAAGAGTCAATATTGCACTGCCTTTGCCATACACAGGACAAATAGCACTGGCGTCTGTTCCCAGCAAGTACACTGTATTGGACTGAACAGGATCTACTGTTCTTGTCAGGTTCCTAAGCAGACTTGAACTAGATATGGCCGTGTGTGTAGGAAGCACAGTTTTTTTGTTCTGAGCAAGCTCACTGCTCGGAACACATAGGAAACACAGTAGAATAGAAGAGTGCTCTTTTCTCAAAAGCAGTGTGTGTTTCTTGTAAAGCGAGCTAGCGTTTGTTTCCTAGTCCTAAATGGAATTGAATCACATGCAGTTTGTGGTCCTACGAGCAAGAGTTGTTTTCTGGTAAGAAGAGTCACTATTGTGCTCCCATTGTCATACACATTACAAATAGCACTGGTGTCTGTTTCCAGCATGTACAGTGTATTGGACTGAAGAGGATCCACTGTTATTTCAGTTTCCTAAGCAGAATTGAACTAGATATGGCCGTGTGTGTCGGAAGTACAGTTCTTTTGTTCTGAGCAAGCTCACTGTTTTGGCTCTATAGAAAACACAGTAGAGTAGAAGTGTGCTCTTTTCTCAAAAGCAGTGTGTGTTTCTTGTAAGGCGAGCTAGCGTTTTTGTCCCAGTCCTAAATGGAGTTGAATCACATGCAGTTTTTGTTTCCATGAGCATGAGTTGTTTTCTGGTAAGGAAAGTCACTATTGCGCTCCCATTCCCCTACACAGTGCAAATAGCACTCGCGTCTGTTCCCAGCAAATACACTGTATTGGACTCAAGTGGAGCTACTGTTCTTGTCAGTTTCCTAATCAGAGTTGAACTAGATATGGCCCGTGTGTGTAGGAAGCACAGTTCTTTGGTTCTGAGCAAGCTCACTGTTCGGACCCCATAGGAAACACAGTAGAGTAGAAGAGTGCTCTTTTCTCAAAAGCAGAGTCTGTTTCTTGTAAGGCGAGCTAGTGTTTGTTTCCCCATCAGAAATGGAGTTGAATCCCATGCAGTTTCTGGTCCTATGACCAAGAGTTGTTTTCTGGTAAGAAGAGTCACTATTACGTTCCCATTGCCATACACAGTGCAAATAGCACTCGCGTCTCTTCGCAGGAATTACAGTGTATTGGACTGAAGAGGAGCTACTGTTCTTGTCAGTTTCCTAAGCAGAGTTGAACTAGATATGGCTCGTGTGTGTAGGAAGCACAGTTCTTTTGTTCTGAGCAAGCTCACTGTTCGGACCCCATAGGAAACACATTAGATTAGAAGATTGCTCTTTTCTCAAAAGCAGAGTGTGTTTCTTGTATGGCGAGCTAGCGTTTGTTTCCCAATCCTAAATGGAGTTGAATTACATGCAGTTTCTGGTCCTAGGAGCAAGAGTTGTTTTCTGGTATGAAGAGTCACTATTGTGCTCCATATGTCATACACCGGTCAAATAGCACTCGCGTCTGTTCCCAGTATGTACAGTGTATTGGACTGAAGAGGATCTACTGTCCTTGTCAGTTTCCTAAGCAGAATTGATCTAGATATGGCCCGTGTGTGTAGGAAGCATAGTTCTTCTGTTGTGAGAAAGCTCATTGTTCTGACCCCAAAGAAAAACAGTAGAGTAGAAGAGTGCCCGTTTCTCAAAAGCAGTGTGTGTTTCTTGTAAGGCGAGCTAGCATTAGTTTCCCAATCCTAAATGGAGTTGAATCACATGCAGTTTCTGGTCCTACGAGCAAGAATTGTTTTCTGGTAAGAAGAGTCACTATTGCCCTCCCATTGTCATACACTGGGCAAATAGCACTCGCGTCTGTTTCCAGCAACTACAGAGTATTGGACTGAAGAGGATCTACTATTCTTGTCAGTTTCATAAGCAGAATTGAACTAGATATGACCGTGTGTGTAGGAAGCACAGTTCTTTTGTTCTGAGCAAGCTCACTGTTTTGGCCCTATAGGAAACACAGTAGAGTAGAAGAGTGCTCTTTTCTCAAAAGCAGAGTGTGTTTCTTGTAAGGCAAGCTAGCGTTTGTTTCCCAGTCCTAAATGGAGTTGAATCACATGTAGTTTTTGGTCCTACGAGCAAGAGTTGTTTTCTGGTAAGAAGAGTCACTCTTGTGCTCCCATTGCCATACACAGTGCAAACAGCACTCACGTCTGTTCGCAGCAAGTACAATGTATTGGACTGAAGATGAGCTACTGTTCTTGTCAGTTTCCTAAGCAGAGTTGAACTAGATATGGCCCCTGTGTGTAGGAAGCACAGTTCGTTTGTTCTGAGCAAGCTCACTGTTCGGACCCCATAGGAAAGACAGTAGAGAAGAAGAGTGCTCTTTTCTCAAAAGCAGAGTGTGTTTCTTGTAAGGCAAGCTAGCGTTTGTTTCCCAGTCCTAAATGGAGTTGAATCACATGCAGTTTCTGATCCTACGAGCAAGAGTTGATTTCTGGTAAGGAAAGTCACTATTGCACTCCCATTGCCATACACAGTGGAAATAGCACTCCCGTCTTTTCCCAGCAAGTATAGTGTTTTGGACTGAAGAGGAGCTACTGTTCTTGTCAGTTTCCTAAGCAGAGTTGAACTACATATGGCCCGTGTGTGTAGGAAGCACAGTTCTTTTGTTCTGAGCAAGCTCACTGTTCTGGCCCTATAGGAAACACAGTAGAGCGGACGAGTGCTCTTTGCTCAAAAGCAGAGTGTGTTTCATGTAAGGCGAGCTTGCATTTGTTTCCTAGTACTAAATGGAGTTGAATCACATGCAGTTTCGGGTCCTACGAGCAAGAGTTGTTTTCTGGTAAGGAAAGTCATTATTGTGTTCCCATTGCCATACACAGTGCAAATAGCACTCGCGTCTGTACCCAGCAAGTACAGTGTATCGGACTGAAGAGGAGCTACTGTTCTTGTCAGTTTCCTAAGCAGAGTTGAACTAGATATGGCTCGTGTGTGTAGGAAGCACAGTTCTTGTTGTGAGCAAGCTCACTGTTCTGGCCCTCTAGGAAACACAGTAGAGTAGATAAGTGCTCTTTTCTCTAAAGCAGAGTGTGTTTCTTGTAAGGCGAGCTCCCGTTTGTTTCCCAGTCCTAAATGGAGTTGAGTCACATGCAGTTTTTGTTCCTACGAGCAAGAGTTGTTTTCTGGTAAAAAGAGTCACTATTGCGCTCCAAATGCCATACAAAGTGCAAATAGCACTCGCGTCTGTTCCCAGCAAGTACAGTGTATTGGACTGAGGAGGAGCTACTGTTCTTAACAGTTTCCTAAGAAGAGTAGAACGAGATATGGCCCTGTGTGTAGGAAGCACAGTTCTTTTGTTTTGAGCAAGCTCACTGTTTGGACCCCATAGGAAACACAGTAGAGAAGAAGAGTGCTCTTTTATGAAAAGAAGAGTGTGTTTCATGTAAGGCGAGCTAGCGTTTGTTTCCCAGTCCTAAATGGAGTTGAGTCACATGCAGTTTTTTGTCCTATGAGCAAGATTTGTTTTCTGGTAAGACGAGTAACTATTGTGCTCCAAATACCATACACAGTGCAAATAGCACTCACGTCTGTTCCCCGCAAGTACAGTGTATTGGACTAAAGAGGAGCTACTGTTCTTGTCAGTTTCCTAAGCAGAGTTGAACTAGATATGACCCGTGTGTGTAGGAAGCACAGTTCTTTTGTTCTGAGCAAGCTCACTGTTCTGGCCTTATAGGAAATACAGTAGAGTAGAAGAGTGCTCTTTTCTCAAAAGCAGAGTGTGTTTCTTGTAAGGCGAGCTAGCGTTTGTATCCCAGTCCAAAATGGAGTTGAATCCCATGCATTTTCTGGTCCTACGAGCAAGAGTTGTTTTCTGGTAAGGAAAGTCACTATTGCGCTCCCATTGCCATACACAGTGCAAATAGCACTCGTGTCTGTTCCAGCAAGTACAGTGTATTGGACTGAAGAGGAGCTACTGTTCTTGTCAGTTTCCTAAGCAGAGTTGAACTAGATATATCCCGTATGAAGGAAGCACAGTTCTTTTGTTCTGAGCAAGCTCACTGTTCTGGCCCTATACGAAACACAGTAGAGTAGAAGAGTGCTCTTTTCTCAAAAGCAGAGTGTGTTTCTTGTAAGGCAAGCTAGCGTTTGTTTCCCAGTCCTAAATGGAGTTGAATCACATGCAGTTTCTGTTCCTAAGAGCAAGGGTTGTTTTCTGGTAAGGAAAGTCACTATTGCGCTCCCATTGCCATACACAGTGCAAATAGCACTCGTGTCTGTTCCAGCAAGTACAGTGTATTGGACTGAAGAGGAGCTACTGTTCTTGTCAGTTTCCTAAGCAGAGTTGAAAGAGATATGGCCTGTGTGTGTAGGAAGCACAGTTCTCTTGTTCTGAGCAAGCTCACTGTTCTGGCCCTATAGGAAACACAGTAGAGTAGAAGAGTGCTCTTTTCTCTAAAGCAGAGTGTGTTTCTTGTAAGGCGAGCTTGTGTTTGTTTCCTAGTCCTAAATGGAGTTGAATCACATGCAGTTTCTGGTCCTATGAGCAAGAGTTGTTTTCTGGGAAAGAAAGTCACTATTGCACTCCCAGTGCCATACACATTACAAATAGGACTCGCGTCTGTTCCCAGCAAGTACAGTGTATTGGACTGAATAGGATCTACTGTTCTTGTCAGGTTTATAAGCAGATTTGAACTAGATATGGCCGTGTGTGTAGGAAGCAGAGTTTTTTTGTTCTGAGCAAGCTCACTGTTCGGACCACATAGGAAACACAGTAGAGTAGAAGAGTGCTCTTTTCTCAAGAGCAGTGTGTGTTTCTTGTAATGCCAGCTAGCATTTGTTTCCCATTCCTCAATGGAGTTGAATCACATGCAGTATCTGATCCTACGAGCAAGAGTTGTTTTCTGGAAATGAAAGTCACTATTGTGCTCCCATTGCCATACACAGTGCAAATAGCACTGGCGTCTATTCCCAGCAAGTATAGTGTTTTGGACTAAAGACGAGCTACTGTTCTTGTCAGTTTCCTAAGCAGAGTTGAACTAGATATGGCCCGTGGGTGGAGGAAGCACAGTTTTTTTTGTTCTGAGCAAGCTCACTCTTGGGAACACAAAGGAAACACAGTAGAATTTAAGAATGCTCATTTCTCAAAAGCAGAGTGTCTTTCTTGGAAGGTGAGCTAGCATTTGTTTCCCAGTCCTAAATGGAGTTGAGTCACATGCAGTTTTTTGTCCTACGAGCAAGATTTGTTTTCTGGTAAGACGAGTAACTATTGTGCTCCAAATGCCATACACAGTGCTAATACCACTGTCGTCTGTTCCCTGCAAGTACAGTGTATTGGACTGAAGAGGAGCTACTGTTCTTGTCAGTTTCCTAAGCAGAGTTGAACTAGATATGGCCCGTGTGTAGGAAGCACAGTTCTTTTGTTCTGGGCAAGCTCACTGTTCTGGCCCTATAGGAAACACTGTAGAGCCGAAGTGTGCTCTTTTCTCTAAAGCAGAGAGTGTTTCTTGTAAGGCAAGCTAGCGTTTGTTTCCCAGTCCTAAATGGAGTTGAATGACACGCAGTTTCTGGTCGTACGAGCAAGAGTTGTTTTCTGGTAAGAAGAGTCATTATTGCGCTGCCATTGCCATACACAGGACAAATAGCACTGTTGTCTCTTTCCAGCAGTACAGTGTATTGGACTGAAGAGGAGCTACTGTTCTTGTCAGGTAACTAAGCAGAATTGAACTAAGTATGGCGGTGTGTGTAGGAAGCACAGTTTTTTTGTTCTGAGCAATCTCACTGTTCGGACCTCATAGGAATCACAGAAGAGTTGAATAGTGCTCTTTTCTCTAAAGCAGAGTGTGTTTCTTGTAAGGCGAGCTGGCGTTTGGTTCCTAGTCCTAAATGGAGTGGAATCACATGCAGTTTCTGGTCCTACGAGCAAGAGTTTTTTTCTGGTAAGGAAAGTCACTATTGCACTCCCATTGCCATACACAGGACAAATAGCACTGGCGTCTGTTCCCAGCAAGTACAGTGTATTGAACTGAAGAGGAGCTACTGTTCTTGTCAGTTTCCTAAGCAGAGTTGAACTAGATATGGCCCGTGTGTGTAGGAAGCACAGTTCTTTTGTTCTGAGCAAGCTCACTGTTTGGAACCCATAGGAAACACAGTAGAGTAGAAGAGTGCTCTTTTCTCAAAAGCAGATTGTGTTCCTTGTAAGGCAAGCTAGCGTTTGCTTCCCAGTCCTAAGTGGAGTTGAATCACATGCAGTTTCTGGTCCTATGAGCAAGAGTTGTTTTCTCGTAAGAAGAGTCACTATTGCGCTGCTATTGCCATACACAGGACAAATAGCACTGGCGTCTGTTCCCGGCAAGTACAGTGTATTGGACTGAAGAGGATCTACTGTTCTTGTCAAGTTCCTAAGCAGAGTTGAACTAGATATGGCCGTTTGTGTATGAAGCACAGTTTTTTTGTTATGAGCAAGCTCACTGTTGGGAACACATAGGAAACACAGTAGAATTGAAGAGTGCTCTTTTCTCAAAAGCAGAGTGTGTTTCATGTAAGGCGAGATAGCGTTTGTTTCCCAGTCATAAATGGAGTTGAATCAATGCAGTTTCTGGTCCTACGAGCAAGAGTTGTTTTCCGGTAAGGAAAGTCACTATTGCGCTCCCATTGCCATACACAGTGCAAATAGCACTCGCGTCTGTTCCCAGCAAGTACAGTGTATCGGACTGAAGAGGAGCTACTGTTCTTGTCAGTTTCCTAAGCAGAGTTGAACTAGATATGGCCCGTTCGTGTAGGAAGCACAGTTCTTTTGTTCTGAGCAAGCTCACTGTTCTGGCCTTATAGGAAATACAGTAGAGTAGAAGAGTGCTCTTTTCTCAAAAGCAGAGTGTGTTTCTTGTAAGGCGAGCTAGCGTTTGTATCCCAGTCCAAAATGGAGTTGAATCCCATGCATTTTCTGGTCCTACGAGCAAGAGTTGTTTTCTGGTAAGGAAAGTCACTATTGCGCTCCCATTGCCATACACAGTGCAAATAGCACTCGTGTCTGTTCCAGCAAGTACAGTGTATTGGACTGAAGAGGAGCTACTGTTCTTGTCAGTTTCCTAAGCAGAGTTGAACTAGATATATCCCGTATGAAGGAAGCACAGTTCTTTTGTTCTGAGCAAGCTCACTGTTCTGGCCCTATACGAAACACAGTAGAGTAGAAGAGTGCTCTTTTCTCAAAAGCAGAGTGTGTTTCTTGTAAGGCAAGCTAGCGTTTGTTTCCCAGTCCTAAATGGAGTTGAATCACATGCAGTTTCTGTTCCTAAGAGCAAGGGTTGTTTTCTGGTAAGGAAAGTCACTATTGCGCTCCCATTGCCATACACAGTGCAAATAGCACTCGTGTCTGTTCCAGCAAGTACAGTGTATTGGACTGAAGAGGAGCTACTGTTCTTGTCAGTTTCCTAAGCAGAGTTGAAAGAGATATGGCCTGTGTGTGTAGGAAGCACAGTTCTCTTGTTCTGAGCAAGCTCACTGTTCTGGCCCTATAGGAAACACAGTAGAGTAGAAGAGTGCTCTTTTCTCTAAAGCAGAGTGTGTTTCTTGTAAGGCGAGCTTGTGTTTGTTTCCTAGTCCTAAATGGAGTTGAATCACATGCAGTTTCTGGTCCTATGAGCAAGAGTTGTTTTCTGGGAAAGAAAGTCACTATTGCACTCCCAGTGCCATACACATTACAAATAGGACTCGCGTCTGTTCCCAGCAAGTACAGTGTATTGGACTGAATAGGATCTACTGTTCTTGTCAGGTTTATAAGCAGATTTGAACTAGATATGGCCGTGTGTGTAGGAAGCAGAGTTTTTTTGTTCTGAGCAAGCTCACTGTTCGGACCACATAGGAAACACAGTAGAGTAGAAGAGTGCTCTTTTCTCAAGAGCAGTGTGTGTTTCTTGTAATGCCAGCTAGCATTTGTTTCCCATTCCTCAATGGAGTTGAATCACATGCAGTATCTGATCCTACGAGCAAGAGTTGTTTTCTGGAAATGAAAGTCACTATTGTGCTCCCATTGCCATACACAGTGCAAATAGCACTGGCGTCTATTCCCAGCAAGTATAGTGTTTTGGACTAAAGACGAGCTACTGTTCTTGTCAGTTTCCTAAGCAGAGTTGAACTAGATATGGCCCGTGGGTGGAGGAAGCACAGTTTTTTTTGTTCTGAGCAAGCTCACTCTTGGGAACACAAAGGAAACACAGTAGAATTTAAGAATGCTCATTTCTCAAAAGCAGAGTGTCTTTCTTGGAAGGTGAGCTAGCATTTGTTTCCCAGTCCTAAATGGAGTTGAGTCACATGCAGTTTTTTGTCCTACGAGCAAGATTTGTTTTCTGGTAAGACGAGTAACTATTGTGCTCCAAATGCCATACACAGTGCTAATACCACTGTCGTCTGTTCCCTGCAAGTACAGTGTATTGGACTGAAGAGGATCTACTGTTCTTGTCAAGTTCCTAAGCAGAGTTGAACTAGATATGGCCGTTTGTGTATGAAGCACAGTTTTTTTGTTATGAGCAAGCTCACTGTTGGGAACACATAGGAAACACAGTAGAATTGAAGAGTGCTCTTTTCTCAAAAGCAGAGTGTGTTTCATGTAAGGCGAGATAGCGTTTGTTTCCCAGTCATAAATGGAGTTGAATCAATGCAGTTTCTGGTCCTACGAGCAAGAGTTGTTTTCCGGTAAGGAAAGTCACTATTGCGCTCCCATTGCCATACACAGTGCAAATAGCACTCGCGTCTGTTCCCAGCAAGTACAGTGTATCGGACTGAAGAGGAGCTACTGTTCTTGTCAGTTTCCTAAGCAGAGTTGAACTAGATATGGCCCGTTCGTGTAGGAAGCACAGTTCTTTTGTTCTGAGCAAGCTCACTGTTCGGACCCCATAGGAAACACAGTAGAGTAGAAGAGTGCTCTTTTCTCAAAAGCAGAATGTGTTTCATGTAAAGCGAGCTAGCATTTGTTTCCCAGTCCTAAATGGAGTTGAATCACATGCAGTTTCTGGTCCTACGAGCAAGAGTTGTTTTTTGGGAAGAAAGTCAGTATTGCACTCCCATTGCCATCCAAAGTGCAAATAGCACTCGCATCTGTTCCCAGCAAGTACAGTGTATTGAACTGAAGAGGAGCTACTGTTCTTGTCAGTTTCCTAAGCAGAGTTGAACTAGATATGGCCCGTGTGTGTAGGAAGCACAGTTCTTTTGTTCTGAGCAAGCTCACTGTTCTGGCCCTATAGGAAACACAGTAGAGTAGAAGAGTGCTCTTTTCTCTAAAGCAGAGTGTGTTTCTTGTAAGGCGAGCTAGCATTTGTTTCCCAGTCCTAAATGGAGTTGAATCACATGCAGTTTCTGGTCCTACGAGCAAGAGTTGTTTTCCGGTAAAAAAAGTCACTATTGCGCTGCCATTGCCATACACAGGACAAATAGCCCTGCCGTCTGTTCCCAGCAAGTACAGTGTATTGGACTGAAGAGGATCTACTGTTCTTGTCAGGTTCCTAAGCAGAGTTGAACTAGATATGGCCGTGTGCGTAGGAAGCACAGTTTTTTTGTTCTGAGCAAGCTCACTGTTGGGAACACATAGGAAACAAAGTAGAATTGAAGAGTGCTCTTTTCTCAAAAGCAGAGTGTGTTTCTTGGAAGGCGAGCTAGCGTTTGTTTCCCAGTCCTAAATGGAGTTGAGTCACATGCAGTTTTTTGTCCTACGAGCAAGATTTGTTTTCTGGTAAGACGAGTCACTATTACACTCCAATTGCCATACACAGTACAAATAGAACTGGCGTCTGTTCCCCGCAAGTACAGTGTATAGGACTGAAGTGGAGCTACTGTTCTTGTCAGTTTCCTAAGCAGAGTTGAACTAGATATGGCCCGTGTGTGTAGGAAGCACAGTTCTTTTGTTCTGAGCAAGCTCACTGTTCGGACCCCATAGGAAACACAGTAGAGTAGAAGAGTGCTCTTTTCTCAAAAGCAGAGTGTGCTTCATGTAAGGCTTGCTAGCATTTGTTTCCCAGTCCTAAATGGAGTTGAATCACATGCAGTTTCTGGTCCTACGAGCAAGAGTTGTTTTCTGGTAAGGAAAGTCACTATTACGCTCCCATTGCCATCCACAGTGCAAATAGCACTCGCGTCTGTTCCCAGCAAGTACAGTGTATCGGACTGAAGAGGAGCTACTGTTCTTGTCAGTTTCCTAAGCAGAGTTGAACTAGATATGGCCCGTGTGTAGGAAGCACAGTTCTTATGTTCTGAGCAAGCTCACTCTTCTGGCTCTATGGAAACACAGTAGAGTAGAAGAGTGCTCTTTTCTCTAAAGCAGAGTGTGTTTCTTGTAAGGCGAGCTAGCGTTTGTTTACCAGTCCTAAATGGAGTTGAATCACATGCAGTTTCTGGTCCTATGAGCAAGAGTTGTTATCCGGTAAGGAAAGTCACTATTGCGCTCCCATTGCCATACACAGTGCAAATAGCACTCTCGTCTGTTCCCAGCAAGTAGAGTGTATCGGACTTAAGAGGAGCGACTGTTCTTGTCAGTTTCCTAAGCAGAGTTGAACTAGATATGGACCATGTGTGTAGGAAGCACAGTTCTTTTGTTCTGAACAAGCTCACTGTTCGGACACCATAGGAAACACAGTAGAGTAGAAGAGTGCTCTTTTCTCAAAAGCAGAGTGTATTTCATGTAAGGCGAAATAGCATTTGTTTCTCAGTCCTAAATGGAGTTGAATCATATGCAGTTTTTGGTCCTACGAGCAAGACTTTTTTTCTGGTAAGGAAAGTCACTATTGCGCTCCCTATGCCATCCACAGTGCAAATAGCGCTCGCGTCTGTTCCCAGCAAGTACAGTGTATCAGACTGAAGAGGAGCTACTGTTCTTGTCAGTTTCCTAAGCAGAGTTGAACTAGATATGGCCCGTGTGTGTAGAAAGCACAGTTCTTTTGTTCTGAGCAAGCTCACTGTTCTGGCCCTATAGGAAACACAGTAGAGTAGAAGAGTGCTCTTTTTTCTAAAGCAGAGTGTGTTTCTTGTAAGGCGAGCTAGCCTTTCTTTTCCAGTCCTAAGTGGAGTTGAATCACATGCAGTTTCTGGTCCTACATCCAACAGTTGTTTTATGGTAAGAAGAGTCACTGTTGCGCTGCAATTGCCATACACAGGACAAATAGCACTGGCGTCTGTTCCCAGCAAGTACAGTGTATTGGACTGAAGAGGATCTACTGTTCTTGTCAGGTTCCTAAGCAGAATTGAACTAAATATGGCCGTGTGTGTAGGAAGCACAGTTCTTTTGTTCTGAGCAAGCTCACTGTTGGGACCCCGTAGGAAACACAGTAGAGTAGAAGAGTGCTCTTTTCTCAAAAGCAGAGTATGTTTCTTGTAAGGCGAGCTAGCCTTTGTTTCCCAGTCCTAAATGGAGTTGAGTCACATGCAGTTTCTGGTCCTATGAGCAAGAGTTGTTTTTTTGGTTAGGAATGTCACTATTGCGCTCCCATTGCCATACACAGTGCAAATAGCACTCGCGTCTGTTCCCAGCAAGTACAGTGTATCGGACTGAAGAGGAGCTACTGTTCTTGTCAGTTTCCTAAGCAGAGTTGAACTAGATATGGCCCGTGTGTGTAGGAAGCACAGTTCTTTTGTTCTGAGCAAGCTCACTGTTCGGACCCCATAGGAAACATAGTAGAGTAGAAGAGTGCTCTTTTCTCAAAAGCAGAGTGTGTTTCATGTACGGCTTGCTAGCATTTGTTTCCCAGTCCTAAATGGAGTTGAATCACATGCAGTTTCTGGTCCTATGAGCAAGAGTTTTTTTCTGGTAAGGAAAGTCACTATTGCTCTCCCATTGCCATACACAGTGCAAATAGCACTCGCGTCTGTTCCCAGCAAGTACAGTGTATCGGACTGAAGAGGAGCTACTGTTTTTGTCAGTTTCCTAAGCAGAGTTGAACTAGATATGGTCAGTGTGTGTAGGAAGCACAGTTCTTTTGTTCTGAGCAAGCTCACTGTTCTGGCCCTATAGGAAACACAGTAGAGTACAAGAGTGCTCTTTTATCAAAAGCAGAGTGTGTTTCTTGTAAGGCCAGCTAGCGTTTGTTTCCCAGTCCTAAATAGAGTTGAATCACATGCAGTTTCTGGTCGTACGAGCAAGAGTTGTTTTCTGGTAAGGAAAGTCACTATTGCACTCCTATTGCCAAACACAGTGCAAATAGCACTCGTGTCTGTTCCCAGTAATTACAGTGTATTGGACTGAAGAGGAGCTACTGAGCTTGTCAGTTTCCTAAGCAGAGTTGAACTAGATATGGTCGGTGTGTGTAGGAAGCACAGTTCTTTTATTCTGAGTAAGCTCACTGTTTGGACCCCTTAGGAAACACAGTAGAGTAGAAGAGTGCTCTTTTCTCAAAAGCAGAGTGTGTTTCTTGTAAGGCGAGCTAGTGTTTGTTTCCCAGTCCTAAATGGAGTTGAATCCCATGCAGTTTCTGATCCTATGAGCAAGAGTTGTTTTCTGGTAAGAAGAGTCAATATTGCACTGCCTTTGCCATACACAGGACAAATAGCACTGGCGTCTGTTCCCAGCAAGTACACTGTATTGGACTGAACAGGATCTACTGTTCTTGTCAGGTTCCTAAGCAGACTTGAACTAGATATGGCCGTGTGTGTAGGAAGCACAGTTTTTTTGTTCTGAGCAAGCTCACTGCTCGGAACACATAGGAAACACAGTAGAATAGAAGAGTGCTCTTTTCTCAAAAGCAGTGTGTGTTTCTTGTAAGGCGAGCTAGCGTTTGTTTCCTAGTCCTAAATGGAATTGAATCACATGCAGTTTGTGGTCCTACGAGCAAGAGTTGTTTTCTGGTAAGAAGAGTCACTATTGTGCTCCCATTGTCATACACATTACAAATAGCAGTGGTGTCTGTTTCCAGCATGTACAGTGTATTGGACTGAAGAGGATCCACTGTTATTTCAGTTTCCTAAGCAGAATTGAACTAGATATGGCCGTGTGTGTCAGAAGTACAGTTCTTTTGTTCTGAGCAAGCTCACTGTTTTGGCTCTATAGAAAACACAGTAGAGTAGAAGAGTGCTCTTTTCTCAAAAGCAGAGTCTGTTTCTTGTAAGGCGAGCTAGTGTTTGTTTCCCCATCAGAAATGGAGTTGAATCCCATGCAGTTTCTGGTCCTATGACCAAGAGTTGTTTTCTGGTAAGAAGAGTCACTATTACGTTCCCATTGCCATACACAGTGCAAATAGCACTCGCGTCTCTTCGCAGGAATTACAGTGTATTGGACTGAAGAGGAGCTACTGTTCTTGTCAGTTTCCTAAGCAGAGTTGAACTAGATACGGCTCGTGTGTGTAGGAAGCACAGTTCTTTTGTTCTGAGCAAGCTCACTGTTCGGACCCCATAGGAAACACATTAGATTAGAAGATTGCTCTTTTCTCAAAAGCAGAGTGTGTTTCTTGTATGGCGAGCTAGCGTTTGTTTCCCAATCCTAAATGGAGTTGAATTACATGCAGTTTCTGGTCCTAGGAGCAAGAGTTGTTTTCTGGTATGAAGAGTCACTATTGTGCTCCATATGTCATACACCGGTCAAATAGCACTCGCGTCTGTTCCCAGTATGTACAGTGTATTGGACTGAAGAGGATCTACTGTCCTTGTCAGTTTCCTAAGCAGAATTGATCTAGATATGGCCCGTGTGTGTAGGAAGCATAGTTCTTCTGTTGTGAGAAAGCTCATTGTTCTGACCCCAAAGAAAAACAGTAGAGTAGAAGAGTGACCGTTTCTCAAAAGCAGTGTGTGTTTCTTGTAAGGCGAGCTAGCATTAGTTTCCCAATCCTAAATGGAGTTGAATCACATGCAGTTTCTGGTCCTACGAGCAAGAATTGTTTTCTGGTAAGAAGAGTCACTATTGCCCTCCCATTGTCATACACTGGGCAAATAGCACTCGCGTCTGTTTCCAGCAACTACAGAGTATTGGACTGAAGAGGATCTACTATTCTTGTCAGTTTCATAAGCAGAATTGAACTAGATATGACCGTGTGTGTAGGAAGCACAGTTCTTTTGTTCTGAGCAAGCTTACTGTTTTGGCCCTATAGGAAACACAGTAGAGTAGAAGAGTGCTCTTTTCTCAAAAGCAGAGTGTGTTTCTTGTAAGGCAAGCTAGCGTTTGTTTCCCAGTCCTAAATGGAGTTGAATCACATGTAGTTTTTGGTCCTACGAGCAAGAGTTGTTTTCTGGTAAGAAGAGTCACTCTTGTGCTCCCATTGCCATACACAGTGCAAACAGCACTCACGTCTGTTCGCAGCAAGTACAATGTATTGGACTGAAGATGAGCTACTGTTCTTGTCAGTTTCCTAAGCAGAGTTGAACTAGATATGGCCCCTGTGTGTAGGAAGCACAGTTCGTTTGTTCTGAGCAAGCTCACTGTTCGGACCCCATAGGAAAGACAGTAGAGAAGAAGAGTGCTCTTTTCTCAAAAGCAGAGTGTGTTTCTTGTAAGGCAAGCTAGCGTTTGTTTCCCAGTCCTAAATGGAGTTGAATCACATGCAGTTTCTGGTCCTACGAGCAAGGGTTGTTTTCTGGTAAGGAAAGTCACTATTGCGCTCCCATTGCCATACACAGTGCAAATAGCACTCTCGTCTGTTCCCAGCAAGTACAGTGTATTGGACTGAAGAGGAGCTACTGTTCTTGTCAGTTTCCTAAGCAGAGTTGAACGAGATATGGCCTGTGTGTGTAGGAAGCACAATTCTCTTGTTCTGAGCAAGCTCACTGTTCTGGCCCTATAGGAAACACAGTAGAGTAGAAGAGTGCTCTTTTCTCTAAAGCAGAGTGTGTTTCTTGTAAGGCGAGCTCGTGTTTGTTTCCTAGTCCTAAATGGAGTTGAATCACATGCAGTTTATGGTCCTACGAGCAAGAGTTGTTTTCTGGGAAAGAAAGTCACTATTGCACTCCCATTGCCATACACATTACTAATAGCATTCGGGTCTGTTCCCAGCAAGTACAGTGTACTGGACTGAATAGGAGCTACTGTTCTTGTCAGTTTCCTAAGCAGAGTTGAACTAGATAGGGTCCGTGTGTGTAGCAAGCACAGTTTTTTGTTCTGAGCATGCTCACTGTTTGGACCCCGTAGGAAACACAGTAGAGAAGAAGAGTGCTTTTCTCTCAAAAGCAGAGTGTGTTTCTTGTAGGGCAAGCTATCATTTGTTTCCCAGTCCGAAATGGAGTTGAACAACATGCGGTTTCTGGTCCTATGAGCAAGAGTTGTTTCTGGTAAGAAGAGTCACTATTGTGCTGCCATTGCCATACACAGGACAAATAGCAATGGCGTCTGTTCCTAGCAAGTACAGTGTATTGGACTGAAGAGGACCTACTGTTCTTGTCATGTTTATAAGCAGATTAGAACTAGATATGGCCGTGTGAGTAGGAAGCACAGTTTTTTTGTTCTGAGCAAGCTCACTGTTCGGACCCCATAGGAAACACAGTAGAGTAGAAGAGTGCTCTTTTCTCTAAAGCAGAGTGTGTTTCTTGTAAGGCGAGCTAGCATTTGTTTCCCAGTCCTAAATGCAGTTGAATCACATGCAGTTTCTGATCCTACGAGCAAGAGTTGATTTCTGGTAAGGAAAGTCACTATTGCACTCCCATTGCCATACACAGTGGAAATAGCACTCCCGTCTTTTCCCAGCAAGTATAGTGTTTTGGACTGAAGAGGAGCTACTGTTCTTGTCAGTTTCCTAAGCAGAGTTGAACTACATATGGCCCGTGTGTGTAGGAAGCACAGTTCTTTTGTTCTGAGCAAGCTCACTGTTCTGGCCCTATAGGAAACACAGTAGAGCAGACGAGTGCTCTTTGCTCAAAAGCAGAGTGTGTTTCATGTAAGGCGAGCTTGCATTTGTTTCCTAGTACTAAATGGAGTTGAATCACATGCAGTTTCGGGTCCTACGAGCAAGAGTTGTTTTCTGGTAAGGAAAGTCATTATTGTGTTCCCATTGCCATACACAGTGCAAATAGCACTCGCGTCTGTACCCAGCAAGTACAGTGTATCGGACTGAAGAGGAGCTACTGTTCTTGTCAGTTTCCTAAGCAGAGTTGAACTAGATATGGCTCGTGTGTGTAGGAAGCACAGTTCTCTTGTTGTGAGCAAGCTCACTGTTCTGGCCCTCTAGGAAACACAGTAGAGTAGATAAGTTCTCTTTTCTCTAAAGCAGAGTGTGTTTCTTGTAAGGCGAGCTCCCGTTTGTTTCCCAGTCCTAAATGGAGTTGAGTCACATGCAGTTTTTGTTCCTACGAGCAAGAGTTGTTTTCTGGTAAAAAAGAGTCACTATTGCGCTCCAAATGCCATACAAAGTGCAAATAGCACTCGCGTCTGTTCCCAGCAAGTACAGTGTATTGGACTGAGGAGGAGCTACTGTTCTTAACAGTTTCCTAAGAAGAGTAGAACGAGATATGGCCCTGTGTGTAGGAAGCACAGTTCTTTTGTTTTGAGCAAGCTCACTGTTTGGACCCCATAGGAAACACAGTAGAGAAGAAGAGTGCTCTTTTATGAAAAGCAGAGTGTGTTTCATGTAAGGCGAGCTAGCGTTTGTTTCCCAGTCCTAAATGGAGTTGAGTCACATGCAGTTTTTTGTCCTACGAGCAAGATTTGTTTTCTGGTAAGACGAGTAACTATTGTGCTCCAAATACCATACACAGTGCAAATAGCACTCACGTCTGTTCCCGCAAGTACAGTGTATTGGACTAAAGAGGAGCTACTGTTCTTGTCAGTTTCCTAAGCAGAGTTGAACTAGATATGACCCGTGTGTGTAGGAAGCACAGTTCTTTTGTTCTGAGCAAGCTCACTGTTCTGGCCTTATAGGAAATACAGTAGAGTAGAAGAGTGCTCTTTTCTCAAAAGCAGAGTGTGTTTCTTGTAAGGCGAGCTAGCGTTTGTATCCCAGTCCAAAATGGAGTTGAATCCCATGCATTTTCTGGTCCTACGAGCAAGAGTTGTTTTCTGGTAAGGAAAGTCACTATTGCGCTCCCATTGCCATACACAGTGCAAATAGCACTCGCGTCTGTTCCCAGCAAGTACAGTGTATCGGACTGAAGAGGAGCTACTGTTTTGTCAGTTTCCTAAGCAGAGATGAACTAGATATGGCCCGTGTGTGTAGGAAGCACAGTTCTTTTGTTCTGAGCAAGCTCACTGTTCGGACCCCATAGGAAACACAGTAGAGTAGAACAGTGCTCTTTTCTCAAAAGCAGAGTGTGTTTCTTGTAAGGCGATCTAGCATTTGTTTCCTAGTCCTAAAAGGAGTTGAATCACATGCAGTTTATGGTCCTATGTGCAAGAGTTGTTTTCTGGTAAGGAAATTCACTATTGTGCTCCCATTGCCATACACATTACAAATAGCACTCGCGTCTGTTCCCAGCAATTACAGTGTATGGGACTGAAGAGGAGCTACTGTTCTTGTCAGTTTCCTAAGCAGAGTTGAACTAGATATATCCCGTATGAAGGAAGCACAGTTCTTTTGTTCTGAGCAAGCTCACTTTTCTGGCCCTATACGAAACACAGTAGAGTAGAAGAGTGCTCTTTTCTCAAAAGCAGAGTGTGTTTCTTGTAAGGCAAGCTAGCGTTTGTTTCCCAGTCCTAAATGGAGTTGAATCACATGCAGTTTCTGTTCCTAAGA
The DNA here is from genome assembly GCF_949786415.1 of Peromyscus eremicus. Taxonomy (NCBI): domain Eukaryota; kingdom Metazoa; phylum Chordata; class Mammalia; order Rodentia; family Cricetidae; genus Peromyscus; species Peromyscus eremicus. The sequence continues at coordinate 291,245 of NW_026734560.1, read as the reverse complement.
GCAAGGGTTGTTTTCTGGTAAGGAAAGTCACTATTGCGCTCCCATTGCCATACACAGTGCAAATAGCACTCGTGTCTGTTCCAGCAAGTACAGTGTATTGGACTGAAGAGGAGCTACTGTTCTTGTCAGTTTCCTAAGCAGAGTTGAAAGAGATATGGCCTGTGTGTGTAGGAAGCACAGTTCTCTTGTTCTGAGCAAGCTCACTGTTCTGGCCCTATAGGAAACACAGTAGAGTAGAAGAGTGCTCTTTTCTATAAAGCAGAGTGTGTTTCTTGTAAGACGAGCTTGTGTTTGTTTCCTAGTCCTAAATGGAGTTGAATCACATGCAGTTTCTGGTCCTATGAGCAAGAGTTGTTTTCTGGGAAAGAAAGTCACTATTGCACTCCCAGTGCCATACACATTACAAATAGGACTCGCGTCTGTTCCCAGCAAGTACAGTGTATTGGACTGAATAGGATCTACTGTTCTTGTCAGGTTTATAAGCAGATTTGAACTAGATATGGCCGTGTGTGTAGGAAGCAGAGTTTTTTTTTTTCTGAGCAAGCTAACTGTTCGGACCACATAGGAAACACAGTAGAGTAGAAGAGTGCTCTTTTCTCAAGAGCAGTGTGTGTTTCTTGTAATGCGAGCTAGCATTTGTTTCCCATTCCTCAATGGAGTTGAATCACATGCAGTATCTGATCCTACGAGCAAGAGTTGTTTTCTGGAAATGAAAGTCACTATTGTGCTCCCATTGCCATACACAGTGCAAATAGCACTGGCGTCTATTCCCAGCAAGTATAGTGTTTTGGACTGAAGACGAGCTACTGTTCTTGTCAGTTTCCTAAGCAGAGTTGAACTAGATATGGCCCGTGGGTGGAGGAAGCACAGTTTTTTTGTTCTGAGCAAGCTCACTGTTGGGAACACATAGGAAACACAGTAGAATTGAAGAGTGCTCTTTTCTCAAAAGCAGAGTGTGTTTCTTGGAAGGCGAGCTAGCGTTTATTTCCCAGTCCTAAATGGAGTTGAGTCACATGCAGTTTTTTGTCCTACGAGCAAGATTTGTTTTCTGGTAAGACGAGTCACTATTGTCCTCCAATTGCCATACACAGTGCAAATAGCACTCGCGTCTGTTCCCAGCAAGTACAGTGTATTGGACTGAACAGGATCTACTGTTCTTTTCAGTTTCCTAAGCAGAGTTGAACTAGATATGGCCCATGTGTGTAGGAAGCACAGTTTTTTGTTCTGAGCAAGCTCACTGTTTGGACCCCATAGGAAACACAGTAGAGTAGAAGAGTGCTCTTTTCTCAAAAGCAGAGTGTGTTTCATGTAAGCCTTGCTAGCATTTGTTTCCCAGTCCTAAATGGAGTTGAATAACATACAGTTTCTGGTCCTACGAGCAAGAGTTGTTTTCTGGTAAGGAAAGTCACTATTGCGCTCCAATTGCTATCCACAGTGCAAATAGCACTCGCGTCTGTTCCCAGCAAGTACAGTGTATCGGACTGAAGAGGAGCTACTGTTCTTGTCAGTTTCCTAAGCAGAGTTGAACTAGATATGGCCCGTATGTGTAGGAAGCACAGTTCTTTTGTTCTGAGCAAGCTCACTTTTCTGGCCCTATAGGAAACACGGTAGAGTAGAAGAGTGCTCTTTTCTCTAAAGCAGAGTGTGTTTCTTGTAAGGCGAGCTAGCGTTTGTTTCCCAGTCCTAAATGGAGTTGAATCACATGCAGTTTTTGGTCCTACGAGCAAGAGTTGTTTTCCACTAAGGAAAGTCACTATTGCGCTCTCATTGCCATACACAGTGCAAATAGCACTCGCGTCTGTTCCCAGCAAGTACATTGTATCGGACTGAAGAGGAGCTACTGTTCTTGTCAGTTTCCTAAGCAGAGTTGAACTAGATATGGCCCGTTCGTGTAGGAAGCACAGTTCTTTTGTTCTGAGCAAGCTCACTGTTCGGACCCCATAGGAAACACAGTAGAGTAGAAGAGTGCTCTTTTCTCAAAAGCAGAATGTGTTTAATGTAAGGCGAGCTAGCATTTGTTTCCCAGTCCTAAATGGAGTTGAATCACATGCAGTTTCTGGTACTTCGAGCAAGAGTTGTTTTCTGGGGAAGAAAGTCACTATTGCACTCCCAGTGCCATACACAGTGCAAATAGCACTCGCATCTGTTCCCAGCAAGTACAGTGTATTGAACTGAAGAGGAGCTACTGTTCTTGTCAGTTTCCTAAGCAGAGTTGAACTAGATATGGCCCGTGTGTAGGAAGAACAGTTCTTTTGTTCTGGGCAAGCTCACTGTTCTGGCCCTATAGGAAACACAGTAGAGCTGAAGTGTGCTCTTTTCTCCAAAGCAGAGAGTGTTTCTTGTAAGGCAAGCTAGCGTTTGTTTCCCAGTCCTAAATGGAGTTGAATGACACACAGTTTCTGGTCGTACGAGCAAGAGTTGTTTTCTGGTAAGAAGAGTCATTATTGCGCTGCCATTGCCATACACAGGACAAATAGCACTGTTGTCTTTTTCCAGCAGTACAGTGTATTGGACTGAAGAGGAGCTACTGTTCTTGTCAGGTACCTAAGCAGAATTGAACTAAGTATGGCGGTGTGTGTAGGAAGCACATTTTTTTGTTCTGAGCAATCTCACTGTTCGGACCTCATAGGAATCACAGAAGAGTTGAAGAGTGCTCTTTTCTCTAAAGCAGAGTGTGTTTCTTGTAAGGCGAGCTGGCGTTTGTTTCCTAGTCCTTAATGGAGTTCAATCACAGGCAGTTTCCGGTCCTATGAGCAAGAGTTGTTTTCTGGTAAGGAAAGTCACTATTGTGCTCCCATTGCCATACACAGTGCAAATAGCACTCGCGTCTGTTCCCAGCAAGTACAGTGTATCGGACTGAAGAGGAGCTACTGTTTTTGTCTGTTTCCTAAGCAGAGTTGAACTAGATATGGTCAGTGTGTGTAGGAAGCACAGTTCTTTTGTTCTGAGCAAGCTCACTGTTCTGGCCCTATAGGAAACACAGTAGAGTACAAGAGTGCTCTTTTATCAAAAGCAGAGTGTGTTTCTTGTAAGGCCAGCTAGCGTTTGTTTCCCATTCCTAAATAGAGTTGAATCACATGCAGTTTCTGGTCGTACGAGCAAGAGTTGTTTTCTGGTAAGGAAAGTCACTATTGCACTCCTATTGCCAAACACAGTGCAAATAGCACTCGTGTCTGTTCCCAGCAATTACAGTGTATTGGACTGAAGAGGAGCTACTGATCTTGTCAGTTTCCTAAGCAGAGTTGAACTAGATATGGTCGGTGTGTGTAGGAAGCACAGTTCTTTTATTCTGAGTAAGCTCACTGTTTGGACCCCATAGGAAAGACATTAGAGTAGAAGAGTGCTCTTTTCTCAAAAGCAGAGTGTGTTTCTTGTAAGGAGAGCTAGTGTTTGTTTCCCAGTCCTAAATGGAGTTGAATCCCATGCAGTTTCTGATCCTACGAGCAAGAGTTGTTTTCTGGTAAGAAGAGTCAATATTGCACTGCCTTTGCCATACACAGGACAAATAGCACTGGCGTCTGTTCCCAGCAAGTACACTGTATTGGACTGAACAGGATCTACTGTTCTTGTCAGGTTCCTAAGCAGACTTGAACTAGATATGGCCGTGTGTGTAGGAAGCACAGTTTTTTTGTTCTGAGCAAGCTCACTGCTCGGAACTCATAGGAAACACAGTAGAATAGAAGAGTGCTCTTTTCTCAAAAGCAGTGTGTGTTTCTTGTAAAGCGAGCTAGCGTTTGTTTCCTAGTCCTAAATGGAATTGAATCACATGCAGTTTGTGGTCCTACGAGCAAGAGTTGTTTTCTGGTAAGAAGAGTCACTATTGTGCTCCCATTGTCATACACATTACAAATAGCACTGGTGTCTGTTTCCAGCATGTACAGTGTATTGGACTGAAGAGGATGCACTGTTATTTCAGTTTCCTAAGCAGAATTGAACTAGATATTGCCGTGTGTGTCGGAAGTACAGTTCTTTTGTTCTGAGCAAGCTCACTGTTTTGGCTCTATAGAAAACACAGTAGAGTAGAAGTGTGCTCTTTTCTCAAAAGCAGTGTGTGTTTCTTGTAAGGCGAGCTAGCGTTTTTGTCCCAGTCCTAAATGGAGTTGAATCACATGCAGTTTTTGTTTCCATGAGCATGAGTTGTTTTCTGGTAAGGAAAGTCACTATTGCGCTCCCATTCCCCTACACAGTGCAAATAGCACTCGCGTCTGTTCCCAGCAAATACACTGTATTGGACTCAAGTGGAGCTACTGTTCTTGTCAGTTTCCTAATCAGAGTTGAACTAGATATGGCCCGTGTGTGTATGAAGCACAGTTCTTTTGTTCTGAGCAAGCTCACTGTTCGGATCCCATAGGAAACACAGTAGAGTAGAAGAGTGCTCTTTTCTCAAAAGCAGAGTCTGTTTCTTGTAAGGCGAGCTAGTGTTTGTTTCCCCATCAGAAATGGAGTTGAATCCCATGCAGTTTCTGGTCCTATGACCAAGAGTTGTTTTCTGGTAAGAAGAGTCACTATTACGTTCCCATTGCCATACACAGTGCAAATAGCACTCGCGTCTCTTCGCAGGAATTACAGTGTATTGGACTAAAGAGGAGCTACTGTTCTGGTCAGTTTCCTAAGCAGAGTAGAACTAGATACGGCTCGTGTGTGTAGGAAGCACAGTTCTTTTGTTCTGAGCAAGCTCACTGTTCGGACCCCATAGGAAACACATTAGATTAGAAGATTGCTCTTTTCTCAAAAGCAGAGTGAGTTTCTTGTATGGCGAGCTAGCGTTTGTTTCCCAATCCTAAATGGAGTTGAATTACATGCAGTTTCTGGTCCTAGGAGCAAGAGTTGTTTTCTGGTATGAAGAGTCACTATTGTGCTCCATATGTCATACACCGGTCAAATAGCACTCGCGTCTGTTCCCAATATGTACAGTGTATTGGACTGAAGAGGAACTACTGTCCTTGTCAGTTTCCTAAGCAAAATTGATCTAGATATGGCCCGTGTGTGTAGGAAGCATAGTTCTTCTGTTGTGAGAAAGCTCATTGTTCTGACCCCAAAGAAAAACAGTAGAGTAGAAGAGTGCCCGTTTCTCAAAAGCAGTGTGTGTTTCTTGTAAGGCGAGCTAGCATTAGTTTCCCAATCCTAAATGGAGTTGAATCACATGCAGTTTCTGGTCCTACGAGCAAGAATTGTTTTCTGGTAAGAAGAGTCACTATTGCCCTCCCATTGTCATACACTGGGCAAATAGCACTCGCGTCTGTTTCCAGCAACTACAGAGTATTGGACTGAAGAGGATCTACTATTCTTGTCAGTTTCATAAGCAGAATTGAACTAGATATGACCGTGTGTGTAGGAAGCACAGTTCTTTTGTTCTGAGCAAGCTCACTGTTTTGGCCCTATAGGAAACACAGTAGAGTAGAAGAGTGCTCTTTTCTCAAAAGCAGAGTGTGTTTCTTGTAAGGCAAGCTAGCGTTTGTTTCCCAGTCCTAAATGGAGTTGAATCACATGTAGTTTTTGGTCCTACGAGCAAGAGTTGTTTTCTGGTAAGAAGAGTCACTCTTGTGCTCCCATTGCCATACACAGTGCAAACAGCACTCACGTCTGTTCGCAGCAAGTACAATGTATTGGACTGAAGATGAGCTACTATTCTTGTCAGTTTCCTAAGCAGAGTTGAACTAGATATGGCCCCTGTGTGTAGGAAGCACAGTTCTTTTGTTCTGAGCAAGCTCACTGTTCGGACCCCATAGGAAAGACAGTAGAGAAGAAGAGTGCTCTTTTCTCAAAAGCAGAGTGTGTTTCTTGTAAGGCGAGCTAGTGTTTGTTTCCCAGACTGAAATGGAGTTGAATCACATGCAGTTTCTGGTCCTACGAGCAAGAGTTGTTTTCTGGTAAGAAGAGTCACTATTGCGCTCCCATTGTCATACACAGGGCAAATAGCACTGGCGTCTGTTTCCAGCAAGTACAGTATATGGGACTGAAGAGGATCTAGTGTTCTTGTCAGTTTCATAAGCAGAGTTGAACTAGATATGACCGTGTGTGTAGGAAGCACAGTTCCTTTGTTCAGAGCAAGCTCACTGTTTTGGCCCTATAGGAAACGCAGTAGAGTTGAAGAGTTCTCTTTTCTCAAAAGCAGAGTGTTTTTCTTGTAAGGCGAGCTAGCGTTTGTTTCCAGTCCTAAATGGAGTTGAATCACATGCAGTTTTGGGTCCTATGAGCTAGAGTTGTTTTCTGGTAAGGAAAGTCACTATTGTGCTCCCATTGCCATACATAGTACAAATAGCACTCGCGTCTGTTCCCAGCATCTACAGGTATTGGACTGAAGAGGAGCTACTGTTCTTGTCAGTTTCCTAAGCAGAATTGAACTAGATATGGCCGTGTGTAGGAAGCACAGTTCTTTTGTTCTGAGAAAGCTCACTGTTTTTGCCCTATAGGAAACACAGTAGAGTAGAAGAGTGCCCTTTTCTGAAAAGCAGAGTGTGTTTCTTGTAAGGCGAGCTACCGTTTGTTTTTCAGTCCTAAATGGAGTTGAATCACATGCAGTTTCTGGTCCTACGAGCAAGAGTTTTTTTCTGGTAAGAAGAGTCACTATTGTGCTCCATATGTCATACACAGGGCAAATAGCGCTCGCGTCTGTTCCCAGCATGTACAGGTATTGGACTGAAGAGGAACTACTGTTCTTGTCAGTTTCCTAAGCAGAGTTGAACTAGATATCGCCCGTGTGTGTAGGAAGGAAAGTTCTTTTGTTCTGAGCAAGCTCATTATTCTGGCACTGTAAGAAACACAGTAGAGTAGAAGAGTGCTCTTTTCTCAAAAGCAGAGTGTGTTTCTTGTAAGGCGAGCTAGTGTTTGTTTTTCAGTCCTAAATAGAGATGAATCACATGCAGCTTGTGGTCCTACGAGCAAGAGTTGTTTTCTGGTAAGAAGAGTCACTATTGTGCTCTCATTGTCATACACAGTGCAAATAGCACTCGCGTCTGTTCCCAGCAAGTACAGTGTATTGGACTGAAGAGCATCCACTGTTATTGTCAGTTTCCTAAGCAGAATTGAACTAGATATGGCCGTGTGTGTAGGAAGCACAGTTCTTTTGTTCTGAGCAAACTCACTGTTTTGGCTCTATAGAAAACACAGTAGAGTAGAAGAGTGCTCTTTTCTCAAAAGCAGAGTATGTTTCTTGTAAGGAAGGAAGTGTTTGTTTCCCAGTCCTAAATAGAGTTGAATCACATGCAGTTTTTGGTCCCATGAGCATGAGTTGTTTTCTGGTAAGGAAAGTCACTATTGTGCTCCCATTCCCCTGCACAGTGCAAATAGCACTCCTGTCTGTTCCCCGCAAGTACAGTGTATTGGACTGAAGAGGAGCTACTGTTCTTGTCAGTTTCCTAAGCAGAGTTGAACTAGATATGGCCGTGTGTGTAGGAAGCACAGTTCTTTTGTTCTGAGCAAGCTCACTGTTCGGATCCCATAGCTAACACAGTAGAGTAGAAGAGTGCACTTTTCTCAAAAGCAGAGTCTGTTTCTTGTAAGGCGAGCTAATGTTTGTTTCCCAGTCACAAATGGAGTTGAATCCCATGCAGTTTCTGGTCCTATGAGCAAGAGTTGTTTTCTGGTAAGAAGAGTCACTATTACGCTCCCATTGCCATACACAGTGCAAATAGCACTCGCGTCTCTTCGCAGGAATTACAGTGTATTGGACTGAAGAGGAGCTACTGTTCTTGTCAGTGTCCTAAGCAGAGTTGAACTAGATATGGCTCCTGTGTGTAGGAAGCACAGTTCTTTTGTTCTGAGCAAGCTCACTGTTCGGACCCCATAGGAAACACTTTAGATTAGAAGAGGGCTCTTTTCTCAAAAGCAGAGTGTGTTTCTTGTAAGGCGAGCTAGCGTTTGTTTCCCAATCCTAAATGGAGTTTAATTATATGCAGTTTCTGGTCCTACGAGCAAGAGTTGTTTTCTGGTAAGAAGAGTCACTATTGTGCTCCATATGTCATACACAGTGCAAATAGCACTCTCGTCTGTTCCCAGCATGTACAGTGTACTGGACTGAAGAGGATCTACTGTCCTTGTCAGTTTCCTAAGCAGAATTGATCTAGATATTGCCCGTGTGTGTTGGAAGCACAGTTCATCTGTTCTGAGAAAGCTCATTGTTCTGACCCCATAAGAAAAACAGTGGAGTAGAAGAGTGCCCTTTTCTCAAAAGCAGTGTGTGTTTCTTGTAAGGCAAGCTAGCGTTTGTTTTTCCATCCTAAATGGAGTTGAATCACATAAAGTTTCTGGTCCTACGAGCAAGAGTTGTTTTCTGGTAAGAAGAGTCACTATTGCGCTCCCATTGCCATACATAGGGCAAATAGCACTCGCGTATGTTCCCAGCATGTACAGTGTATTGGACTGAAGAGGAGCTACTGTTCTTGTCAGTTTCCTAAGCAGAGTAGAACTAGATATAGCCCGTGTGTGTAGGAAGCAAAGTTCTTTTGTTCTGAGCAAGCTCACTATTCTGGCACTATAGGAAACACAGTAGAGTAGAAGAGTGCGCTTTTCTCAAAAGCAGAGTGTGTTTCTTGTAAGGCGAGCTAGTGTTTGTTTCCCAGTCAGAAATGGAGTTGACTCACATGTTGTTTTTGGTCTTACGAGCAAGAGTTGTTTTCTGGTAAGAAGAGTCACTATTGCGCTTCCATTGCCATACACAGTGCAAATAGCAATCGCGTCTGTTCGCAGCAAGTACAATGTATTGGACTGAAGATGAGCTACTGTTCTTGTCAGTTTCCTAAGCAGAGTTGAACTAGATATGGCCCCTGTGTGTAGGAAGCACAGTTCTTTTGTTCTGAGCAAGCTCACTGTTCTGGCCTTATAGGAAACTCAGTAGAGTAGATGAGTGCTCTTTTCTCAAAAGCAGAGTGTGTTTCTTGTAAGGCGAGCTAGTGTTTGTTTCCCAGTCCTAAATGGAGTTGAATCACATGCAGTTTCTGGACCTATGAGCACGAGTTGTCTTCTGGTAAGAAGAGTCACTATTGCGCTCCCATTGTCATACACATTACAAATAGCACTGGGGTCTGTTCACAGCATGTACAGTGTATTTGACTGAGGAGGATCTACTGTTATTGTCAGTTTGCTAAGCTGAGTTAAACTAGATATGGCTCGTGTGTGTAGGAAGCACAGTTCCATTGTTCTGAGCAACCTCACTGTTCGGACCCCATAGGAAACAATTTAGATTAGAAGAGTGCTCTTTTCTCAAAAGCAGAGTGTGTTTCTTGTAAGGCGAGCTGGTGTTTGTTTCCCAGTCATAAATGGAGTTGAATCACATGCAGTTTCTGGTCGTATGAGCAAGAGTTGTTTTCTGGTAAAAAGAGTCACTATTGTGCTCCCATTGCCGGACAGTGCAAATACCACTGGCGTCTGTTCCCAGCATGTACAGTGTATTGGAATGAAGAGGATCTACTGTTCTTGTCAGTTTACTAAATGGAATTGAACTAGATATGGCCGTGTGTGTAGGAAGCACAGTTCTTTGTTCTGAGCAAGCTCACTGTTCTGGCCCTAATGGAAACACAGTAGAGTAGAAGAGTGCTCTTTTCTCAAAAGCAGAGTGTGTTTCTTGTAAGGCGAGCTATCGTTTGTTTCCCAGTCCTAAATGGAGTTGAATCACATGCAGTTTTTGGTCCTACAAGCAAGAGTTTTTTTCTGGTAAGGAAAGTCACTATTGAGCTCCCATTGCCATACGCAGTGCAAATAGCACTCGCGTCTGCTCCCAGCAAGTACAGTGTATTGGACTGAAGAGGAGCTACTGTTCTTGTCAGATTCCTAAGCAGAGTTGAACTAGATATGGCCCGTGTGTGTAGAAAGCACAGTTCTTTTGTTCTGAGCAAGCTCACTGTTCTGGCCCTATAGGAAACACAGTAGAGTAGAAGAGTGCTCTTTTCTCAAAAGCAGAGTGTGTTTCTTGTAAGGTGAGCTGGTGTTTGTTTCCCAGTCATAAATGGAGTTGAATCACACGCAGTTTCTGTTCCTACGAGCAAGAGTTGTTTTGTGGTAAAAAGTGTCACTATTGTGCTCCCATTACCGTACACAGTGCAAATACCACTGGCGTCTGTTCCCAGAATGTACAGTGTATTGGACTGAAGAGGATCTACTGTTCTTGTTAGTTTACTAAACAGAGTTGAACTAGATATGGCCCGTGTGTGTAGGAAGCACAGTTCCTTTGTTCTGAGCAAGCTCACTGTTCTGGGTCTACAGGAAACACAGTAGAGTAGAAGAGTGCTCTTTTCTCAAAAGCAATGTGTGTTTCTTGTAAGGCGAGCTAGTGTTTGTTATCCAGTCCTAAATGGAGTTGAATCACATGCAGTTTTTGTTCCTATGAGCAAGAGTTGTTTTCTGGTAAGAAGAGTCACTATTGCGCTCCCATTATCATACACAGGGCAAATAGCACTGGCATCTGTTCCCAGCATATACAGTGTATAGCACTGATGAGGAGCTACTGTTCTTGTCAGTTTCCTAAGCAGAGTTGAACTAGGTATATCCCGTGTGTGTAGGAAGCACGGTTCTTTTGTTCTGAGCAAGCTCACTATTCAGGCCCTATTGGAAACACAGTAGAGTAGAAGAGTGCTCTTTCCTCAAAAGCAGAGTGTGTTTCTTGTAAGGCGAGCTAGCATTTGTTTCCCAGTCCTAAATGGAGTTGAATCACATGCAGTTTCTGCTCCTAAGAGCTAGAGTTGTTTTGTGGGAAGAAGAGTCACTATTGTTCTCCCATTGTCATACACAGGGCAAATAGCACTGGCGTCTGTTCCCAGCAAGTACATTGTTTTGGACTGAAGAGGAGCTACTGTTCTTGTCAGTTTCCTAAGCAGAGTTGAACTAGATATGGCCATGTGTGTCGGAAGCACAGTTCTTTTGTTCTGAGCAACCTCACTGTTCTGACCCCATAAGAAACACAGTAGAGTAGAAGAGTACCCTTTTCTCAAAGGCAGAGTGTGTTTCTTGTAAGGCGAGCTAGCGTATGTTTCCCAGTCCTAAATGGAGTTGAATCACATGCAGTTTTTGGTCATACGAGCAAGAGTTTTTTTCTGGTAAGGAAAGTCACTATTGTTGTCCCATTGCCATACACAGTGCAAATATCACTGGTGTCTCTTCCCAGCAAGAACAGTGTGTTGGATTGAAGAGGAGCTACTGTTCTTGTCAGTTTCCTAAGCAGAATTGAACTAGATATGGCCCGTGTGTGTAGGAAGCACATTTCTTTTGTTCTGAGCAAGCTCACTATTCTGGCTCTATAGGAAACACAGTAGAGTAGAAGAGTGATCTTTTCTCAAAAGCAGAGTGTGTTTCTTGTAAGGCAAGCTAGCGTTTGATTCCCAGTCCTAAATGGAGTTGAATCACATGCAGTTTCTGGTCCTACGAGCAAGAGTTGTTTTCTGGTAAGAAGAGTCACTATTGGGCTCCCATTGTCATACACAGGGTAAATAGCACTGGCGTCTGTTCCCAGCAAGTACAGTGTATGGGACTGAAGAGGATCTACTGTTCTTGTCTGTTTCATAAGCAGAATTGAACTAGATATGACCGTGTGTAGTAAGCACAGTTCTTTTGTTCTGAGCAAGCTCACTATTCGGACCCCATAGGAAACACAGTAGAGTAGAAGTGTGCCCTTTTCTCAAAAGCAGAGCTTGTTTCGTGTAAGGCAAGATAGCGTTTGTTTCCCAGTCCTATGTGGAGTTGAATCACATGCAGTTTCTGGTCCTAAGAGCCAGAATTGTTTTCTGGTAAGAAGAGTCACTATTGCACTCCCATTGCTGTACACAGTGCAAATAGCACTCGCGTATGTTCCCAGCAAGTACATTGTATTGGACTGAAGTGGAGCTACTGTTCTAGTCAGTTTCCTAAACAGAGTTGTACTAGATATGGCCCGTGTGTGCAGGAAGCACAGTTCTTTTTTTCTGAGCAAGCTCACTGTTCTGGCACTATAGGAAACACAGTAGAGTAGAAGAGTGCTCTTTTCTCAAAAGCAGAGTGTGTTTCTTGTAAGGCGAGCTGGTGTTTGTTTCCCAGTCATAAATGGAGTTGAATCACATGCAGTTTCTGGTCGTACGAGCAAGAGTTGTTTTCTGGTAAAAAGAGTCACTATTGTGCTCCCATTGCCGTACACAGTGCAAATACCACTGGCGTCTGTTCCCAGCATGTACAGTGTATTGGACTGAAGAGGATCTACTGTTCTTGTCAGTTTACTAAACAGAATTGAACTAGATATGGTCGGTATGTGTAGGAAGCACAGTTCTTTTGTTCTGAGCAAGCTCACTGTTCTGGCCCTATAGGAAACACAGTAGAGTAGAAGAGTGCTCTTTTCTCAAAAGCAGAGTGTGTTTCTTGTAAGGCGAGCTAGCATTTGTTTCCCAGTCCTAAATGGAGTTGAATCACATGCAGTTTTTGGTCCTACGAGCAAGAGTTTTTTTCTGGTAAGGAAAGTCACTATTGAGTTCCCATTGCCATACACAGTGCAAATAGCACTCAAGTCTGCTCCCAGCAAGTACAGTGTTTTGGACTGAAGAGGAGCTACTGTTCTTGTCAGTTTCCTAGGCAGAGTTGAACTAGATATGGCCATGTGTGTGTAGGAAGCACAGATCTTTTGTTCTGAGCAAGATCACTGTTCAGACCACATACGAAACACAGTAGAGTAGAAGTGTGCTCTTTTCTCAAAACCAGAGTGTGTTTCTTGTAAAGCAAGCTAGTGTTTGTTTCCCAGTCCTAAATGGACTTGAATGACATGCAGTTTCTGGTCCTACGAGCAAGAGTTGTTTTCTGGTAAGAAGAGTCACTATTGCACTCCCATTGCTGTACACAGTGCAAATAGCACTCGCGTCTGTTCCCAGCAAGTACAGTGTATTGGACTGAAGAGGAGCTACTGTTCTACTCAGTTTCCTAAGCAGAGTTGAACTAGATATGGCCCGTGTGTGTCGGAAGCACAGTTCTTTTGTTCTGAGCAAGCTCACTGTTCGGACCCCATAGGACACATAGTAGAGAAGAAGAGTGCTATTTTCTCAAAAGCAGAGTGTGTTTCTTGTAAAGCGAGCTAGCTTTTGTTTCCCAGTCCTTACTGAAGTTGAATCACATGCAGTTTTTGGTCCTACGAGTAGAGTTGTTTTTTGGTAAGAAGAGTCACTATTACGCTCCCATTGCAACACACAGTACAAATAGCACTTGCGTCTCTTCCAATCAAGTACAGTGTATTGGACTGAAGAGGAGCTACTGTTCTTGTCAGTTTCCTAAGCAGAGTTGAACTAGATATGGCCCGTGTGTGTAGGAAGCACAGTTCTTTTTTTCTGAGCAAGCTCACTGTTCGGACCCCATAGGAAACACAATAGAGTAGAAGTGTGCCCTTTTCTCAAAAGCAGAGCTTGTTTCGTGTAAGGCAAGATAGCGTTTGTTTCCCAGTCCTAAGTGGAGTTGAATCACATGCAGTTTCTGGTCCTACGAGCAAGAGTTGTTTTCTGCTAAGAAGAGTCACTATTGCACTTCCATTGCTGTACACAGTGCAAATAGCACTCGCGTCTGTTCCCAGCAAGTACAGTGTATTGGACTGAAGAGGAGCTACTGTTCTTGTCAGTTTCCAAAGCGGAGTTGAACTAGATATGGCCCGTGTGTGTAAGAATAACAGTTCTTTTGTTCTGAGCAAGCTCACTGTTCGGACCCCATAGGAAACACAGTAGAGTAGAAGAGTGCTCTTTTCTCAAAAGCAGAGTGTGTTTCTTGTAAGGCGAGCTAGCGTTTGTTTCCCAGTCCTAAATGGAGTTGAATCCCATGCAGTTTCTGGTCCTACGAGCAAGAGTCGTTTTCTGGTAAGAAGAAACACTATTTTGCTCCCATTGTCATACACAGGGCAAATAGCACTGGCGTCTGTTCCCAGCATGTAGAGTTTATTGGACTGAAGAGGAGCTAATGTTCTTGTCAGTTTCCTAAGCAGAATTGAACTGGATATGTCCATGTGTGTCGGAAGCACAGTTCTTTTGTTATGAGCAAGCTCACTCAACTTTCCCTATAGAAAACACAGTAGAGTAGAAGAGTGCTCTTTTCTCAAAAGCAGAGCTTGTTTCTTGTAAGGCGAGCTAGCGTTTGTTTCCCAGTCCTAAGTGACGTTGAATCACATGCAGTTTCTGGTCCTAAGAGCAAGAGTTGTCTTCTGGTAAGGAGAGACACTATTGTGCTCCCATTGCTATACACAGTGCAAATAGCACTCGCGTCTGTTCCCAGCAAGTACAGTGTATTGGACTGAAGAAGAGCTACTGTTCTTGTCAGTTTCCTAAGCAGAGTTGAACTAGATATGGCCCGTGTGTAGGAAGCACAGTTCTTTTGTTCTGAGCAAGCTCACTCTTCTGGCCCTATAGGAAACACAGTAGAGGAGAAGAGTGCTCTTTTCTCAAAAGCAGAGTGTGTTTCTTGTAAGGCGAGCTAGCGTTTATTTCCCAGTCGTAAATGGAGTTGAATAACATGCAGTTTTGGGTCCTACAAGCAAGAGTTGTTTTCTGGTAAGGGAAGTCACTATTGCGTACCCATTGCATTACACAGTGCAAATAGCACTCGCGTCTGTTCCCAGCAAGTACAGTGTATTGGACTGAAGAGGAGCTCTTGTTCTTGTCAGTTTCCTAAGCACAGTTCAACTAGATGTGGCCCGTGTGTATAGGAAGCACAGTTCTTTTGTTCTGAGCAAGCTCACTGTTCGGACATCATAGGAAACATAGTAGAGTTGAAGAGTGCTCTTTTCTCAAAAGCAGAGTGTGTTTCTTGTAAGGCAAGCTATCGTTTGTTTCCCAGTCCTAAAAGGAGTTGAGTCCCATGCAGTTTGTGGTCCTAGGAGCAAGAGTTGTTTTGTGGTAACAAGAGTCACTTTTGTGCTCCCATTGTCATACACAGTGCAAATAGCACTGGCGTCTCTTCACAGCAAGTACAGTGTATTGGACTGAAGGGGATCTACTGTTCTTGTCAGTTTCCTAAGCAGAATTGAACTAGATATGGCCCGTGTGTGTAGGAAGCACAGTTCTTTTGTTCTGAGCAAGCTCACTGTTCGGACCCCATAGGAAACACAGTAGAGTAGAAGTGTGCCCTTTTCTCAAAAGCAGAGCTTGTTTCGTGTAAGGCAGTATAGCCTTTGTTTCCCAGTCCTAAATTGAGTTGAATCACATGCAGTTTCTTGTCCTAAGAGCCAGAATTGTTTTCTGGTAAGAAGAGTCACTATTGCGCGCCCATTGCTTTACACAGTGCTAATAGCACTCGCGTCTGTTCCCAGCAAGTACAGTGTATTGGACTGAAGAGGAGCTACTGTTCTTGTCAGTTTCCTAAGCAGAGTTGAACTAGATAACCCCCGTGTGTGCAGGAAGCACAGTTCTTTTGTTCTGAGAAAGCTCACTGTTCTGGCCCTATAGGAAACACAGTAGAGTAGAAGATTGCTCTTTTCTCAAAAGCAGAGTGTGTTTCTTGTAAGGCGAGCTGGTGTTTGTTTCCCAGTCATAAATGGAGTTGAATCACATGCAGTTTCTGGTCATATGAGCAAGAGTTGTTCTCTGGTAAGAAGAGTCACTATTGTGCTCCCATTGCTGAACACAGTGCAAATAGCACTTGCGTCTGTTCCCAGCATGTACAGTGTATTGGATTGAAGAGGATCTACTGTTCTTGTCAGTTTACTAAACAGAATTGAACTAGATATGGCCCGTGTGTAGGAGAAAGCACATTTCTTTTGTTCTGAGCAAGCTCACTGTTCTGGCACTTTAGGAAACACAGTAGAGTAGAAGAGTGCTCTTTTCTCAAAAGCAGAGTTTGTTTCTTGTAAGGCGAGCTAGCGTTTGATTCTCAGTCCTAAATGGAGTTGAATCTCATGCAGTTTCTGGTCCTACGAGCAAGAGTTGTTTTCTGGTAAGAAGAGTCACTATTGCGCTCCCATTGTCATACACAGGGCAAATAGCCCTGGCGTCTGTTCCCAGCATGTACAGTGTATTGGACTGAAGAAGATCTACTGTTCTTGTCAGTTTCCGATGCAGAGTTGAACTAGATATGGCCCATGTGTGTAGGAAGGACAGTTCTTTTGTTCTGAGCAAGCTCACTGTTCTGGCCACATAGGAAACAGCTAGCTCGCCTTACAAGTAACACACTCTGCTTTTGAGAAAATAGCACTCTTCTACTCTACTGTGTTTCCTATGGGGTCCGAATAGTGAGCTTGCTCAGAACAAAAGAACTCTGCTTCCTACACACACGGGCCATATCTAGTTCAACTCTCCTCAGGAAACTGACAAGAATGGTAGCTCCTCTTCAATCCAATACACTGTACTAGCTGGGAACAGACGCGAGTGCTATTTCCACTGTGTATGGTAATAGGAGCGCAATAGTGACTGTTCTTATCAGAAAACACCTCTTGCTGGTAGGACGAGAAACTGCATGGGATTCAACTCCATTTCTGACTAGGAAACAAACGCTAGCTCGCCTTACAATAAACACACTCTGCTTTTGAGAAATGATCACTCTTCTACTCTACAGTGTTTCCTATAGGGCCAAAACAGTTAGCTTGCTTAGAACAAAAGAACTGTGCTTCCTACACACACGGGCCATATCTAGTTCAATTCTGCTTAGGAAAATGAAAAGAACAGTAGATCCTCTTCAGTCCAATACACTGTACTTGCTGGGAACAGACGCCAGTGCTATTTGCCCTGTGTATGACAATGGGAGCGCAATAGTGACTCTTCTTACCAGAAAACAACTCTTGCTCATAGGACCAAAAACTGCATGTGATTCAACTCCATTTAGGACTGGGAAACAAATGCTAGCTTGACTTACAAGAAACACACTCTGCTTTTGAGAAAAGAGCAGTCTTCTACTCTACTGTGTTTCCTATGGGGTCCGAACAGTGAGCTTGCTCAGAACAAAAGAACTGTGCTTCCTACACACACGGGCCATATCTAGTTCAATTCTGCTTAGGAAACTGACAAGAAAGGTAGATCCTCTTCAGTCCAATACACTGTACTTGCTGGGATTAGACGCCAGTGCTATTTGCCTTGTGTATGAAAATGGGAGCACAATAGTGACTCTTCTTACCAGAAAACAACTCTTGCTGGTAGGACCAGAAACTGCATGTGATTCAACTCCATTTAGGACTTGGAAACAAACGCTAGCTCAACTTACAAGAAACACACTCTGCTTTTGGGAAAAGAGCACTCTTCTACTCTACTGTGTTTCCTATAGGGCAAGAACAGTGAGTTTGCTCAGAACAAAAGAACTGTGCTTCCTACAAATACGGCCATATCTAGTTCAATTCTGCTTAGGAAACTGACAAGAACAGTAGATCCTCTTCAGTCCAATACACTGTACTTGCTGGGAACAGACACGAGTGCTATTTGTACTGTGTATGAATATGGGAAAGCAATAGTGACTTTCCTTACCAGAAAAAAACTCTTGTTTGTAGGACCAAAAACTGCATGTGATTCAACTCCATTTAGGACTGGGAAACAAACGCTAGCTTGCCTTACAAGAAACACACTCTGCATTTGAGAAAAAAGCACTCTTCTACTCTAATGTGTTTGCTATAGGGCCAGAAAAGTGAGCTTGCTCAGAACAAAAGAACTGTGTTTCCTACACACATGGGCCATATCTAGTTCAACTCTGCTTAGGAAACTGACAAGAACAGTAGCTCCTCTTCAGTCCAATACACTGCACTTGCTGGGAACAGACGCGAGTGCTATATGTACTGTGTATGGCAATGGGAGCACAATAGTGACTTTCTTTACCAAAAAAAAACCTCTTGCTCTTAGGACCAAAAACTGCATGTGATTCAACTCCATTTAGGACTGTGAAACAAACGCTAGCTCGCCTTACAAGAAACACTCTCTGCTTTTGAGAAAAGAGCACTCTTCTACTCGACTGTGTTTCCTATAGGGCCAGAACAGTGAGTTTGCTCAGAAAAAAAGAACTGTGCTTCCTACAAACACGGGCCATATCTAGTTCAATTCTGCTTAGGAAACTGACATGAACAGTAGATCCTCTTCAGTCCAATACACTGTACATGCTGGGAAAAGACGCCAGTGCTCTTTGCCATGTGTATGACAATGGGAGCTCAATAGTGACTCTTCTTAGCAGAACAACTCTTACTCGTAGGACCAGAAACTCCATGTGATTCATCTCCATTTAGGTTTGGGAAATAAATGCTAGCTCGCCTTACAAGAAACACACTCTGCTTTTGGGAAAAGAGCACTCTTCTACTCTACTGTGTTTCCTATAGGGCCAAAATAGTGAGCTTGCTCAGAACAAAAGAACTGTGCTTCCTACACACACGGCCATATCTAGTTCAATTCTGCTTAGGAAACTGACAAGAACAGTAGATCCTCTTCAGTCCAATACACTGTACTTGCTAGGAACAGACGCCAGTGCTATTTGCCCTGTGTATGACAATGGGAGCACAATAGTGACTCTTCTTACCAGAAAACATATCTTGCTCGTAGGACCAGAAACTGCATGTGATTCATCTCCATTTAGGAATGGTAAACAAACGCTAGCTCGCCTTACAAGAAACATTCTCTGCTTTTGAGAAAAGAGCACTCTTCTACTCTATTGTGTTTCCAATGGGGCCCGAACAGTGAGCTTGCTCAGAACAAAAGAACTGTGCTTCCTACACACACGGGCCATATCTAGTTCAACTCTGCTTAGGAAACTGACAAGAACAGTAGCTCCGCTTCAGTCCAATACACTTCACTTGCTGGGAACAGACGAGGGTGCTATTTGCACTGCGTATGGCAATGGGAAAGCAATAGTGACTTTCCTTACCAGAAAAAAACTCTTTCGCGTAGGACCAAAAACTGCATGTGATTCAACTCCATTTAGGACTGGGAAACAAACGCCAGCTCATCTTACAAGAAACATACTCTGCTTTTGAGAAAAGAGCACTCTTCTCCTCGACTGTGTTTCCTATGGGGTCCGAACAGTGAGCTTGCTCAGAACAAAAGAACTGTGCTTCCTACAAACACGGGCCATATCTAGTTCAACTCTGCTTAGGAAACTGACAAGAACATTAGCTCCGCTTCAGTCCAATTCACTGTACTTGCTGGGACAGACACGAGTGCTATTTGCCCTGTGTATGACAATGGGAGCGCAATAGTTACTCTTCTTACCAGAAAACAACTCTTGGTCGTAGGACCAGAAACTGCATGTGATTTAACTCCATTTAGGAATGGGAAACAAACGCTAGGTCGCCTTTCAAGAAACACACTCTGCTTTTGAGAAAAGAGCACTCTTCTACTCTACTGTGTTTCCTATGGGGTCCGAACAGTGAGCTTGCTCAGAACAAAAGAACTGTGATTCCTACACACACGGGCCATATCTAGTTCAACTCTGCTTTGGAAACTGACCAGAACTGTAGCTCCTCTTCAGTCCAATACACTGTACTTGCTGGGAACAGACACAAGTGCTATTTGCACTGTGTATGGCAATGGGAGCGCAATAGTGACTCTTCTTACCAGAAAACAACTCTTGCTCGTAGGACCAGAAACTGCATGTGATTCATCTCCATATGGGATTGGGAAACAAAAGCTAGCTCGCCTTACAAGAAACACACTCTGCTTTTGAGAAAAGACCCCTCTTCTCTACTGTGTTTCCTATGGGGTCCGAACAGTGAGCTTGCTCAGAACAAAAGAACTGTGCTTCCTACACACACGGCCATATCTAGTTCAACTCTGCTTATGAAACTGACAGGAACTGTAGCTCCTCTTCAGTCCAATACACTGTACTTGCTGGGTACAGACGCGAGTGCTATTTGCACTGTGTATGGCAATAGGAGCGCAATAGTGACTCTTCTTTTCAGAAAACAACTCTTGCTCATAGGACCAGAAACTGCATGGGATTCATCTCCATTTAGGATTGGGAAACAAACACTAGCTCGCCTTACAAGAAACACACTCTGCTTTTGAGAAAAGAGCACTCTTCTACTCTAATGTCTTTCCTATAAGGCCAGAACAGTGAGAATTCTCAGAAGAAAAGAACTGTGCTTCCTACACACATGGGCCATATCTAGTTCAACTCTGCTTAGGAAACTGACAAGAACAGTAGCTCCGCTTTAGTCCAATACACTGTACTTGCTGGGAACAGACGCGAATGATATTTGCACTGTGTATGGCAATGGGAGCGCAATAGTGACTTTCCTTACCAGAAAACAACTCTTGCTCGTAGGACAAGAAACTGCATGTGATTCAACTCCATTTAGGACTGGGAAACAAACGCTAGCTCGCCTTACAAGAAACACACTCTGCTTTTGAGAAAAGAGCATTCTTCTACTCTACTGTGTTTCCTATAGGGCCAGAACAGTGAGTTTGCTCAGAAAAAAAGAACTGTGCTTCCTACAAATACCGCCTTATCTAGTTCAATTCTGCTTAGGAAAGTGACAAGAACAGTAGGTCCTTTCAGTCCAATACACTGTACATGCTGGGAACAGACGCCAGTGCTATTTGCCTGTGTATGACAAGGGGAGCACAATAGTGACTCATCTTACCAGAAAACAACTCTTGCTCGTAGGACAAGAAACTGCATGTGATTCAACTCCATTTAGGACTGGGAAACAAACGCTAGCTCGCCTTACAAGAAACACACTCTGGTTTTGAGAAAAGAGCACTCTTCTACTCTACTGTGTATCCTATGGGGTCCGAACAGTGAGCTTGCTCAGAACAAAAGAACTGTGCTTCCTACACACAGGGGCCATATCTAGTTCAAGTATGCTTAGGAAACTGACATGAACAGTAGCTCCGCTTCAGTCCAATACACTGTACTTGCTGGGAACAGACGCGATGCTATTTGCACTGTGTACGCGAATGGGAGCGCAACAGTGACTTTGTTACCAGAAAACAACTCTTGCTCGTAGGACCAAAAACAGGATGTGATTCAACTCCATTTAGGACTGGGAAACAAATGCTAGCTTGCCTTACAAGAAACACACTCTGCTTTTGAGAAAGGAGCACTCCTCTACTCTACTGTGTTTCCTATGGGGTCCGAACAGTGAGCTTGCTCAAAACAAAAGAACTGTGCTTCCTAAACACACGGGCCATTTCTAGTTCAATTATGCTTTGGAAAATGACAAGAACAGCAGCTCCTCTTCATTCCAATACACTGTACTTGGTGGGAACAGATGCCAGTGCTATTTGCCTCGTTTATGACAATGGAAGCGCAATAGTGACTCTTCTTACCATATAACAACTCTTGCTCGTAGGACCAGAAACTGCATGTGATTCAACTCCATTTAGGACTTGGAAACAAACACTAGCTTGACTTACAAGAAACACACTCTGCTTTTGAGAAAGGAGCACTCTTCTACACTAATGTCTTTGCTATAAGGCTGGAACAGTGAGCAATCTCAGAACAAAAGAACTGTGCTTCCTACACACACGGGCCATATCTAGTTCAACTCTGCTTAGGAAACTGAGAAGAACAGTAGATGCTCTTCAGTCCAATACACTGTACATGCTGGGAACAGACGCCAGTGCTATTTGCCCTGTGTGTGACAATGGGAGCACAATAGTGACTCTTCTTACTAGAAAACATCTCTTACTTGAAGGACAAGCAACTGCATGTGATTCATCTCCATTTATGATTGGGAAACAAACGCTAGCTCACCTTACAAGAAACACACTCTGCTTTTGAGAAAAGAGCAGTCTTCTACTCTACTGTGTTTCTTATGAGGTCCGTACAGAGAGCTTGCTCAGAACAAAAGAACTGTGTTTCCTACACACATGGGCCATATCTAGTTCAACTCTGCTTAGGAAACTGACAAGAACAGTAGCTCTTCTTCAGTCCAATACACTGCACTTGCTGGGAACTGACGCGAGTGCTATTTGCACTGTGTATGGCAATGAGAGCGCAATAGTGACTTTCCTTACCAGAAAACAACTCTTGCTCATAGGACCAGAAAATGCATGTGATTCAACTCCATTTAGGACTGGGAAACAAACGCTAGCTCACCTTACAAGAAACACACTCTGCTTTTGAGAAAAGAGCACTCTTCTACTCTACTGTGTTTCCTATGGTGTCCGAACAGTGAGCTTGCTCAGAACAAAAGAACTGTGCTTCCTACACACATGGGCCATATCTAGTTCAACTCTGCTTAGGAAACTGACAAGAACAGTAGCTCCGCTTCAGTCCAATACACTTCACTTGCTGGGAACAGACGAGGGTGCTATTTGCACTGTGTATGGCAATGGGAGCACAATAGTGACTTTCCTTACCAGAAAACATCTCTTGGTCAAAGGACCAAAAACTCTAAGTGATTCAACTCCATTTAGGACTGGGAAACAAACGCTACCTCACCTTACAAGGAACACACTCTGCTTTTGAGAAAAGAGGACTCTTCTACTCTACTGTGTTTCCTATAGGGCCAGAACAGTGAGTTTGCTCAGAAAAAAAGAACTGTGCTTCCTACAAATACCGCCTTATCTAGTTCAATTCTGCTTAGGAAAGTGACAAGAAAAGTAGGTCCTCTTCAGTCCAATAAACTGTACATGCTGGGAACAGACGCCAGTGCTATTTGCCCTGTGTATGACAATGGGAGCGCAATAGTGACTCTTCTTACCAGAAAACAACTCTTGCTCGTAGGACAGAAGACTGCATGTGATTCAACTCCATTTAGGACTGGGAAACAAATGCTAGCTCGCCTTACAAGAAACACACTCTTCTTTTGAGAAAAGAGCACTCTTCTACTCTACTGTGTTTCCTATAGGGCCAGAACAGTGAGCTTGCTCAGAATAAAAGAACTGTGCTTCCTATACACATGGGCCATATCTAGTTCAACTCTGCTTAGGAAACTGACAAGAACAGTAGCTCTGCTTCAGTCCAATACACTGTACTTGCTGGGAACAGACGCGAGTGCTATTTGCACTGTGTATGGCAATGGGAGCACAATAGTGACTCTTCTTACCAGAAAAAACTCTTGCTCGTAGGACAAGAAACTGCATGTGATTCAACTCCATTTAGGACTGGGAAACAAACGCTAGCTCGCCTTAGAAGGAGCACAATCTGCTTTTGAAAAAAGAGCACTCTTCTACTCTACTCTGTATCCTATGGGATCCGAACAGTGAGCTTGCTCAGAACAAAAGAACTGGGCTTCCTATACACATGGGCCATATCTAGTTCATCTCTTCTTAGTTAACTGACAAGAACAGTAGCTCCGCTTCAGTCCAATACACTGTACTTGCTGGGAACAGACGCGAGTGCTATTTGCACTGTGTATGGCAATGGGAGCACAATAGTGACTTTCCTTACCAGAAAACAACTCTTGCTAGTAGGTCCAAAAACTGCATGTGATTCAACTCCATTTAGGACTGGGAAAAAAACGCTAGCTCGCCTTACAAGAAACACACTCTGCTTTTGAGAAAAGAGCACTCTTCTACTCTACTGTGTTTCCTATAGGGCCAGAACAGTGAGATTGCTCAGAACAAAAGAACCGTGCTTCCTACAAATACGGCCATATCTAGTTCAATTCTGCTTAGGAAACTGACAAGAACAGTAGATCCTCTTCAGTCCAATACACTGTACATGCTGGGAACAGACGCCAGTGCTATTTGCCCTGTGTATGACAAGGGAAGCACAATAGTGACTCATCTTACCAGAAAACAACTCTTGCTCGTAGGACAAGAAACTGCATGTGATTCAACTCCATTTAGGCCTGGGAAACAAACGCTAGCTCGCCTTACAAGAAACACACTCTGCTTTTGAGAAAAGAGGACTCTTCTACTCTACTTTGTTTATTATAGGGCCAGAACAGTGTGTTTGCTCAGAACAAAAGAACTGTGCTTCCTACAAATACCGCCTTATCTAGTTCAACTCTGCTTAGGAAACTGACAAGAAAGGTAGATCCTCTTCAGTCCAATACACTGTACTTGCTGGGATTAGACCCCAGTGCTATTTGCCTTGTGCATGACAATGGGAGCACAATAGTGATTCTTCTTACCAGAAAAGAACTCTTGCTGGTAGGACCAGAAACTGCATGGGATTCAACTCCTTTTAGGACTGGGAAACAAACGCTAGCTCGACTTACAAGAAACACACTCTGCTTTTGAGAAAAGAGCAGTATTCTACTCTAATGTGTTTCCTATAAGGCCAGAACAGTGAGCATTCGCAGAACGAAAGAACTGTGCTTCCTACACACACGGTCCATATCTAGTTCAACTCTGCTTAGGAAACTGACAAGAACAGTAGATCCTCTTCAGTTCAATACACTGTACATGCTGGGAACAGACGCCAGTGCTATTTGCCCTGTGTATGACAAGGGGAGGGCAATAGTGACTCTTCTTACCAGAAAACAACCCTTGCTCGTAGGACAAGAAACTGCATGTGATTCAACTCCATTTAGGACTGGGAAAAAAACGCTAGCTCGCCTTATAAGAAACACACTCTGCTTTTGAGAAAAGTGCACTCTTCTACTCGACTGTGTTTCCTATGGGGTCCGAACAGTGAGCTTGCTCAGAACAAAAGAACTGTTATTCTTACACACACGGGCCATATCTAGTTCAACTCCGCTTTGGAAACTGACAAGAACAGTAGCTCCTCTTCAGTCCAATACACTGTTCTTGCTGGGAACAGACGCGAGTGCTATTTGCACTGTGTATGGCAATGGGAGAGCAATAGTGACTTTCCTTACCAGAAAACATCTCTTGGTCGTAGGACCAAAAACTGCATGTGATTCAACTCCATTTAGGACTGGGAAACAAACGCTATCTCGCCTTACAAGGAACACACTCTGCTTTTGAGAAAAGAGCACTCTTCTACTCTACTGTGTTTCCTATGGTGCCCGAACAGTGAGCATTCTCAGAACAAAAGAACTGTGCTTCCTACACACACGGGCCATATCTAGTTCAACTCTGCTTAGGAAACTGACATGAACAGTAGCTCCTCTTCAGTCCAATACACTGTACATGCTGGGAACAGACGCCAGTGCTATTTGCCCTAGTATCACAATGGGAGCGCAATAGTGACTCTTCTTACCAGAAAACAACTCTTGCTCCTAGGACCAGAAACTGCATGTGATTCATCTCCATTTAGGATTGGGAAACAATCGCTAGCTCGCATTACAAGAAACACACTCTGCTTTTGAGAAAAGAGCACTCTTCTACTCTAATGTGTTTCCTATAGGGCCTGAACAGTGAGCATTCTCAGAACAAAAGAACTGTGCTTCCTACACACAGGGGCCATATCTAGTTCAATTCTGCTTAGGAAACTGACAAGAACAGTAGATCCTCTTCAGTCCAATACACTGTACATGCTGGGAACAGACACCAGTGCTGTTTGCCCTAGTACCACAATGGGAGCGCAATAGTGACTCTTCTTACCAGAAAACAACTCTTGCTCGTAGGACAAGAAACTGCATGTGATTCAACTCCATTTAGGACTGGAAAACAAACGCTAGCTCGCCTTACAAGAAACACACTCTGATTTTGAGAAAAGAGCAGTCTTCTACTCTACTCTCTTTCCTATGGGGTCCCAACAGTGAGCTTGCTCAGATCAAAAGAACTGTGCTTCCTACACACACGGGCCATATCTAGTTCAACTCTGCTTAGGAAACTGACAAGAACAGTAGCTCCTCTTCAGTCCAACACACTGTTCTTGCTGGAAACAGACGCGAGTGCTATTTGCACTGTGTATGGCAATAGGAGCAAAATAGTGACGCTTCTTATCAGAAAAACTCTTGCTTATAGGACCAGAAACTGCATGGGATTCAACTCCATTTTTGACTGGGAAACAAACACTAGCTCACCTTACAAGAAAGACACTCTGATTTTGAGAAAAGAGCACTCTTCTACTCTACTGTGTTTCCTATGGGGTCGGAATAGTGAGCTTGCTCAGAACAAAAGAAATGTGCTTCCTACACACAGCAGCCATATCTAGTTCAACTCTACTTAGGAAACTGACAAGAACAGTAGCTCCGCTTCAGTCCAATACACTGTACATGCTGGGAACAGACGGGAGTGCTATTTGCACTGTGTATGGCAATGGGAGCACAATAGTGACTTTCCTTTCCAGAAAACAACTCTTGCTCGTAGGACCAAAAACTGCATGTGATTCAAATCCATTTAGGACTGGGAAACAAACGCTAGCTCGCCTTACAAGAAACACACTCTGCTTTTGAGAAAAGAGCAGTCTTCTATTCTACTGTGGTTCATATGGGGTCCGAACAATGAGCTTGCTCAGAACAAAAGAACTGTGCTTCCTACATATACGGGTCATATCTAGTTCAACTCTGCTTAGGAAACTGACAAGAACAGTAGCTCCGCTTCAGTCCAATACACTGTACTTGCTGTGAACAGATGCGAGTGCTATTTATACTGTGTATGGCAATGGGAGCGCAACAGTGACTTTATTACCAGAAAACAACTCTTGCTCGTAGGACCAAAAACAGGATGTGATTCAACTCCATTTAGGACTGGGAAACAAATGCTAGCTTGCCTTACAAGAAACACACTCTGCTTTTGAGAAAGGAGCACTCCTCTACTCTACTGTGTTTCCTATGGGGTCCGAACAGTGAGCTTGCTCAGAACAAAAGAACTGTGCTTCCTACACACACGGGCCATATATAGCTCAATTATGCTTAGGAAACTGACAAGAACAGTAGCTCCTCTTCATTCCAATACACTGTACTTGGTGGGAACAGATGCCAGTGCTATTTGCCCCGTTTATGACAATGGAAGCGCAATAGTGACTCTTCTTACCAGATAACAACTCTTGCTCGTAGGACCAGAAACTGCATGTGATTCAACTCCATTTAGGACTTGGAAACAAACGCTAGCTTGACTTACAAGAAACACACTCTGCTTTTGAGAAAGGAGCACTCTTCTACTCTAATGTTTTTCCTATAAGGCTGGAACAGTGAGCAATCTCAGAACAAAAGAACTGTGCTTCCTACACACACGGGCCATATCTAGTTCAACTCTGCTTAGGAAACTGAGAAGAACAGTGATGCTCTGCAGTCCAATACACTGTACATGCTGGGAACAGACGCCAGTGCTATTTGCCCTGTGTATGACAATGGGAGCACAATAGTGACTCTTCTTACTAGAAAACATCTCTTACTTGAAGGACAAGCAACTGCATGTGATTCATCTCCATTTAGGATTGGGAAACAAACGCTAGCTCGCCTTACAAGAAACACACTCTGCTTTTGAGAAAAGAGCAGTCTTCTACTCTACTGTGTTTCTTATGAGGTCCGTACAGAGAGCTTGCTCAGAACAAAAGAACTGTGTTTCCTACACACATGGGCCATATCTAGTTCAACTCTGCTTAGGAAACTGACAAGAACAGTAGCTCTTCTTCAGTCCAATACACTGCACTTGCTGGGAACAGACGCGAGTGCTATTTGCACTGTGTATGGCAATGGGAGCGCAATAGTGACTTTCCTTACCAGAAAACAACTCTTGCTCGTAAGACCAAAAACAGGATGTGATTCAACTCCATTTAGGATAGGGAAACAAATGCTAGCTTGCCTTACCAGAAACACACTCTGCTTTTGAGAAAAGAGCACTCTTCTACTCTACTGTGTTTCCTATGGGGTCCGAAAAGTGAGCTTGCTCAGAACAAAAGAACTGTGCTTCCTACACACATGGGCCATATCTAGTTCAATTCTGCTTAGGAAACTGACAAGAAAGGTAGATCCTCTTCAGTCCAATACACTGTACTTGCTGGGATTAGACGCCAGTGCTATTTGCCTTGTGTATGACAATGAGAGCACAATAGTGACTCTTTTTACCAGAAAAGAACTCTTGCTGGTAGGACCAGAAACTGCATGGGATTCAACTCCATTTAGGACTGGGAAACAAACGCTAGCTCGACTTACAAGAAGCACACTCTGCTTTTGAGAAAAGAGCAGTTTTCTACTCTAATGTGCTTCCTATAGGGCCAGAACAGTGAGCATTCGCAGAACAAAAGAACTGTGCTTCCTACACACACGGTCCATATCTAGTTCAACTCTGCTTAGGAAACTGACAAGAACAGTAGATCCTCTTCAGTCCGATACACTGTACATGCTGGGAACAGATGCCAGTGCTATTTGCCCTGTGTATGACAATGGGAGCACAATAGTGACTCGTCTTACCAGAAAAAAACTCTTGCTCGTAGGACCAGAAACTGCATGTGATTCAACTCCATTTCGGATTGGGAAACAAACGCTAGCTCGCCTTACAAGAAACACACTCTGCTTTTGAGAAAAGTGCACTCTTCTACTCTACTGTGATTCCTATATGGCCAGAACAGTGAGTTTGCTCAGAACAAAAGAACTGTGCTTCCTACAAATATGGCCATATCTAGTTCAATTCTGCTTAGGAAACTGACAAGAACAGTAGCTCCGCTTCAGTCCAATACACTGTACTTGCTGGGAACAGAAGCGAGTGCTATTTGCACTGTGTATGGAAATGGGAGCGCAATAGACACTTTCCTTACCAGAAAACAACTCTTGGTCGTAGAACCAAAAACTGCATGTGATTCAACTCCATTTAGGACTGGGAAACAAATGCTAGCTTGCCTTGCAAGAAACACACTCCGCTTTTGACAAAAGAGCACTCTTCTACTCTACTGTGTTTCCTATGGGGTCCGAACAGTGAGCTTGCTCAGAACAAAAGAACTGTGCTTCCTACACACAGGGGCCATATCTAGTTCAACTATGCTTAGGAAACTGACAAGAACAGTAGCTCCTCTTCAGTCCAATACACTGTTCTTGCTGGGAACAGACGCGAGTGCTATTTGCACTGTGTATGGCATTGGGACCACAATAGTGACTTTCCTTACCAGAAAACAACTCTTGCTCGTAGGACAAAAAACTGGATGTGACTCAACTCCATTTCTGATTGGGAAACAAACACTAGCTCACCTTACAAGAAACACACTCTGCTTTTGAGAAAAGAGCACTCCTCTACTCTACTGTGTTTCCTATGGGGTCCGAACAGTGAGCTTGCTCAGAACAAAAGAACTGTGCTTCCTACACACACGGGCCATATCTAGTTCAATTATGCTTAGGAAACTGACAAGAACAGCAGATCCTCTTCAGTCCAATACATCTGTACACAGATGCCAGTGCTATTTCCCCCGTTAATGACAATGGGAGCGCAATAGTGACTCTTCTTACCAGAAAACAACTCTTGCTCGTAGGACCAGAAACTGCATGTGATTCAACTCCATTTAGGACTGGGAAACAAACGCTAGCTTGACTTACAAGAAACACACTCCGCTTTTGAGAAAGGAGCACTCTTCTACTCTAATGTCTTTCCTATAAGGCCAGAATAGTGAGCAATCTCAGAACAAAAGAACTGTGCTTCCTGCACACACGGGCCATATCTAGTTCAACTCTGCTTAGGAAACTGACAAGTACAGTAGCACTTCTTCAGTCCAATACACTGAACTTGCTGGGAGCAGAGGCGAGTGCTATTTGCACTGTGTTTGGCAATGGGATCACAATAGTGACTTTCCTTACCAGAAAACAACTCTTGCTCGTAGGACCAGAAACTGCATGTGATTCAACTCCATTTAGGACTGGGAAACAAACGCTAGCTCGTCTTATAAGAGAGATACTCTGCTTTTTCGAAACCATCACTCTTCTACTCTACTTTGTTTCTTATAGGGCCAGAACAGTGAGCTTGCTCAGAACAAAAGAACTGTGCTTCCTACGCTCACGGCCATATCTAGTTCAATTCTACTTAGGAAACTGACAAGAACAGTAGATCCTTCCAGTCCAATACACTCTACATGCTGGGAACAGACGCCAGTGCTAATTGCCCTGTGTATGACAATGGGAGCGCAATAGTGACTCTTCTTACCAGAAAACAATTCATGCTCATAGGTCCAGAAACTGCATGTGATTCAACTCCATTTAGGACTGGGAAACAAACGCTAGCTCGCCTTACAAGAAACACACTCTGCTTTTTAGAAAAGAGCACTCTTCTACTCTACTGTGTTTCCCATAGTGCCAGAACAGTGAGCATTCTCAGAACAATAGAACTGTGCTTCCTATACACACGGGCCATATCTAGTTCAAGTCTGCTTAGGAAACTGACAAGAACAGTAGATCCTCTTCAGTCCAATACACTGTACGTGCTGGGAACAGACGCCAGTGCTATTTGCCCTATGTATCACAATGGGAGCGCAATAGTGACTCTTCTTACCAGAAAACAACTCTTGCTCGTAGGACCAGAAACTGCATGTGATTCATCTCCATTTAGGATTGGGAAACAAACGCTAGCTCACCTTACAAGAAACACACTCTGCTTTTGAGAAAAGAGCACTCTTCTACTCTACTGTGTTTCCTATGGTGTCCGAATAGTGAGCTTGCTCAGAACAAAAGAACTGTGCTTCCTAAGCACAGGGGCCATATCTACTTCAACTCTGCTTAGGAAACTGACAAGAACAGTAGCTACGCTTCAGTCCAATACACTGTACTTGCTGGGAACAGACGTGAGTGCTATTTGCACTGTGTATGGAAATGGGAGCGCAATAGTGACTTTCCTTACCAGAAAACAACTCTTGGTCGTAGGACCAAAAACTGCATGAGATTCAACTCCATTTAGGACTGGGAAACAACGCTATCTCGCCTTACAAAAAACACACTCTGCTTTTGAGAAAAGAGCACTTTTCTACTCTACTGTGTTTCTTAGGGGGTCTGACCAGTGAGCTTGCTCAGAAGAAAAGAACTGTGCTTCCTACACACACGGGCCATATCTAGTTCATCTCTGCTTAGGAAACTGACAAGAACAGTAGCTCCTCTTCAGTCCAATACACTGTACTTGCTAAGAACAGACGCGAGTGCTATTTGCACTGTGTATGGAAATGGGAGCGCAATAGTGACTTTCCTTACCATAAAACACCTCTTGCTCATAGGACCAGAAACTGCATGGGATTCAACTCCATTTCTGACTGGGAAACAAACACTAGCTCGCCTTACTAGAAACACACTCTGCTTTTGAGAAAAAAGCAGTCTTCTACACTACTGTGTTTCCTACGGGGCCCGAACATTGAGCTTGCTCATAACAAAAGAACTGTGCTTCCTACACTCACGGGCCATATCTAGTTCAACTCTGCTTTGGAAACTGAAAAGAACAGTAGCTCCTCTTCAGTCCAATACACTGTACTAGCTGGGAAAAGACGCGAGTGCTATTTGCACTGTGTATGGCAATAGGAGCACAATAGTGACTCTTCTTATCAGAAAACAACTCTTACTCATTGGACAAGAAACTGCATGGGATTCAACTCCATTTCTGACTGGGAAACAAACACTAGCTCGCCTTACGAGAAAGTCTCTCTGATTTTGAGAAAAGAGCACTCTTCTACTCTACTGTGTTTCCTATGGGGTCCAAACAGTGAGCTTGCTCAGAACAAAAGAACTGTGCTTCCTACACACACGGCCATATCTAGTTCAACTCTGCCTAGGAAACTGACAAGAACAGTAGCTCTGCTTCAGTCCAATACACTGTACTTGCTGGGAACAGATGCGAGTGCTATTTGCACTGTGTATGGCAATGGGAGCACAATAGTGACTTTATTACCAGAAAACAACTCTTGCTCGTAGGACCAAAAACTGCATGTGATTCAACTCCATTTAGGACTGGGAAACAAACGGTAGCTCGCCTTACATGAAACACACTCTGCTTTTGAGAAAAGAGCACTCTTCTACTCTACTGTGTTTACTATAGGGCCAGAAGAGTGAGCTTGCTCAGAACAAAAGAACTGTGCTTCCTACAAATACTGCAATATCTAGTTCAATTCTGCTTAGGAAACTGAAAAGAACAGTAGCTCCTGTTCAGTCCAATACACTGTACATGCTGTGAACAGATGCCAGAGCTATTTGCCCTGTGTATGACAATGGGAGCGCAATAGTGACTTTCCTTACCAGAAAACAACTCTTGGTCGTAGGACCAAAAACTGCATGTGATTCAACTCCATTTAGGACTGGGAAACAAACGCTAACTCGCCTTACAAAAAACACACTCTGCTTTTGAGAAAAGAGCACTCTTCTACT
This sequence comes from Peromyscus eremicus, assembly GCF_949786415.1. NCBI lineage: Eukaryota > Metazoa > Chordata > Mammalia > Rodentia > Cricetidae > Peromyscus > Peromyscus eremicus. The sequence goes on along the minus strand of NW_026734560.1, from coordinate 259,291 downwards.
CGACTGTGTATCCTATGGGGTCCGAAAAGTGAGCTTGCTCAGAACAAAAGAACTGTGCTTCCTACACACAGGGGCCATATCTAGTTCACCTCTGCTTAGGAAACTGACAAGAACAGTAGCTCCGCTTCAGTCCAATACACTGTACTTGCTGGGAACAGATACGAGTGCTATTTACACTGTTTATGGCAATTGGAGCGCAACAGTGACTTTATTACCAGAAAACAACTCTTGCTCGTAGGAACAAAAACTGCATGTGATTCAACTCCATTTAGGACTGGGAAACAAACGCTAGCTCGCCTTACAAGAAACACACTCTGCTTTTGAGAAAAGAGCAGTCTTCTACTCTACTGTGTTTCCTATGGGGTCCGAACATTGAGCTTGCTCAGAACAAAAGAACTGTGCATCCTACACACACGGGCCATATCTAGTTCAACTCTGCTTAGAAAACTGACGAGAACAGTATCTCCTCTTCAGTCCAATACACTGTACTTGCTGGGAACAGACGCGAGTGCTATTTGCACTGTGTATGGCAATGGGAGGCAATAGTGACCCTTCTTATCAGAAAACAACTCTTGCTCATAGGACCAGAAACTGCATGGGATTCAACTCCATTTAGGACTGGGAAACAAATGCTAGCTCGCCTTAAAGAAACACACTCTGCTTTTGAGAAAAGAGAACTCTTCTACTCTACTGTGTTTACTATAGGGCCAGAAGAGTGAGCTTGCTCAGAACAAAAGAACTGTGCTTCTTACAAATACTGCCATATCTAGTTCAATTCTGCTTAGGAAACTGAAAAGAACAGTAGCTCCTGTTCAGTCCAATACACTGTACATGCTGGGAACAGACGCCAGTGCTATTTGCCCTGTGTATGACAATGGGAGCGCAATAGTGACTCTTATTACCAGAAAACAACTCTTGCTCGTAGGACAAGAAACTGCATGTGATTCAACTCCATTTAGGACTGGGAAACAAACGCTAGCTCGCCTAACAAGAAACACAGTCTGCTTTTGAGAAAAGAGCACTCTTCTACTCGACTGTGTATCCTATGGGGCCCGAAAAATGAGCTTGGTCAGAACAAAAGAACTGTGCTTCCTACACACAGGGGCCATATCTAGTTCACCTCTGCTTAGGAAACTGACAAGAACAGTAGCTCCGCTTCAGTCCAATACACTGTACTTGCTGGGAACAGATGCGAGTGCTATTTACACTGTTTATGGCAATTGGAGCGCAACAGTGACTTTATTACCAGAAAACAACTCTTGCTCATAGGAACAAAAACTGCATGTGATTCAACTCCATTTAGGACTGGGAAACAAACGCTAACTCGCCTTACAAGAAACACACTCTGCTTTTGAGAAAAGAGCAGTCTTCTACTCTACTGTGTTTCCTATTGGGTCCGAACATTGAGCTTGCTCAGAACAAAAGAACTGTGCTTCCTACACACACGGGCCATATCTAGTTCAACTCTGCTTAGAAAACTGAAGAGAACAGTAGCTCCTCTTCAGTCCAATACACTGTACTTGCTGGGAACAGACGCGAGTGCTATTTGAACTGTGTATGGCAATGGGAGCGCAATAGTGACTTTCCTTACCAGAAAACAACTCTTGCTCGTAGGACCAGAAACTGCATGTGATTCATCTCCATTTAGGATTGGGAAACAAATGCTAGCTCGCCTTACAAGAAACACACTCTGCTTTTGAGTAAAGAGCACTCGTCTACACTACTGTGTTTCCTATGGGGTCCGAAGAGTGAGCTTGCTCAGAACAAAAGAACTGTGCTTCCTACACACACGGACCATATCCAGTTCAACTCTGCTTAGGAAACTGACAAGAACAGTAGCTCCTCTTCAGTCCAATACACTGTACTTGCTGGGAACAGAGGCGAGTGCTATTTGCACTGTGTATGGCAATAGGAGACAATAGTGACCATTCTTATCAGAAAACAACTCTTGCTCATAGGACCAGAAACTGCATGGGATTCAACTCCATTTAGGACTGGGAAACAAACGCTAGCTCGCCTTAAAGAAACACACTCTGCTTTTGAGAAAAGAGCACTCTTCTACTCTTCTGTGTTTACTATAGGGCCAGAAGAGTGAGCTTGCTCAGAACAAAAGAACTGTGCTTCTTACAAATACTGCCATATCTAGTTCAATTCTGCTTAGGAAACTGAAAAGAACAGTAGCTCCTGTTCAGTCCAATACACTGTACATGCTGTGAACAGATGCCAGAGCTATTTGCCCTGTGTATGACAATGGGAGCGCAATAGTGACTTTCCTTACCAGAAAACAACTCTTGGTCGTAGGACCAAAAACTGCATGTGATTCAACTCCATTTAGGACTGGGAAACAAATGCTAACTCGCCTTACAAAAAACACACTCTGCTTTTGAGAAAAGAGCACTGTTCTACTCTACTGTGTTTACTATAGGGACAGAACAGTGAGCTTGCTCAGAACAAAAGAACTGTGCTTCATACAAATACTGCCATATCTAGTTCAATTCTGCTTAGGAAACTGAAAAGAACAGTAGCTCCTGTTCAGTCCAATACACTGTACATGCTGGGAACAGACGCCAGTGCTATTTGCCCTTTGTATGACAATGGGAGCGCAATAGTGACTCTTATTACCAGAAAACAACTCTTGCTCGTAGAACAAGAAACTGCATGTGATTCAACTCCATTTAGGACTGGGAAACAAACGCTAGCTCGCCTAACAAGAAACACATCTGCTTTTGAGAAAAGAGCACTCTTCTACTCGACTGTGTATCCTATGGGGTCCGAAAAGTGAGCTTGCTCAGAACAAAAGAACTGTGCTTCCTACACACAGGGGCCATATCTAGTTCACCTCTGCTTAGGAAACTGACAAGAACATTAGCTCCTCTTCAGTCCAATACACTGTACTTGCTGGGAACAGATGCGAGTGCTATTTACACTGTTTATGGCAATTGGAGCGCAACAGTGACTTTATTACCAGAAAACAACTCTTGCTCGTAGGAACAAAAACTGCAAGTGATTCAACTCCATTTAGGACTGGGAAAAAACGCTAGCTTGCCTTACAAGAAACACACTCTGCTTTTGAGAAAAGAGCAGTCTTCTACTCTACTGTGTTTCCTATTGGGTCCGAACATTGAGCTTGCTCAGAACAAAAGAACTGTGCTTCCTACACACACGGGCCCATATCTAGTTCAACTCTGCTTAGAAAACTGACGAGAACAGTAGCTCCTCTTCAGTCCAATACACTGTACTTGCTGGGAACAGACGCGAGTGCTATTTGCACTATGTATGGCAATGGGAGCGCAATAGTGACTTTCCTTACCAGAAAACAACTCTTGCTCGTAGGACCAGAAACTGCATGTGATTCATCTCCATTTAGGATTGGGAAACAAATGCTAGCTCGCCTTACAAGAAACACACTCTGCTTTGGAGTAAAGAGCACTCGTCTACACTACAGTGTTTCCTATGGGGTCCGAAGAGTGAGCTTGCTCAGAACAAAAGAACTGTGCTTCCTACACACGGACCATATCTAGTTCAACTCTGCTTAGGAAACTGACAAGAACAGTAGCTCCTCTTCAGTCCAATACACTGTACTTGCTGGGAACAGACGCGAGTGCTATTTGCACTGTGTATGGCAATAGGAGACAATAGTGACCCTTCTTATCAGAAAACAACTCTTGCTCATAGGACCAGAAACTGCATGGGATTCAACTCCATTTCTGACTGGGAAACAAACACTAGGTCGCCTTACAAGAAAGACACTCTGATTTTGAGAAAAGAGCACTCTTCTACTTTACTGTGTTTCCTATGGGGTCCGAATAGTGAGCTTGCTCAGAACAAAAGAACTGTGCTTCCTACACACAGGGGTCATATCTTGTTCAACTCTGCTTAGGAAACTGACAAGAACAGTAGATCCCCTTCAGTCCAATACACTGTACTTGCTGGGAACAGATGCGAGTGCTATTTGCACTGTGTATGGCAAAGGGAGCACAATAGTGACTTTCCTTACCAGAAAACAACTCTTGCTCGTATGACCAAAAACTGCATGGGATTCAACTCCATTTAGGACTGGGAAACAAACGCTAGCTCGTCTTACAAGAAACAAACTCTGCTTTTGAGAAAAGAGCAGTCTTCTATTCTACTGTGGTTCATATGGTGTCCGAACATTGAGCTTGCTCAGAAAAAAGAACTGTGCTTCCTACACACACTGGCCATATCTAGTTCAACTCTGCTTAGAAAACTGACAAGAACAGTAGCTCCTCTTCAGTCCAATACACTGTACTTGCTGGGAACAGACGCGAGTACTATTTGCACTGTGTATGGCAATAGGAGCAAAATAGTGACTCTTCTTATCAGAAAACAACTCTTGCTCGTAGGACCAGAAACTGCATGGGATTCAACTCCATTTAGGACTGGGAAATAAACACTAGCTCGCCTTACAAGAAAGACACTCTGATTTTGATAAAAGAGCACTCTTCTACTCAACTGTGTTTCCTATGGTGTCCGAACAGTGAGCTTGCTCAGAACAAAAGAACTGTGCTTCCTACACACAGGGGCCATATCTAGTTCAACTCTGCTTAGGAAACTGACAAGAACAGTAGATCCTCTTCAGTCCAATACACTGTACATGCTGGGAACAGACGCCAGTGCTTTTTGCCCTATGTATGAAAATGGGAGCGCAATAGTGACTCTTCTTACCAGAAAACAACGCTTGCTCGTAGGACCAAAAACTGCATGTGATTCAACTCCATTTAGTACTGGGAAACAAACTCTAGCTCGCCTTACAAGAAACACACTCTGCTTTTGAGAAAAGAGCAGTCTTCTATTCTACTGTGGTTCATATGATGTCCGAACACTGAGTTTGCTCAGAACAAAAGAACTGTGCTTCCTACAAATACGGCCATATCTATTTCAACTCTGCTTAGGAAACTGACAAGAACAGTAGCTCCTCTTCAGTCCAATACACTGTACTTGCTGGGAACAGACACGAGTGCTATTTGAACTGTGTATGGCAATGGGAGTGCAATAGTGACTTTCCTTACCAGAAAACAACTCTTGCTCGTAGGACCAAAAACTGTATGTGATTCAACTCCATTTAGGACTGGGAAACAAACACCAGCTCGCCTTACAAAAAACACACTCTGCTTTTGAGAAAAGAGCACTCTTCTACTCTAATGTGTTTTCTATGGGGTCCGAACATTGAGCTTGCTCAGAACAAAAGAACTGTGCTTCCTACAAACAGGGGCCATATCTAGTTCAGCTCTGCTTAGGAAACTGACAAGAACAGTAGCTCCGCTTCAGTCCAATACACTGTACTTGCTGGGAACAGACGCCAGTGCTATTTGCCCTGTGTATGACAAAGGGAGCGTAATAGTGACTCTTCTTACCAGAAAACAACTCTTGCTCGTAGGACCAGAAACTGCATGGGATTCAACTCCATTTCTGACTGGGAAACAAACACTAGCTCGCCATACAAGAAACACACTCTGCTTTTGAGAAAAGAGCACTCTTCTACTCTACTGTGTTTCCTAGAGGACCAGAACAGTGAGCTTGCTCAGAACAAAAGAACTGTGCTTCATACAAATACTGCCATATCTAGTTCAATTCTGCTAAGGAAACTGACAAGAACAGTCGATCCTCTTCAGTCCAATACACTGTACATGCTGGGAACAGACGCCAGTGCTATTTGCCCTGTGTATGACAATGGGAGCACAATAGTGACTCTTCTTACCAGAAAACAACTCTTGCTCGTAGGACAATAAACTGCATGTGTTTCAACTCTATTTAGGACTGGGAAACAAACGCTAGCTCGCCTTACAAGAAACACACTCTGCTTTTGAGAAAAGAGCACTCTTCTGCTCTACTGTGTTTCCTATGGAGTCCGAACAGTGAGCTTGCTCAGAACAAAAGAAGTGTGCTTCCTACACACACGGGCCATATCTAGTTCAACTCTGCTTAGGAAACTGACAAGAACGGTAGCTCCTCTTCAGTCCAATACACTGTACTAGCTGGGAACAGACGCGAGTCCTATTTGTACTGTGTATAGAAATAGGAGCGCAATAGTGACTCTTCTTATCAGAAAACACCTCTTCCTCGTAGGAACAAAAACTGCATGGGATTCAACTCCATTTCTGACTGGGGAAAAAACACTAGCTCGCCTTACAAGAAACACACTCTGCTTTTGAGAAAAGAGCACTCTTCTACTCTTCTGTGTTTCCTATGTGGTCCGAACAGTGAGCTTGCTCAGAACAAAAGAACTGTGCTTCCTACACACACGGGCCATATCTAGTTCAATTATGCTTAGGAAACTGACAAGAACAGCAGATCCTCTTCAGTCCAATACATCTGTACACAGATGCCAGTGCTATTTCCCCCGTTAATGACAATGGGAGCGCAATAGTGACTCTTCTTACCAGAAAACAACTCTTGCTCGTAGGACCAGAAACTGCATGTGATTCAACTCCATTTAGGACTGGGAAACAAACGCTAGCTTGACTTACAAGAAACACACTCCGCTTTTGAGAAAGGAGCACTCTTCTACTCTAATGTCTTTCCTATAAGGCCAGAATAGTGAGCAATCTCAGAACAAAAGAACTGTGCTTCCTGCACACACGGGCCATATCTAGTTCAACTCTGCTTAGGAAACTGACAAGTACAGTAGCACTTCTTCAGTCCAATACACTGAACTTGCTGGGAGCAGAGGCGAGTGCTATTTGCACTGTGTTTGGCAATGGGATCACAATAGTGACTTTCCTTACCAGAAAACAACTCTTGCTCGTAGGACCAGAAACTGCATGTGATTCAACTCCATTTAGGACTGGGAAACAAACGCTAGCTCATCTTATAAGAGAGGTACTCTGCTTTTTCAAAACCATCACTCTTCTACTCTACTTTGTTTCTTATAGGGCCAGAACAGTGAGCTTGCTCAGAACAAAAGAACTGTGCTTCCTACGCTCACGGCCATATCTAGTTCAATTCTACTTAGGAAACTGACAAGAACAGTAGATCCTTCCAGTCCAATACACTCTACATGCTGGGAACAGACGCCAGTGCTAATTGCCCTGTGTATGACAATGGGAGCGCAATAGTGACTCTTCTTACCAGAAAACAATTCATGCTCATAGGTCCAGAAACTGCATGTGATTCAACTCCATTTAGGACTGGGAAAAAAACGCTAGCTCGCCTTACAAGAAACACACTCTGCTTTTTAGAAAAGAGCACTCTTCTACTCTACTGTGTTTCCCATAGTGCCAGAACAGTGAGCATTCTCAGAACAATAGAACTGTGCTTCCTATACACACGGGCCATATCTAGTTCAAGTCTGCTTAGGAAACTGACAAGAACAGTAGATCCTCTTCAGTCCAATACACTGTACGTGCTGGGAACAGACGCCAGTGCTATTTGCCCTGTGTATCACAATGGGAGCGCAATAGTGACTCTTCTTACCAGAAAACAACTCTTGCTCGTAGGACCAGAAACTGCATGTGATTCATCTCCATTTAGGATTGGGAAACAAACGCTAGCTCACCTTACAAGAAACACACTCTGCTTTTGAGAAAAGAGCACTCTTCTACTCTACTGTGTTTCCTATGGTGTCCGAACAGTGAGCTTGCTCAGAACAAAAGAACTGTGCTTCCTACACACATGGGCCATATCTAGTTCAACTCTGCTTAGGAAACTGACAAGAACAGTAGCTCCTATTCAGTCCAATACACTGTACTTGCTGAGAACAGACGCGAGTGCTATTTGCACTGTGTATGGCAATAGGAGCACAATAGCGACTCTTCTTATCAGAAAATAACTCTTGCTCATAGGACCAGAAACTGCATGTGATTCAACTCCATTTCTGACTGGGAAACAAACACTAGCTCGCCTTACAAGAAAGACACTCTGATTTTGAGAAAAGAGCACTCTTCTACTCTACTGCGTTTCCTATGGTGTCCGAATAGTGAGCTTGCTCAGAACAAAAGAACTGTGCTTCCTAAGCACAGGGGCCATATCTACTTCAACTCTGCTTAGGAAACTGACAAGAACAGTAGATCCTTCCAGTCCAATACACTCTACATGCTGGGAACAGACGCCAGTGCTATTTGCTGTACTTGCTAAGAACAGACGAGAGTGCTATTTGCACTGTGTATGGAAATGGGAGCGCAATAGTGACTTTCCTTACCATAAAACACCTCTTGCTAATAGGACCAGAAACTGCATGGGATTCAACTCCATTTCTGACTGGGAAACAAACACTAGCTCGCCTTACAAGAAACACACTCTGCTTTTGAGAAAAAAGCAGTCTTCTACACTACTGTGTTTCCTACGGGGCCCGAACATTGAGCTTGCTCATAACAAAAGAACTGTGCTTCCTACACTCACGGGCCATATCTAGTTCACCTCTGCTTTGGAAACTGAAAAGAACAGTAGCTCCTCTTCAGTCCAATACACTGTACTAGCTGGGAAAAGACGCGAGTGCTATTTGCACTGTGTATGGCAATAGGAGCACAATAGTGACTCTTCTTATCAGAAAACAACTCTTACTCATTGGACAAGAAACTGCATGGGATTCAACTCCATTTCTGACTGGGAAACAAACACTAGCTCGCCTTAGGAGAAAGACTCTCTGATTTTGAGAAAAGAGCACTCTTCTACTCTACTGTGTTTCCTATGGGTTCCGAACATTGAGCTTGCTCAGAACAAAAGAACTGTGCATCCTACACACAGGGGCCATATCTAGTTCACCTCTGCTTAGGAAACTGACAAGAACAGTAGCTCCGCTTCAGTCCAATACACTGTACTTGCTGGGAACAGATACGAGTGCTATTTACACTGTATATGGCAATTGGAGCGCAACAGTGACTTTATTACCAGAAAACAACTCTTGCTCGTAGGAACAAAAACTGCATGTGATTCAACTCCATTTAGGACTGGGAAACAAACGCTAGCTCGCCTTACAAGAAACATACTCTGCTTTTGAGAAAAGAGCAGTCTTCTACTCTACTGTGTTTCCTATGGGGTCCGAACATTGAGCTTGCTCAGAACAAAAGAACTGTGCTTCCTACACACACGGGCCATATCTAGTTCAACTCTGCTTAGAAAACTGACGAGAACAGTAGCTCCTCTTCAGTCCAATACACTGTACTTGCTGGGAACAGACGCGAGTGCTATTTGAACTGTGTATGGCAATGGGAGCGCAATAGTGACTTTCCTTACCAGAAAACAACTCTTGCTCGTAGGACCAGAAACTGCATGTGATTCATCTCCATTTAGGATTGGGAAACAAATGCTAGCTCGCCTTACAAGAAACACACTCTGCTTTTGAGTAAAGAGCACTCGTCTACACTACTGTGTTTCCTATGGGGTCCGAAGAGTGAGCTTGCTCAGAACAAAATTACTGTGCTTCCTACACACACGGACCATATCTAGTTCAACTCTGCTTAGGAAACTGACAAGAACAGTAGCTCCTCTTCAGACCAATACACTGTACTTGCTGGGAACAGAGGCGAGTGCTATTTGCACTGTGTTTGTCAATAGGAGGCAATAGTGACCCTTCTTATCAGAAAACAACTCTTGCTCATAGGACCAGAAACTGCATGGGATTCAACTCCATTTAGGACTGGGAAACAAACGCTAGCTCGCCTTAAAGAAACACACTCTGCTTTTGAGAAAAGAGCACTCTTCTACTCTACTGTGTTTACTATAGGGCCAGAAGAGTGAGCTTGCTCAGAACAAAAGAACTGTGCTTCTTACAAATACTGCCATATCTAGTTCAATTCTCCTTAGGAAACTGAAAAGAACAGTAGCTCCTGTTCAGTCCAATACACTGTACATGCTGTGAACAGATGCCAGAGCTATTTGCCCTGTGTATGACAATGGGAGCGCAATAGTGACTTTCCTTACCAGAAAACAACTCTTGGTCGTAGGACCAAAAACTGCATGTGATTCAACTCCATTTAGGACTGGGAAACAAACGCTAACTCGCCTTACAAAAAACACACTCTGCTTTTGAGAAAAGAGCACTCTTCTACTCTACTGTGTTTCCTATAGGGCCAGAACAGTGAGCTTGCTCAGAACAAAAGAACTGTGCTTCATACAAATACTGCCATATCTAGTTCAATTCTGCTTAGGAAACTGAAAAGAACAGTAGCTCCTGTTCAGTCCAATACACTGTACATGCTGGGAACAGACGCCAGTGCTATTTGCCCTTTGTATGACAATGGGAGCGCAATAGTGACTCTTATTACCAGAAAACAACTCTTGCTCGTAGGACAAGAAACTGCATGTGATTTAACTCCATTTAGGACTGGGAAACAAACGCTAGCTCGCCTAACAAGAAACACAGTCTGCTTTTGAGAAAAGAGCACTCTTCTACTCGACTGTGTATCCTATGGGGTCCGAAAAATGAGCTTGCTCAGAACAAAAGAACTGTGCTTCCTAAACACAGGGGCTATATCTAGTTCACCTCTGCTTAGGAAACTGACAAGAACAGTAGCTCCGCTTCAGTCCAATACACTGTACTTGCTGGGAACAGATGCGAGTGCTATTTACACTGTTTATGGCAATTGGAGCGCAACAGTGACTTTATTACCAGAAAACAACTCTTGCTCGTAGGAACAAAAACTGCATGTGATTCAACTCCATTTAGGACTGGGAAACAAACGCTAACTCGCCTTACAAGAAACACACTCTGCTTTTGAGAAAAGAGCAGTCTTCTACTCTACTGTGTTTCCTATGGGGTCCGAAGAGTGAGCTTGCTCAGAACAAAAGAACTGTGCTTCCTACACACACGGACCATATCTAGTTCAACTCTGCTTAGGAAACTGACAAGAACAGTAGCTCCTCTTCAGTCCAATACACTGTACTTGCTGGGAACAGACGCGAGTGCTATTTGCACTGTGTATGGCAATAGGAGAAAATAGTGACCCTTCTTATCAGAAAACAACTCTTGCTCATAGGACCAGAAACTGCATGGGATTCAACTCCATTTCTGACTGGGAAACAAACACTAGGTCGCCTTACAAGAAAGACACTCTGATTTTGAGAAAAGAGCACTCTTCTACTTTACTGTGTTTCCTATGGGGTCCGAATAGTGAGCTTGCTCAGAACAAAAGAACTGTGCTTCCTACACACAGGGGTCATATCTTGTTCAACTCTGCTTAGGAAACTGACAAGAACAGTAGATCCCCTTCAGTCCAATACACTGTACTTGCTGGGAACAGATGCGAGTGCTATTTGCACTGTGTATGGCAAAGGGAGCACAATAGTGACTTTCCTTACCAGAAAACAACTCTTGCTCGTATGACCAAAAACTGCATGTGATTCAACTCCATTTAGGACTGGGAAACAAACGCTAGCTCGTCTTACAAGAAACAAACTCTGCTTTTGAGAAAAGAGCAGTCTTCTATTCTACTGTGGTTCATATGGTGTCCGAACATTGAGCTTGCTCAGAAAAAAGAACTGTGCTTCCTACACACACTGGCCATATCTAGTTCAACTCTGCTTAGGAAACTGACAAGAACAGTAGCTCCTCTTCAGTCCAATACACTGTACTTGCTGGGAACAGACGCGAGTACTGTTTGCACTGTGTATGGCAATAGGAGCAAAATAGTGACTCTTCTTATCAGAAAACAACTCTTGCTCGTAGGACCAGAAACTGCATGGGATTCAACTCCATTTAGGACTGGGAAATAAACACTAGCTCGCCTTAAAAGAAAGACACTCTGATTTTGATAAAAGAGCACTCTTCTACTCAACTGTGTTTCCTATGGTGTCCGAACAGTGAGCTTGCTCAGAACAAATGAACTGTGCTTCCTACACACAGGGGCCATATCTAGTTCAACTCTGCTTAGGAAACTGACAAGAACAGTAGATCCTCTTCAGTCCAATACACTGTACATGCTGGGAACAGACGCCAGTGCTTTTTGCTCTATGTATGAAAATGGGAGCGCAATAGTGACTCTTCTTACCAGAAAACAACGCTTGCTCGTAGGACCAAAAACTGCATGTGATTCAACTCCATTTAGTACTGGGAAACAAACTCTAGCTCGCCTTACAAGAAACACACTCTGCTTTTGAGAAAAGAGCAGTCTTCTATTCTACTGTGGTTCATATGGTGTCCGAACACTGAGTTTGCTCAGAACAAAAGAACTGTGCTTCCTACAAATACGGCCATATCTATTTCAACTCTGCTTAGGAAACTGACAAGAACAGTAGCTCCTCTTCAGTCCAATACACTGTACTTGCTGGGAACAGACACGAGTGCTATTTGAACTGTGTATGGCAATGGGAGTGCAATAGTGACTTTCCTTACCAGAAAACAACTCTTGCTCGTAGGACCAAAAACTGTATGTGATTCAACTCCATTTAGGACTGGGAAACAAACACTAGCTCGCCTTACAAGAAACACACTCTGCTTTTGAGAAAAGAGCACTCTTCTACTCTACTGTGTTTCCTAGAGGACCAGAACAGTGAGCTTGCTCAGAACAAAAGAACTGTGCTTCATACAAATACTGCCATATCTAGTTCAATTCTGCTAAGGAAACTGACAAGAACAGTCGATCCTCTTCAGTCCAATACACTGTACATCCTGGGAACAGACGCCAGTGCTATTTGCCCTGTGTATGACAATGGGAGCACAATAGTGACTCTTCTTACCAGAAAACAACTCTTGCTCGTAGGACCAAAAACTGCATGTGATTCAACTCCATTTAGGACTTGGAAACAAACGCTAGCTTGCCTTACAAGAAACACACTCTGCTTTTGAGAAAAGAGCAGTCTTCTATTCTACTGTGGTTCATATGGGGTCCGAACATTGAGCTTCCTCAGAACAAAAGAACTGTGCTTCCTACACACAGGGGCCATATCTAGTTCAACTCTGCTTAGCAAACTGACAAGAACAGCAGCTCCGCTTCAGTCCAATACACTGTACGTGCTGGGAACAGATGCGAGTGCTATTTGCACTGTGTATGGAAATGGGAGCACAATAGTGACTCTTCTTACCAGAAAACAACTCTTGCTCGTAGGACCAGAAACTTCATGGGATTCAACTCCATTTAGGACTGGGAAACAAACCCTAGCTCGCCTTACAAGAAACACACTCTGCTTTTGAGAAAAGAGCACTCTTCTACTCTACTGTATTTCCTATGTGGTCCGAACAGTGTGCTTGCTCAGAACAAAAGAACTGTGCTTCCTACACACAGGGGCCATATCTAGTTCAACTCTGCTTAGGAAACTGACAAGAACAGTAGCTCCTCTTCAGTCCAATACACTGTACTTGCTGGGAACAGACACGAGTGCTATTTGCACTGTGTTTGGCAATGGGACCACAATAGTGACTTTGCTTACGAGAAAACAACTCTTGCTCGTAGGACCAAAAACTGCATGTGATTCAACTCCATTTAGGACTGGGAAACAAACTCCAGCTTGCCTTACAAGAAACACACTCTGCTTTGAGAAAAGAGCACTCTTCTACTCTAATGTGTTTTCTATGGGGTCCGAACATTGAGCTTGCTCAGAACAAAAGAACTGTGCTTCCTACACACAGGGGCCATATCTAGTTCAGCTCTGCTTAGGAAACTGACAAGAACAGTAGCTCCGCTTCAGTCCAATACACTGTACTTGCTGGGAACAGACGCCAGTGCTATTTGCCCTGTGTATGACAATGGGAGCGTAATAGTGACTCTTCTTACCAGAAAACAACTCTTGCTCGTAGGACCAGAAACTGCATGGGATTCAACTCCATTTCTGACTGGGAAACAAACACTAGTTCGCATTACAAGAAACACACTCTCCTTTTGAGAAAAGAGCACTCTTCTACTCTACTGTGTTTCCTATAGGACCAGAACAGTGAGTTTGCTCAGAACAAAAGAACTGTGCTTCCTATAAATACGGCCATATCTAGTTCAATTCTGCTTATGAAACTGACAAGAACAGTAGCTCCTCTTCAGTCCAATACACTGTACATGCTGGGAACAGACGCCAGTTCTATTTGCCCTGTGTATGACAAGGGGAGCACAATAGTGACTCCTCTTACCAGAAAACAACTCTTGCTCATAGGACAAGAAACTGCATGTGATTCAACTCCATTTAATACTGAGAAACAAACGCTAGCTCGCCTTACAAGAAACACACTCTGCTTTTGAGAAAAGAGCACTCTTCTACTCTACTGTGTTTCCTAAAGGACCAGAACAGTGAGCTTGCTCAGAACAAAAGAACTGTGCTTCATACAAATACTGCCATAACTAGTTCAATTCTGCTAAGGAAACTGAAAAGAACAGTAGATCCTCTTCAGTCCAATACACTGTACATGCTGGGAACAGACGCCAGTGCTATTTTCCCTGTGTATGACAATGGGAGCGCAATAGTGACTTTCCTTACCAGAAAAAAACTCTTGCACATAGGACCAAAAACTGCATGTGATTCAACTCCATTTAGGACTGGGAAACAAACGCTAGCTCGCCTTACAAGAAACACACTCTGCTTTTGAGAAAAGAGCACTCTTCTACTCTACTGTGTCTCCAATAGGGCCACAACAGTGAGTTTGCGCAGAACAAAAGAACTGTGCTTCCTACAAATACGGCCATATCTAGTTCTATTCTGCTTAGGACACTGACAAGAACAGTAGATCCTCTTCAGTCAAATACACTGTACTTGCTGGGAACAGACGCGAGTGCTATTTGCACTGTGTATGGCAAAGGGAGCGCAATAGTGACTTTCCTTACCAGAAAACAACTCTTGCTCGTAGGACCAAAAACTGCATGTGATTCAACTCCATTTAGGACTGGGAAACAAACGCTAGCTCGCCTTACAAGAAACACACTTTGTTTCTGAGAAAAGAGCAGTCTTCTATTCTACTGTGGTTCATATGGGGTCCGAACATTGAGCTTGCTCAGAACAAAAGAACTGTGCTTCCTACACACAGGGGCCATATCTAGTTCAACTCTGCTTAGGAAACTGACAAGAAGAGTAGCTCCTCTTCAGTCCAATACACTGTACTTGCTGGGAACAGACAAGAGTGCTATTTGCACTGTGTATGGCAATGGGAGCACAGTAGTGACTTTGCTTACGAGAAAACAACTCTTGCTCTTAGGACCAAAAACTGCATGTGATTCAACTCCATTTAGGACTCGGAAACAATCTCTAGCTCGCCTTACAAGAAACACACTCTGCTTTTGAGAAAAGAGCAGTCTTCTATTCTACTGTGGTTCATATGGGGTCCGAACATTGAGCTTGCTCAGAACAAAAGAACTGTGCTTTCTCCTCACATGGGCCATATCTAGTTCAACTCTGCTTAGGAAAATGACAAGAACAGTAGCTCCTCTTCTGTCCAATACACTGTACTTGCTGGGAACAGACACGAGTGCTACTTGTACTGTCTATGGCAATGGGAGTGCAATAGTGACTTTAATTACCAGAAAACAACTCTTGCTCGTAGGACAAAAAACTGCATGTGATTCAACTCCATTTAGGACTGGGAAACAAAGGCTAGCTCTCCTTACAAAAAACACACTCTGCTTTTGAGAAAAGAGCACTTTTCTACTCTACTGTGTTTCCTATAGGGCCAGAACAGTGAGTTTGCTCAGAAGAAAAGAACTGTGCTTCCTACAAATACGGCCATATCTAGATCAATTCTGCTTAGGAAACTGACAAGAACAGTAGCTCCGCTTCAGTCCAATACACTGTACTTGCTGGGAACAGACGCCAGTGCTATTTGCACTGTGTATGGCAATGCGAGCCCAATAATGACTTTCCTTACCAGAAAACAACTCTTGATCATAGGACCAAAAACTGCATGTGATTCAACTCCATTTAGGACTGGGAAACAAACGCTAGCTCGCCTTACAAGAAACACACTCTGCTTTGAGAAAAGAGCACTCTTCTACTCTACAGTTTTTCCAATAGGGCCAGAACAGTGAGTTTGCTCAGAACAAAAGAACTGTGATTCCTAGAAAATACGGCCATATCTAGTTCAATTCTGCTTAGGAAACTGACAAGAACAGTAGATCCTCTTCAGTCCAATACACTGTACATGCTGGGAACAGACGCCATTGCTATTGGCCCTGTGTATGACAATGGGAGCACAATAGTGACTCTTCTTACCAGAAAACAACTCTTGCTCGTAGGACAAGAAACTGCATGTGATTCAACTCCATTTAGGACTTGGAAACAAACGGTAGCTTGCCTTACAAGAAACACACTCTGCTTTTGAGAAAAGAGCAGTCTTCTACTCTACTGTGGTTCCTATGGGGTCCGAACATTGAGCTTGCTCAGAACAAAAGAACTGTGCTTTCTCCTCACACGGGCCATATCTAGTTCAACTCTGCTTAGGAAAATGACAAGAACAGTAGCTCCTCTTCTGTCCAATACACTGTACTTGCTGGGAACAGACACGAGTGCTACTTGTACTGTCTATGGCAATGGGAGTGCAATAGTGACTTTAATTACCAGAAAACAACTCTTGCTCGTAGGACAAAAAACTGCATGTGATTCAACTCCATTTATGACTGGGAAACAAAGGCTAGCTCTCCTTACAAAAAACACACTCTGCTTTTGAGAAAAGAGCACTTTTCTACTCTACTGTGTTTCCTATAGGGCCAGAACAGTGAGTTTGCTCAGAAGAAAAGAACTGTGCTTCCTACAAATACGGCCATATCTAGTTCAATTCTGCTTAGGAAACTGACAAGAACAGTAGCTCCGCTTCAGTCCAATACACTGTACTTGCTGGGAACAGACGCCAGTGCTATTTGCACTGTGTATGGCAATGCGAGCGCAATAATGACTTTCCTTACCAGAAAACAACTCTTGATCATAGGACCAAAAACTGCATGTGATTCAACTCCATTTAGGACTGGGAAACAAACGCTAGCTCGCCTTACAAGAAACACACTCTGCTTTGAGAAAAGAGCACTCTTCTACTCTACAGTTTTTCTAATAGGGCCAGAACAGTGAGTTTGCTCAGAACAAAAGAACTGTGATTCCTAGAAAATACGGCCATATCTAGTTCAATTCTGCTTAGGAAACTGACAAGAACAGTAGATCCTCTTCAGTCCAATACACTGTACATGCTGGGAACAGACGCCATTGCTATTGGCCCTGTGTATGACAATGGGAGCACAATAGTGACTCTTCTTACCAGAAAACAACTCTTGCTCGTAGGACAAGAAACTGCATGTGATTCAACTCCATTTAGGACTTGGAAACAAACGGTAGCTTGCCTTACAAGAAACACACTCTGCTTTTGAGAAAAGAGCAGTCTTCTACTCTACTGTGGTTCCTATGGGGTCCGAACATTGAGCTTGCTCAGAACAAAAGAAGTGTGCTTCCTACACACACGGGCCATATCTAGTTCAACTCTGCTTAGGAAACTGACAAGAACAGTAGCTCTGCTTCAGTCCAATACACTGTACTTGCTGGGAACAGATGCGAGTGCTATTTGCACTGTGTATGGAAATGGGAGCACAATAGTGACTTTCATTACCAGAAAACAAATCTTGCTCATAGGACCAAAAACAGGATGTGATTCAACTCCATTTAGTACTGGGAAACAAACGCTAGCTTGCCTTACAAGAAACACACTCTGCTTTTGAGAAAAGAGCACACTTCTACTCTACTGTGTTTCCTATGGGGTCCGAACAGTGAGCTTGCTCAGAACAAAAGAACTGTGCTTCCTACACACACGGGCCATATCTAGTTCAACTCTGCTTAGGAAACTGACAAGAACCGTAGCTCCTCCTCAGTCCAATACACTGTCCTAGCTGGGAACAGACGCTAGTGCTATTTGTACTGTGTATGGCAATAGGAGCGCAATAGTGACTCTTCTTATCAGAAAACAACTCTTTCTGGTAGGACCAGAAACTGCATGGGATTCAACTCTATTTAGGACTGGGAAACAAACGATAGCTCAACTGACAAGAAACACACTCTGGATTGAGAAAGGAGCACTCTTCTACTCTAATGTGTTTCCTATAGGTCCAGAACAGTGAGCATTCTCAGAACAAAAGAACTGTGCTTCCTACACACACGGGCCATATCTAGTTCAACTCTGCTTATGTAACTGACAAGAACGGTAGCTCCTCTGCAGTCCAATACACTGTAATAGCTGGGAACAGACGCGAGTGCTATTTGCACTGTGTATGGCAATGGGAGCACAATAGTGACTCTTCTTATCGGAAAACACCTCTTGGTGGTGGGACCAAAAACTTCATGGGATTCAACTCCATTTCTGACTGGGAAACAAACGCTAGTTCGCCTTAAAAGAAACAAACTCTGCTTTTGAGAAAAGAGCAGTCTTCTACTCTACTGTATTTCCTATGTGGTCCGAACAGTGAGCTTGCTCAGAACAAAAGAACTGTGCTTCCTACACACAGGGGCCATATCTAGTTCAACTCTGCTTAGGAAACTGACAAGAACAGTAGCTCCGCTTCAGTCCAATACACTGTACTTGCTGGGAACAGACGCGAGTGCTATTTGCACTGTGAATGGCAATGGGAGCGCAATAGTGACTTTCCTTACCAGAAAACAACTCTTGCTCCTAGGACCAAAAACTGCATGTGATTCAACTCCATTTAGGACTGTGAAACAAACGGTAGCTTGCCTTACAAGAAACACACTCTGCTTTTGAGTAAAGAGCAGTCTTCTACTCTACTGTGGTTCCTATGGGGTCCGAACATTGAGCTTGCTCAGAACAAAAGAACTGTGCTTCCTACACACACGGGCCATATCTAGTTCAACTCTTCTTAGGAAACTGACAAGAACAGTAGATCCTCTACAGTCCAATACAGTGTACATGCTGGAAACAGACGCCACTGTTATTTATCCTGTGAATGACAAGGGGAGCACAATAGTGACTCTTCTTACCAGAAAACAACTCTTGCTCTTAGGACAAGAACCTGCATGTGATTCAACTCCATTTAGGACTGGGAAACAAATGCTAGCTCGCTTTACAAGAAACACACTCTGCTTTTGAGAAAAGAGCACTCTTCTAGTCTACTGTGTTTCCTATGGGGTCTGAACAGTGAGCTTGCTCAGAACAAAAGAACTGTGCTTCCTACACACAGGGGCAATATCTAGTTCAACTCTGCTTAGGAAACTGACAAGAACAGTAGCTCCGCTTCAGTCCAATACACTGTACTTGCTGGGAACAGACGCCAGTGCTATTTGCACTGTGTATGGCAATGCGAGCGCAATAATGACTTTCCATACCAGAAAACAACTCTTGCTCATAGGACCAAAACCTGCATGTGATTCAACTCCATTTAGGACTGGGAAACAAACGCTAGCTCGCCTTACAAGAAAAACACTCTGCTTTTGAGAAAAGAGCACTCTTCTACTCTACAGTTTTTCCAATAGGGCCAGAACAGTGAGTTTGCTCAGAACAAAAGAACTGTGATTCCTAGAAAATACGGCCATATCTAGTTCAATTCTGCTTAGGAAACTGACAAGAACAGTAGATCCTCTTCAGTCCAATACACTGTACATGCTGGGAACAGACGCCATTGCTATTTGCCCTGTGTATGACAATGGGAGCACAATAGTGACTCTTCTTACCAGAAAACAACTCTTGCTCGTAGGACAAGAAACTGCATGTGATTCAACTCCATTTAGGACTGGAAAACAAACGCTAGCTCGCCTTACAAGAAACACACTCTGCTTTGAGAAAAGAGCACTCTTCTACTCTACTGTGTATCCTATGGGGTCCGAACAGTGAGCTTGCTCAGAACAAAAGAACTGTGCTTCCTCCACACACGGGCCATATCTAGTTCAACTCTGCTTAGGATACTGACAAGAACAGTAGCTCCACTTCAGTCCAATACACTGTACGTGCAGGGAACAGAAGCCAGTGCTATTTGTCCTCTGTATGACAATGGGAGCGCAATAGTGACTCTTCTTATCAGAAAACACCTCTTGCTCATAGGACCAGAAACTGCATGGGATTCAACTCCATTTATGACTGGGAAACAAACACTAGCTCGCCTTACAAGAAACACACTCTGCTTTTGAGAAAAGAGCACTCTTCTACTCTACTGTATTTCCTATGTGGTCCTAACAGTGAGCTTGCTCAGAACAAAAGAACTGTGCTTCCTACACACAGGGGCCATATCTAGTTCAACTCTGCTTAGGAAACTGACAAGAACAGTAGCTCCGCTTCAGTCCAATACACTGTACTTGCTGGGAACAGACGCGAGTGCTATTTGCACTGTGTATGGCAATGGGAGCGCAATAGTGACTTTCCTTAACAGAAAACAACTCTTGCTCCTAGGACCAAAAACTGCATGTGATTCAACTCCATTTAGGACTGGAAAACAAACGGTAGCTTGCCTTACAAGAAACACACTCTGCTTTTGAGAAAAGAGCAGTCTTCTACTCTACTGTGGTTCCTATGGGGTCCGAACATTGAGCTTGCTCAGAACAAAAGAACTGTGCTTCCTACACACACGGGCCATATCTAGTTCAACTCTGCTTAGGAAACTGACAAGAACAGTAGCTCCGCTTCAGTCCAATACACTGTACTTGCTGGGAACAGACGCCAGTGCTATTTGCACTGTGTATGGCAATGGGAGCGCAATAGTGACTTTCCTTAACAGAAAACAACTCTTGCTCCTAGGACCAAAAACTGCATGTGATTCAACTCCATTTAGGACTTGGAAACAAACGGTAGCTTGCCTTACAAGAAACACACTCTGCTTTTGAGAAAACAGCAGTCTTCTACTCTACTGTGGTTCCTATGGGGTCCGAACATTGAGCTTGCTCAGAACAAAAGAAGTGTGCTTCCTACACACACGGGCCATATCTAGTTCTACTCTGCTTAGGAAACTGACAAGAACAGTAGCTCCGCTTCAGTCCAATACACTGTACTTGCTGGGAACAGACGCGAGTGCTATTTGCCCTGTGTATGGCAATGGGAGCGAAATAGTGACTTTCCTTAACAGAAAACAACTCTTGCTCGTAGGACCAAAAACTGCATGTGATTCAACTCCATTTAGGACTGGGAAACAAATGCTAGTTCGCCTTATAAGAAACACACTCTGCTTTTGAGAAAAGAGCACTCTTCTACACTAATGTGTTTTCTATGGGGTCCGAACAGTGAACTTGCTCAGAACAAAAGAACTGTGTTTCCTACACACAGGGGCCATATCTAGTTCAACTCTGCTTAGGAAACTGACAAGAACAGTAGCTCCGCTTCAGTCCAATACACTGTACTTGCTGGGAACAGATGCGAGTGCTATTTGCACTGTGTAAGGAAATGGGAGCACAACAGTGACTTTCATTACCAGAAAACAAATCTTGCTCATAGGACCAAAAACAGGATGTGATTCAACTCCATTTAGTACTGGGAAACAAACGCTAGCTTGCCTTACAAGAAACACACTCTGCTTTTGAAAAAAGAGCACTCTTCTACTCTACTGTGTTTCCTATGGGGTCCGAACAGTGAGCTTGCTCAGAACAAAAGAACTGTGCTTCCTACACACACGGGCCATATCTAGTTCAACTCTGCTTAGGAAACTGACAAGAACCGTAACTCCTCCTCAGTCCAATACACTGTCCTAGCTGGGAACAGACGCTAGTGCTATTTGTACTGTGTATGGCAATAGGAGCGCAATAGTGACTCTTCTTATCAGAAAACAACTCTTGCTGGTAGGACCAGAAACTGCATGGGATTCAACTCTATTTAGGACTGGGAAACAAACGATAGCTCGACTGACAAGAAACACACTCTGGATTGAGAAAGGAGCACTCTTCTACTCTAATGTGTTTCCTATAGGTCCAGAACAGTGAGCATTCTCAGAACAAAAGAACTGTGCTTCCTACACACACGGGCCATATCTAGTTCAACTCTGCTTACGTAACTGACAAGAACGGTAGCTCCTCTGCAGTCCAATACACTGTAATAGCTGGGAACAGACGGGAGTGCTATTTGCACTGTGTATGGCAATGGGAGCACAATAGTGACTCTTCTTATCGGAAAACACCTCTTGGTGGTGGGACCAAAAACTTCATGGGATTCAACTCCATTTCTGACTGGGAACCAAACGCTAGTTCGCCTTATAAGAAACAAACTCTGCTTTTGAGAAAAGAGCACTCTTCTACACTAATGTGTTTTCTATGGGGTCCGAACAGTGAGCTTGCTCAGAACAAAAGAACTGTGTTTCCTACACACAGGGGCCATATCTAGTTCAACTCTGCTTAGGAAACTGACAAGAACAGTAGCTCTGCTTCAGTCCAATACACTGTACTTGCTGGGAACAGATGCGAGTGCTATTTGCACTGTGTATGGAAATGGGAGCACAATAGTGACTTTCATTACCAGAAAACAAATCTTGCTCATAGGACCAAAAACAGGATGTGATTCAACTCCTTTTAGTACTGGGAAACAAACGCTAGCTCGCCTTACAAGAAACACACTCTGCTTTGAGAAAAGAGCACTCTTCTACTCTACAGTTTTTCCAATAGGGCCAGAACAGTGAGTTTGCTCAGAACAAAAGAACTGTGATTCCTAGAAAATACGGCCATATCTAGTTCAATTCTGCTTAGGAAACTGACAAGAACAGTAGATCCTCTTCAGTCCAATACACTGTACATGCTGGGAACAGACGCCATTGCTATTGGCCCTGTGTATGACAATGGGAGCACAATAGTGACTCTTCTTACCAGAAAACAACTCTTGCTCGTAGGACAAGAAACTGCATGTGATTCAACTCCATTTAGGACTTGGAAACAAACGGTAGCTTGCCTTACAAGAAACACACTCTGCTTTTGAGAAAAGAGCAGTCTTCTACTCTACTGTGGTTCCTATGGGGTCCGAACATTGAGCTTGCTCAGAACAAAAGAACTGTGCTTTCTCCTCACACGGGCCATATCTAGTTCAACTCTGCTTAGGAAAATGACAAGAACAGTAGCTCCTCTTCTGTCCAATACACTGTACTTGCTGGGAACAGACACGAGTGCTACTTGTACTGTCTATGGCAATGGGAGTGCAATAGTGACTTTAATTACCAGAAAACAACTCTTGCTCGTAGGACAAAAAACTGCATGTGATTCAACTCCATTTAGGACTGGGAAACAAAGGCTAGCTCTCCTTACAAAAAACACACTCTGCTTTTGAGAAAAGAGCACTTTTCTACTCTACTGTGTTTCCTACAGGGCCAGAACAGTGAGTTTGCTCAGAAGAAAAGAACTGTGCTTCCTACAAATACGGCCATATCTAGTTCAATTCTGCTTAGGAAACTGACAAGAACAGTAGCTCCGCTTCAGTCCAATACACTGTACTTGCTGGGAACAGACGCCAGTGCTATTTGCACTGTGTATGGCAATGCGAGCGCAATAATGACTTTCCTTACCAGAAAACAACTCTTGATCATAGGACCAAAAACTGCATGTGATTCAACTCCATTTAGGACTGGGAAACAAACGCTAGCTCGCCTTACAAGAAACACACTCTGCTTTGAGAAAAGAGCACTCTTCTACTC
Source organism: Peromyscus eremicus (assembly GCF_949786415.1). Taxonomy (NCBI): domain Eukaryota; kingdom Metazoa; phylum Chordata; class Mammalia; order Rodentia; family Cricetidae; genus Peromyscus; species Peromyscus eremicus. The sequence continues at coordinate 235,847 of NW_026734560.1, read as the reverse complement.
TACAGTTTTTCCAATAGGGCCAGAACAGTGAGTTTGCTCAGAACAAAAGAACTGTGATTCCTAGAAAATACGGCCATATCTAGTTCAATTCTGCTTAGGAAACTGACAAGAACAGTAGATCCTCTTCAGTCCAATACACTGTACATGCTGGGAACAGACGCCATTGCTATTGGCCCTGTGTATGACAATGGGAGCACAATAGTGACTCTTCTTACCAGAAAACAACTCTTGCTCGTAGGACAAGAAACTGCATGTGATTCAACTCCATTTAGGACTTGGAAACAAACGGTAGCTTGCCTTACAAGAAACACACTCTGCTTTTGAGAAAAGAGCAGTCTTCTACTCTACTGTGGTTCCTATGGGGTCCGAACATTGAGCTTGCTCAGAACAAAAGAAGTGTGCTTCCTACACACACGGGCCATATCTAGTTCAACTCTGCTTAGGAAACTGACAAGAACAGTAGCTCTGCTTCAGTCCAATACACTGTACTTGCTGGGAACAGATGCGAGTGCTATTTGCACTGTGTATGGAAATGGGAGCACAATAGTGACTTTCATTACCAGAAAACAAATCTTGCTCATAGGACCAAAAACAGGATGTGATTCAACTCCATTTAGGACTTGGAAACAAACGCTAGCTTGCCTTACAAGAAACACACTCTGCTTTTGAGAAAAGAGCACACTTCTACTCTACTGTGTTTCCTATGGGGTCCGAACAGTGAGCTTGCTCAGAACAAAAGAACTGTGCTTCCTACACACACGGGCCATATCTAGTTCAACTCTGCTTAGGAAACTGACAAGAACCGTAGCTCCTCCTAAGTCCAATACACTGTCCTAGCTGGGAACAGACGCTAGTGCTATTTGTACTGTGTATGGCAATAGGAGCGCAATAGTGACTCTTCTTATCAGAAAACAACTCTTTCTGGTAGGACCAGAAACTGCATGGGATTCAACTCTATTTAGGACTGGGAAACAAACGATAGCTCGACTGACAAGAAACACACTCTGGATTGAGAAAGGAGCACTCTTCTACTCTAATGTGTTTCCTATAGGTCCAGAACAGTGAGCATTCTCAGAACAAAAGAACTGTGCTTCCTACACACACGGGCCATATCTAGTTCAACTCTGCTTATGTAACTGACAAGAACGGTAGCTCCTCTGCAGTCCAATACACTGTAATAGCTGGGAACAGACGCGAGTGCTATTTGCACTGTGTATGGCAATGGGAGCACAATAGTGACTCTTCTTATCGGAAAACACCTCTTGGTGGTGGGACCAAAAACTTCATGGGATTCAACTCCATTTCTGACTGGGAAACAAACGCTAGTTCGCCTTAAAAGAAACAAACTCTGCTTTTGAGAAAAGAGCAGTCTTCTACTCTACTGTATTTCCTATGTGGTCCGAACAGTGAGCTTGCTCAGAACAAAAGAACTGTGCTTCCTACACACAGGGGCCATATCTAGTTCAACTCTGCTTAGGAAACTGACAAGAACAGTAGCTCCGCTTCAGTCCAATACACTGTACTTGCTGGGAACAGACGCGAGTGCTATTTGCACTGTGAATGGCAATGGGAGCGCAATAGTGACTTTCCTTACCAGAAAACAACTCTTGCTCCTAGGACCAAAAACTGCATGTGATTCAACTCCATTTAGGACTGTGAAACAAACGGTAGCTTGCCTTACAAGAAACACACTCTGCTTTTGAGTAAAGAGCAGTCTTCTACTCTACTGTGGTTCCTATGGGGTCCGAACATTGAGCTTGCTCAGAACAAAAGAACTGTGCTTCCTACACACACGGGCCATATCTAGTTCAACTCTTCTTAGGAAACTGACAAGAACAGTAGATCCTCTTCAGTCCAATACAGTGTACATGCTGGAAACAGACGCCACTGTTATTTATCCTGTGAATGACAAGGGGAGCACAATAGTGACTCTTCTTACCAGAAAACAACTCTTGCTCTTAGGACAAGAACCTGCATGTGATTCAACTCCATTTAGGACTGGGAAACAAATGCTAGCTCGCTTTACAAGAAACACACTCTGCTTTTGAGAAAAGAGCACTCTTCTAGTCTACTGTGTTTCCTATGGGGTCTGAACAGTGAGCTTGCTCAGAACAAAAGAACTGTGCTTCCTACACACAGGGGCAATATCTAGTTCAACTCTGCTTAGGAAACTGACAAGAACAGTAGCTCCGCTTCAGTCCAATACACTGTACTTGCTGGGAACAGACGCCAGTGCTATTTGCACTGTGTATGGCAATGCGAGCGCAATAATGACTTTCCATACCAGAAAACAACTCTTGCTCATAGGACCAAAAACTGCATGTGATTCAACTCCATTTAGGACTGGGAAACAAACGCTAGCTCGCCTTACAAGAAAAACACTCTGCTTTTGAGAAAAGAGCACTCTTCTACTCTACAGTTTTTCCAATAGGGCCAGAACAGTGAGTTTGCTCAGAACAAAAGAACTGTGATTCCTAGAAAATACGGCCATATCTAGTTCAATTCTGCTTAGGAAACTGACAAGAACAGTAGATCCTCTTCAGTCCAATACACTGTACATGCTGGGAACAGACGCCATTGCTATTTGCCCTGTGTATGACAATGGGAGCACAATAGTGACTCTTCTTACCAGAAAACAACTCTTGCTCCGTAGGACAAGAAACTGCACTGTGATTCAACTCCATTTAGGACTGGAAAACAAACGCTAGCTCGCCTTACAAGAAACACACTCTGCTTTGAGAAAAGAGCACTCTTCTACTCTACTGTGTATCCTATGGGGTCCGAACAGTGAGCTTGCTCAGAACAAAAGAACTGTGCTTCCTCCACACACGGGCCATATCTAGTTCAACTCTGCTTAGGATACTGACAAAACAGTAGCTCCACTTCAGTCCAATACACTGTACGTGCAGGGAACAGAAGCCAGTGCTATTTGTCCTCTGTATGACAATGGTGAGCGCAATAGTGACTCTTCTTATCAGAAAACACCTCTTGCTCATTAGGACCAGAAACTGCATGGGATTCAACTCCATTTATGACTGGGAAACAAACACTAGCTCGCCTTACAAGAAACACACTCTGCTTTTGAGAAAAGAGCACTCTTCTACTCTACTGTATTTCCTATGTGGTCCTAACAGTGAGGCTTGCTCAGAACAAAAGAACTGTGCTTCCTACACACAGGGGCCATATCTAGTTCAACTCTGCTTAGGAAACTGACAAGAACCAGTAGCTCCGCTTCAGTCCAATACACTGTACTTGCTGGGAACAGACGCGAGTGCTATTTGCACTGTGTATGGCAATGGAGAGCGCAATAGTGACTTTCCTTAACAGAAAACAACTCTTGCTCCTAGACCAAAAACTGCATGTGATTCAACTCCATTTAGGACTGGAAAACAAACGGTAGCTTGCCTTACAAGAAACACACTCTGCTTTTGAGAAAAGAGCAGTCTTCTACTCTACTGTGGTTCCTATGGGGTCCGAACATTGAGCTTGCTCAGAACAAAAGAACTGTGCTTCCTACACACACGGGCCATATCTAGTTCAACTCTGCTTAGGAAACTGACAAGAACAGTAGCTCCGCTTCAGTCCAATACACTGTACTTGCTGGGAACAGACGCCAGTGCTATTTGCACTGTGTATGGCAATGGGAGCGCAATAGTGACTTTCCTTAACAGAAAACAACTCTTGCTCCTAGGACCAAAAACTGCATGTGATTCAACTCCATTTAGGACTTGGAAACAAACGGTAGCTTGCCTTACAAGAAACACACTCTTGCTTTTGAGAAAAGAGCAGTCTTCTACTCTACTGTGGAGTTCCTATGGGGTCCGAACATTGAGCTTGCTCAGAACAAAGAAGTGTGCTTCCTACACACACGGGCCATATCTAGTTCTACTCCTGCTTAGGAAACTGACAAGAACAGTAGCTCCGCTTCAGTCCAATACACTGTACTTGCTGGGAACAGACGCGAGTGCTATTTGCCCTGTGTATGGCAATGGGAGCGCAATAGTGACTTTCCTTAACAGAAAACAACTCTTGCTCGTAGGACCAAAAACTGCATGTGATTCAACTCCATTTAGGACTGGGAAACAAATGCTAGTTCGCCTTATAAGAAACACACTCTGCTTTTGAGAAAAGAGCACTCTTCTACACTAATGTGTTTTCTATGGGGTCCGAACAGTGAACTTGCTCAGAACAAAAGAACTGTGTTTCCTACACACAGGGGCCATATCTAGTTCAACTCTGCTTAGGAAACTGACAAGAACAGTAGCTCCGCTTCAGTCCAATACACTGTACTTGCTGGGAACAGATGCGAGTGCTATTTGCACTGTGTATGGAAATGGGAGCACAATAGTGACTTTCATTACCAGAAAACAAATCTTGCTCATAGGACCAAAAACAGGATGTGATTCAACTCCATTTAGTACTGGGAAACAAACGCTAGCTTGCCTTACAAGAAACACACTCTGCTTTTGAAAAAAGAGCACTCTTCTACTCTACTGTGTTTCCTATGGGGTCCGAACAGTGAGCTTGCTCAGAACAAAAGAACTGTGCTTCCTACACACACGGGCCATATCTAGTTCAACTCTGCTTAGGAAACTGACAAGAACCGTAACTCCTCCTCAGTCCAATACACTGTCCTAGCTGGGAACAGACGCTAGTGCTATTTGTACTGTGTATGGCAATAGGAGCGCAATAGTGACTCTTCTTATCAGAAAACAACTCTTGCTGGTAGGACCAGAAACTGCATGGGATTCAACTCTATTTAGGACTGGGAAACAAACGATAGCTCGACTGACAAGAAACACACTCTGGATTGAGAAAGGAGCACTCTTCTACTCTAATGTGTTTCCTATAGGTCCAGAACAGTGAGCATTCTCAGAACAAAAGAACTGTGCTTCCTACACACACGGGCCATATCTAGTTCAACTCTGCTTACGTAACTGACAAGAACGGTAGCTCCTCTGCAGTCCAATACACTGTAATAGCTGGGAACAGACGGGAGTGCTATTTGCACTGTGTATGGCAATGGGAGCACAATAGTGACTCTTCTTATCGGAAAACACCTCTTGGTGGTGGGACCAAAAACTTCATGGGATTCAACTCCATTTCTGACTGGGAACCAAACGCTAGTTCGCCTTATAAGAAACAAACTCTGCTTTTGAGAAAAGAGCACTCTTCTACACTAATGTGTTTTCTATGGGGTCCGAACAGTGAGCTTGCTCAGAACAAAAGAACTGTGTTTCCTACACACAGGGGCCATATCTAGTTCAACTCTGCTTAGGAAACTGACAAGAACAGTAGCTCTGCTTCAGTCCAATACACTGTACTTGCTGGGAACAGATGCGAGTGCTATTTGCACTGTGTATGGAAATGGGAGCACAATAGTGACTTTCATTACCAGAAAACAAATCTTGCTCATAGGACCAAAAACAGGATGTGATTCAACTCCTTTTAGTACTGGGAAACAAACGCTAGCTTGCCTTACAAGAAACACACTCTGCTTTTGAGAAAAGAGCACTCTTCTACTCTACTGTGTTTCCTATGGGGTCCGAACAGTGAGCTTGCTCAGAACAAAAGAACTGTGCTTCCTACACACATGGGCCATATCTAGTTCAACTCTGCTTAGGAAACTGTCAAGAACCGTAGCTCCTCCTCAGTCCAATACACTGTCCTAGCTGGGAACAGACGCAAGTGCTATTTGTACTGTGTATGGCAATAGGAGCGCAATAGTGACTCTTCTTATCAGAAAACAACTCTTGCTGGTAGGACCAGAAACTGCATGGGATTCAACTCTATTTAGGACTGGGAAACAAACGATAGCTTGACTGACAAGAAACACACTCTGGATTGAGAAAGGAGCACTCTTCTACTCTAATGTGTTTCCTATAGGGCCAGAACAGTGAGCATTCTCAGAACAAATGAACTGTGCTTCCTACACACACGGTCCATATCTAGTTAAATTCTGCTTAGGAAACTGACAAGAACAGTAGATCCTCTTCAGTCCAATACACTGTACATGCTGGGAACAGATGCCAGTGTGATTTGCCCTGTGTATGACAATGGGAGCGCAATAGTGACTCTTCTTACCAGAAAACAACTCTTGCTCGTAGGACCAGATACTGCATGTGATTCAACTCCATTTAGGATTGGGAAACAAACGCTAGCTCGCCTTACAAGAAACACACACTGCTTTTGAGAAAGAGCACTCTTCTACTCTACTGTATTTCCTATGTGGTCCTAACAGTGAGCTTGCTCAGAACAAAAGAACTGTGCTTCCTACACACAGGGGCCATATCTAGTTCAACTCTGCTTAGGAAACTGACAAGAACAGTAGCTCCGCTTCAGTCCCAATACACTGTACTTGCTGGGAACAGACGCGAGTGCTATTTGCACTGTGAATGGCAATGGGAGTGCAATAGTGACTTTCCTTACCAGAAAACAACTCTTGCTCCTAGGACCAAAAACTGCATGTGATTCAACTCCATTTAGGACTGGTGAAACAAACGGTAGCTTGCCTTACAAGAAACACACTCTGCTTTTGAGTAAAGAGCAGTCTTCTACTCTACTGTGGTTCCTATGGGGTCCCGAACATTGAGCTTACTCAGAACAAAAGAACTGTGCTTCCTACACACAGGGGCCATATCTAGTTCAACTCTGCTTAGGAAACTGACAAGAACAGTAGCTCCGCTTCAGTCCAATACACTGTCCTAGCTGGGAACAGACGCGAGTGCTATTTGTACTGTGTATGGCAATAGGAGCGCAATAGTGACTCTTCTTATCAGAAAACAACTCTTGCTGGTAGGACCAGAAACTGCATGGGATTCAACTCTATTTAGGACTGGGAAACAAACGATAGCTTGACTGACAAGAAACACACTCTGGATTGAGAAAGGAGCACTCTTCTACTCTAATGTGTTTCCTATAGGGCCAGAACAGTGAGCATTCTCAGAACAAAAGAACTGTGCTTCCTACACACGGTCCATATCTAGTTAAATTCTGCTTAGGAAACTGACAAGAACAGTAGATCCTCTTCAGTCCAATACACTGTACATGCTGGAAACAGATGCCAGTGTGATTTGCCCTGTGTATGAGAATGGGAGCGCAATAGTGACTCTTCTTACCAGAAAACAACTCTTGCTCCTAGGACCAGATACTGCATGTGATTCAACTCCATTTAGGGATTGGTGGGAAACAAACGGCTAGCTCGCCTTACAAGAAACACACACTGCTTTTGAGAAAAGAGCACTCTTCTACTCTACTGTATTTCCTATGTGGTCCTAACAGTGAGCTTGCTCAGAACAAAAGAACTGTGCTTCCTACACACAGGGGCCATATCTAGTTCAACTCTGCTTAGGAAACTGACAAGAACAGTAGCTCCGCTTCAGTCCAATACACTGTACTTGCTGGGAACAGACACGAGTGCTATTTGCACTGTGTATGGCAATGGGAGCGCAATAGTGACTTTCCTTACCAGAAAACAACTCTTGCTCATAGGACCAAAAACAGGATGTGATTCAACTCCACTTAGGACTGGGAAAGAAACCCTAGCTTGCCTTATATGAAACACACTCTGCTTTTGAGAAAAGAGCACTCTTCTACTCTACTTTGTTTCCTATGGGGTCCGAACAGTGAGCTTGCTCAGAACAAAAGAACTGTGCTTCCTACACACACGGGCCATATCTAGTTCAACTCTGCTTAGGAAACTGACAAGAACGGTAGCTCCTCTTCAGTCCAATACACTGTACAAGCTGGGAACAGACGCAAGTGCTATTTGCACTGTGTATGGCAATAGGAGCGCAATAGTGACTTTTCTTATCAGAAAACACCTCTTGCTCGTAGGACCAGAAACTGCATGGGATTCAACTCCATTTTTGACTGGGAAACAAACACTACCTCGCCTTATAAGAAACACACTCTGCTTTTGAGAAAAGAGCACTCTTCTACTCTAATGTGTTTTCTATGGGGTTTGAACAGTGAGCTTGCTCAGAAAAAAAGATCTGTGCTACCTACACACAGGGGTCATATCTACTTCAACTCTGCTTAGGAAACTGACAAGAAAGGTAGCTCCTCTTCAGTCCAATACACTGTACAAGCTGGGAACAGACGCCAGTGCTATTTGCCCTGTGTATGACAATGACAGCTCGATAGTGACTCTTTGCTACCAGAAAACAACTCTTGCTCGTAGGACAAGAAACTGCATGTGATTCAACTCCATTTAGGACTGGGAACAAATGCTAGCTCGCCTTACAAGAAACACACTCTGTTTTTGAGAAAAGAGCACTCTTCTACTCCACTGTGTTTCCAATGGGTCCGAACAGTGAGCTTGCTCAGAACAAAAGAACTGTGCTTCCTACAAACACGGGCCATATCTAGTTCAACTCTGCTTAGGTAACTGACAAGAACGGTAGCTCCTCTGCAGTCCAATACACTGTAATAGCTGGGAACAGACGCGAGTGCTATTTGCACTGTGTATGGCAATAGGAGCACAATAGTGACTCTTCGTATGGGAAAACACCTCTTGCTCGTAGGACCAGAAACTTCATGGGATTCAACTCCATTTCTGACTGGGAAACAAACGCTAGTTTGCCTATAAGAAACACACTCTGCTTTTGAGAAAAGAGCACTCTTCTACACTAATGTGTTTTCTATGGGGTCCGAACAGTGAGCTTGCTCAGAACAAAAGAACTTGTGCTTCCTACCACACAGGGGCCATATCTAGTTCAACTCTGCTTAGTAAACTGACAAGAACAGTAGCTCCGCTTCAGTCCAATACACTGTACTTGCTGGGAACAGATGCCAGTGCTATTTGCCCTGTTTATGACAATGGGAGCACAATAGTGACTCTTCTTATCGGAAAACACCTCTTGCTCATAGGACCAGAAACTGCATGGGATTCAACTCCATTTTTGACTGGGAAACAAACACTAGTTCGCCTTACAAGAAACACACTCTGCTTTTGAGAAAAGAGCACTCTTCTACTCTTCTGTGTTTCCTATGTGGTCCCGAACAGTGAGCTTGCTCAGAACAAAAGAACTGTGCTTCCTACACACAGGGGCCATATCTAGTTCAACTCTGCTTAGGAAACTGACAAGAACAGTAGCACCGCGTCAGTCCAATACACTGTACTTGCTGGGAACAGATGCGAGTGCTATTTGCACTGTGTATGGCAATGGGAGCGCAAGAGTGACTTTCCTTACCAGAAAACAACTCTTGCTCATAGGACCAAAAACTGCATGTGATTCAACTCCATTTAGGACTGGGAAACAAACGCTAGCTCGCCTTACAAGAAACACACTCTGCTTTTGAGAAAAGAGCACTCTTCTACTCTACTGTGTTTCCTATAGGGCCAGAACAGTGAGTTTGCTCAGAACAAAAGAACTGTGATTCCTACATATACGGTCATATCTAGTTCAATTCTGCTTAGGAAACTGACAAGAACAGTAGATCCTCTTCAGTCCTATACACTGTACATGCTTGAGAACAGACGCCAGTGCTATTTGCCCTGTGTATGACAATGGGAGCACAATAGTGACTCCTCTTACCAGAAAACAACTCTTGCTCGTAGGACAAGAAACTGCATGTGTTTCAATTCCATTTAGGTTTGGGAAACAAACGCTAGCTCGCCTTACAAGAAACACACTCTTCTTTTGAGAAAAGAGCACTCTTCTACTCTACTGTGTTTCCTATGTGGTCCGAACAGTGAGCTTGCTCAGAACAAAGGAACTGTGCTTCCTACACACAGGGGCCATATCTACTTCAACTCTGCTTAGGAACTGACAAGAACAGTAGCTCCGCTTCAGTCCAATACACTCTACTTGCTGGGACAGATGCGAGTGCTATTTGCACTGTGTATGGAAATGGGAGCGCAATAGTGACTTTCCTTACCAGAAAACTAATCTTGCTCATAGGACCAAAAAACTGCATGTGATTCAACTCCATTTAGGACTGGAAACAAACGCTAGCTCGCCTTACAAGAAACACACTCTGCTTTGAGAAAAGAGCACTCTTCTACTCTAACTGTGTATCCTATGGGGTCCGAACAGTGAGCTTGCTCAGAACAAAAGAACTGTGCTTCCTCCACACACGGGCCATATCTAGTTCAACTCTGCTTAGGATACTGACAAGAACAGTAGCTCCACTGCAGTCCAATACACTGTACGTGCAGGGAACAGACGCCAGTGCTATTTGTCCTCTGTATGACAATGGGAGCGCAATAGTGACTCTTCTTATCAGAAAACAACTCTTGCTCATAGGACCAGAACTGCATGGGATTCAACTCCATTTCTGACTGGGAAACAAACACTAGCTCGCCTTACAAGAAACACACTCTGCTTTTGAGAAAAGAGCACTCTCTACTCTACCTGTATTCCTATGTGGTCCGAACAGTGAGCTTGCTCAGAACAAAAGAACTGTGCTTCCTACACACAGGGGCCATATCTAGTTCAACTCTGCTTAGGAAACTGACAAGAACAGTAGCTCCGCTTCAGTCCAATACACTGTACTTGCTGGGAACAGACGCGAGTGCTATTTGCACTGTGTATGGCAATGGGAGCGCAATAGTGACTTTCCTTAACAGAAAACAACTCTTGCTCCTAGGACCAAAAACTGCATGTGATTCAACTCCATTTAGTGACTGGGAAACAAAACGGTAGCTTGCCTTACAAGAAACACACTCTGCTTTTGAGAAAAGAGCAGTCTTCTACTCTACTGTGGTTCCTATGGGGTCCGAACATTGAGCTTGCTCAGAACAAAAGAACTGTGCTTCCTACACACTATCTAGTTCAACTCTGCTTAGGAAACTGACAAGAACAGTAGCTCCGCTTCAGTCCAATACACTGTACTTGCTGGGAACAGACGCGAGTGCTATTTGCACTGTGTATGGCAATGGGAGCGCAATAGTGACTTTCCTTAACAGAAAACAACTCTTGCTCCTAGGACCAAAAACTGCATGTGATTCAACTCCATTTAGGACTGGGAAACAAACGGTAGCTTGCCTTACAAGAAACACACTCTGCTTTTGAGAAAAGAGCAGTCTTCTACTCTACTGTGGTTCCTATGGGGTCCGAACATTGAGCTTGCTCAGAACAAAAGAACTGTGCTTCCTACACACACGGGCCATATCTAGTTCAACTCTGCTTAGGAAACTGACAAGAACAGTAGCTCCGCTTCAGTCCAATACACTGTAATTGCTGGGAACAGACGCCAGTGCTATTTGCACTGTGTATGGCAATGGGAGCGCAATAGTGACTTTCCTTAACAGAAAACAACTCTTGCTCCTAGGACCAAAAACTGCATGTGATTCAACTCCATTTAGGACTTGGAAACAAACGGTAGCTTGCCTTACAAGAAACACACTCTGCTTTTGAGAAAAGAGCAGTCTTCTACTCTACTGTGGTTCCTATGGGGTCCGAACATTGAGCTTGCTCAGAACAAAAGAAGTGTGCTTCCTACACACACGGGCCATATCTAGTTCTACTCTGCTTAGGAAACTGACAAGAACAGTAGCTCCGCTTCAGTCCAATACACTGTACTTGCTGGGAACAGACGCGAGTGCTATTTGCCCTGTGTATGGCAATGGGAGCGCAATAGTGACTTTCCTTAACAGAAAACAACTCTTGCTCGTAGGACCAAAAACTGCATGTGATTCAACTCCATTTAGGACTGGGAAACAATATGGCTAGTTCGCCTTATAAGAAACACACTCTGCTTTTGAGAAAAGAGCACTCTTCTACACTAATGTGTTTTCTATGGGGTCCGAACAGTGAACTTGCTCAGAACAAAAGAACTGTGTTTCCTACACACAGGGGCCATATCTAGTTCAACTCTGCTTAGGAAACTGACAAGAACAGTAGCTCCGCTTCAGTCCAATACACTGTACTTGCTGGGAACAGATGCGAGTGCTATTTGCACTGTGTATGGAAATGGGAGCACAATAGTGACTTTCATTACCAGAAAACAAATCTTGCTCATAGGACCAAAAACAGGATGTGATTCAACTCCATTTAGTACTGGGAAACAAACGCTAGCTTGCCTTACAAGAAACACACTCTGCTTTTGAAAAAAGAGCACTCTTCTACTCTACTGTGTTTCCTATGGGGTCCGAACAGTGAGCTTGCTCAGAACAAAAGAACTGTGCTTCCTACACACACGGGCCATATCTAGTTCAACTCTGCTTAGGAAACTGACAAGAACCGTAACTCCTCCTCAGTCCAATACACTGTCCTAGCTGGGAACAGACGCTAGTGCTATTTGTACTGTGTATGGCAATAGGAGCGCAATAGTGACTCTTCTTATCAGAAAACAACTCTTGCTGGTAGGACCAGAAACTGCATGGGATTCAACTCTATTTAGGACTGGGAAACAAACGATAGCTCGACTGACAAGAAACACACTCTGGATTGAGAAAGGAGCACTCTTCTACTCTAATGTGTTTCCTATAGGTCCAGAACAGTGAGCATTCTCAGAACAAAAGAACTGTGCTTCCTACACACACGGGCCATATCTAGTTCAACTCTGCTTACGTAACTGACAAGAACGGTAGCTCCTCTGCAGTCCAATACACTGTAATAGCTGGAACAGACGGGAGTGCTATTTGCACTGTGTATGGCAATGGGAGCACAATAGTGACTCTTCTTATCGGAAAACACCTCTTGGTGGTGGGACCAAAAACTTCATGGGATTCAACTCCATTTCTGACTGGGAACCAAACGCTAGTTCGCCTTATAAGAAACAAACTCTGCTTTTGAGAAAAGAGCACTCTTCTACACTAATGTGTTTTCTATGGGGTCCGAACAGTGAGCTTGCTCAGAACAAAAGAACTGTGTTTCCTACACACAGGGGCCATATCTAGTTCAACTCTGCTTAGGAAACTGACAAGAACAGTAGCTCTGCTTCAGTCCAATACACTGTACTTGCTGGGAACAGATGCGAGTGCTATTTGCACTGTGTATGGAAATGGGAGCACAATAGTGACTTTCATTACCAGAAAACAAATCTTGCTCATAGGACCAAAAACAGGATGTGATTCAACTCCTTTTAGTACTGGGAAACAAACGCTAGCTTGCCTTACAAGAAACACACTCTGCTTTTGAGAAAAGAGCACTCTTCTACTCTACTGTGTTTCCTATGGGGTCCGAACAGTGAGCTTGCTCAGAACAAAAGAACTGTGCTTCCTACACACATGGGCCATATCTAGTTCAACTCTGCTTAGGAAACTGTCAAGAACCGTAGCTCCTCCTCAGTCCAATACACTGTCCTAGCTGGGAACAGACGCAAGTGCTATTTGTACTGTGTATGGCAATAGGAGCGCAATAGTGACTCTTCTTATCAGAAAACAACTCTTGCTGGTAGGACCAGAAACTGCATGGGATTCAACTCTATTTAGGACTGGGAAACAAACGATAGCTTGACTGACAAGAAACACACTCTGGATTGAGAAAGGAGCACTCTTCTACTCTAATGTGTTTCCTATAGGGCCAGAACAGTGAGCATTCTCAGAACAAATGAACTGTGCTTCCTACACACACGGTCCATATCTAGTTAAATTCTGCTTAGGAAACTGACAAGAACAGTAGATCCTCTTCAGTCCAATACACTGTACATGCTGGGAACAGATGCCAGTGTGATTTGCCCTGTGTATGACAATGGGAGCGCAATAGTGACTCTTCTTACCAGAAAACAACTCTTGCTCGTAGGACCAGATACTGCATGTGATTCAACTCCATTTAGGATTGGGAAACAAACGCTAGCTCGCCTTACAAGAAACACACACTGCTTTTGAGAAAAGAGCACTCTTCTACTCTACTGTATTTCCTATGTGGTCCTAACAGTGAGCTTGCTCAGAACAAAAGAACTGTGCTTCCTACACACAGGGGCCATATCTAGTTCAACTCTGCTTAGGAAACTGACAAGAACAGTAGCTCCGCTTCAGTCCAATACACTGTACTTGCTGGGAACAGACGCGAGTGCTATTTGCACTGTGAATGGCAATGGGAGTGCAATAGTGACTTTCCTTACCAGAAAACAACTCTTGCTCCTAGGACCAAAAACTGCATGTGATTCAACTCCATTTAGGACTGTGAAACAAACGGTAGCTTGCCTTACAAGAAACACACTCTGCTTTTGAGTAAAGAGCAGTCTTCTACTCTACTGTGGTTCCTATGGGGTCCGAACATTGAGCTTACTCAGAACAAAAGAACTGTGCTTCCTACACACACGGGCCATATCTAGTTCAACTCTTCTTAGGAAACTGACAAGAACAGTAGATCCTCTTCAGTCCAATACAGTGTACATGCTGGAAACAGACGCCACTGTTATTTATCCTGTGAATGACAATGGGAGCACAATAGTGACTCTTCTTACCAGAAAACAACTCTTGCTCTTAGGACAAGAACCTGCATGTGATTCAACTCCATTTAGGACTGGGAAACAAATGCTAGCTCGCTTTACAAGAAACACACTCTGCTTTTGAGAAAAGAGCACTCTTCTACTCTACTGTGTTTCCTATGGGGTCTGAACAGTGAGCTTGCTCAGAACAAAAGAACTGTGCTTCCTACACACAGGGGCAATATCTAGTTCAACTCTGCTTAGGAAACTGAGAAGAACAGTAGCTCCGCTTCAGTCCAATACACTGTACTTGCTGGGAACAGACGCCAGTGCTATTTGCACTGTGTATGGCAATGCGAGCGCAATAATGACTTTCCTTACCAGAAAACAACTCTTGCTCATAGGACCAAAAACTGCATGTGATTCAACTCCATTTAGGACTGGGAAACAAACGCTAGCTCGCCTTACAAGAAACACACTCTGCTTTTGAGAAAAGAGCACTCTTCTACTCTACAGTTTTTCCAATAGGGCCAGAACAGTGAGTTTGCTCAGAACAAAAGAACTGTGATTCCTAGAAAATACGGCCATATCTAGTTCAATTCTGCTTAGGAAACTGACAAGAACAGTAGATCCTCTTCAGTCCAATACACTGTACATGCTGGGAACAGACACCATTGCTATTTGCCCTGTGTATGACAATGGGAGCACAATAGTGACTCTTCTTACCAGAAAACAACTCTTGCTCGTAGGACAAGAAACTGCATGTGATTCAACTCCATTTAGGACTGGGAAACAAACGCTAGCTCGCCTTACAAGAAACACACTCTGCTTTGAGAAAAGAGCACTCTTCTACTCTACTGTGTATCCTATGGGGTCCGAACAGTGAGCTTGCTCAGAACAAAAGAACTGTGCTTCCTCCACACACGGGCCATATCTAGTTCAACTCTGCTTAGGATACTGACAAGAACAGTAGCTCCACTGCAGTCCAATACACTGTACGTGCAGGGAACAGACGCAAGTGCTATTTGCACTGTGTATGGCAATAGGAGCGCAATAGTGACTTTTCTTATCAGAAAACACCTCTTGCTCGTAGGACCAGAAACTGCATGGGATTCAACTCCATTTTTGACTGGGAAACAAACACTACCTCGCCTTATAAGAAACACACTCTGCTTTTGAGAAAAGAGCACTCTTCTACTCTAATGTGTTTTCTATGGGGTTTGAACAGTGAGCTTGCTCAGAAAAAAAGATCTGTGCTACCTACACACAGGGGTCATATCTACTTCAACTCTGCTTAGGAAACTGACAAGAACAGTAGCTCTGCTTCAGTCCAATACACTGTACTTGCTGGGAACAGACGCCAGTGCTATTTGCCCTGTGTATGACAATGACAGCTCGATAGTGACTCTTGCTACCAGAAAACAACTCTTGCTCGTAGGACAAGAAACTGCATGTGATTCAACTCCATTTAGGACTGGGAAACAAATGCTAGCTCGCCTTACAAGAAACACACTCTGTTTTTGAGAAAAGAGCACTCTTCTACTCCACTGTGTTTCCAATGGGGTCCGAACAGTGAGCTTGCTCAGAACAA
Source organism: Peromyscus eremicus (assembly GCF_949786415.1). Taxonomy (NCBI): domain Eukaryota; kingdom Metazoa; phylum Chordata; class Mammalia; order Rodentia; family Cricetidae; genus Peromyscus; species Peromyscus eremicus. The sequence continues at coordinate 219,934 of NW_026734560.1, read as the reverse complement.
AAGAACTGTGCTTCCTACAAACACGGGCCATATCTAGTTCAACTCTGCTTAGGTAACTGACAAGAACGGTAGCTCCTCTGCAGTCCAATACACTGTAATAGCTGGGAACAGACGCGAGTGCTATTTGCACTGTGTATGGCAATAGGAGCACAATAGTGACTCTTCGTATGGGAAAACACCTCTTGCTCGTAGGACCAGAAACTTCATGGGATTCAACTCCATTTCTGACTGGGAAACAAACGCTAGTTTGCCTTATAAGAAACACACTCTGCTTTTGAGAAAAGAGCACTCTTCTACACTAATGTGTTTTCTATGGGGTCCGAACAGTGAGCTTGCTCAGAACAAAAGAACTGTGCTTCCTACACACAGGGGCCATATCTAGTTCAACTCTGCTTAGTAAACTGACAAGAACAGTAGCTCCGCTTCAGTCCAATACACTGTACTTGCTGGGAACAGATGCCAGTGCTATTTGCCCTGTTTATGACAATGGGAGCACAATAGTGACTCTTCTTATCGGAAAACACCTCTTGCTCATAGGACCAGAAACTGCATGGGATTCAACTCCATTTCTGACTGGGAAACAAACACTAGTTCGCCTTACAAGAAACACACTCTGCTTTTGAGAAAAGAGCACTCTTCTACTCTTCTGTGTTTCCTATGTGGTCCGAACAGTGAGCTTGCTCAGAACAAAAGAACTGTGCTTCCTACACACAGGGGCCATATCTAGTTCAACTCTGCTTAGGAAACTGACAAGAACAGTAGCACCGCGTCAGTCCAATACACTGTACTTGCTGGGAACAGATGCGAGTGCTATTTGCACTGTGTATGGCAATGGGAGCGCAAGAGTGACTTTCCTTACCAGAAAACAACTCTTGCTCATAGGACCAAAAACTGCATGTGATTCAACTCCATTTAGGACTGGGAAACAAACGCTAGCTCGCCTTACAAGAAACACACTCTGCTTTTGAGAAAAGAGCACTCTTCTACTCTACTGTGTTTCCTATAGGGCCAGAACAGTGAGTTTGCTCAGAACAAAAGAACTGTGATTCCTACATATACGGTCATATCTAGTTCAATTCTGCTTAGGAAACTGACAAGAACAGTAGATCCTCTTCAGTCCTATACACTGTACATGCTGAGAACAGACGCCAGTGCTATTTGCCCTGTGTATGACAATGGGAGCACAATAGTGACTCCTCTTACCAGAAAACAACTCTTGCTCGTAGGACAAGAAACTGCATGTGTTTCAATTCCATTTAGGTTTGGGAAACAAACGCTAGCTCGCCTTACAAGAAACACACTCTTCTTTTGAGAAAAGAGCACTCTTCTACTCTACTGTGTTTCCTATGTGGTCCGAACAGTGAGCTTGCTCAGAACAAAGGAACTGTGCTTCCTACACACAGGGGCCATATCTACTTCAACTCTGCTTAGGAAACTGACAAGAACAGTAGCACCGCTTCAGTCCAATACACTCTACTTGCTGGGAACAGATGCGAGTGCTATTTGCACTGTGTATGGAAATGGGAGCGCAATAGTGACTTTCCTTACCAGAAAACTAATCTTGCTCATAGGACCAAAAACTGCATGTGATTCAACTCCATTTAGGACTGGGAAACAAACGCTAGCTCGCCTTACAAGAAACACACTCTGCTTTGAGAAAAGAGCACTCTTCTACTCTACTGTGTATCCTATGGGGTCCGAACAGTGAGCTTGCTCAGAACAAAAGAACTGTGCTTCCTCCACACACGGGCCATATCTAGTTCAACTCTGCTTAGGATACTGACAAGAACAGTAGCTCCACTGCAGTCCAATACACTGTACGTGCAGGGAACAGACGCCAGTGCTATTTGTCCTCTGTATGACAATGGGAGCGCAATAGTGACTCTTCTTATCAGAAAACACCTCTTGCTCATAGGACCAGAAACTGCATGGGATTCAACTCCATTTCTGACTGGGAAACAAACACTAGCTCGCCTTACAAGAAACACACTCTGCTTTTGAGAAAAGAGCACTCTTCTACTCTACTGTATTTCCTATGTGGTCCGAACAGTGAGCTTGCTCAGAACAAAAGAACTGTGCTTCCTACACACAGGGGCCATATCTAGTTCAACTCTGCTTAGGAAACTGACAAGAACAGTAGCTCCGCTTCAGTCCAATACACTGTACTTGCTGGGAACAGACGCGAGTGCTATTTGCACTGTGTATGGCAATGGGAGCGCAATAGTGACTTTCCTTAACAGAAAACAACTCTTGCTCCTAGGACCAAAAACTGCATGTGATTCAACTCCATTTAGGACTTGGAAACAAACGGTAGCTTGCCTTACAAGAAACACACTCTGCTTTTGAGAAAAGAGCAGTCTTCTACTCTACTGTGGTTCCTATGGGGTAAGAACATTGAGCTTGCTCAGAACAAAAGAAGTGTGCTTCCTACACACACGGGCCATATCTAGTTCTACTTTGCTTAGGAAACTGACAAGAACAGTAGCTCCGCTTCAGTCCAATACACTGTACTTGCTGGGAACAGACGCGAGTGCTATTTGCCCTGTGTATGGCAATGGGAGCACAATAGTTACTTTCCTTAACAGAAAACAACTCTTGCTCGTAGGACCAAAAACTGCATGTGATTCAACTCCATTTAGGACTGGGAAACAAACGCTAGTTTGCCTTATAAGAAACACACTCTGCTTTTGAGAAAAGAGCACTCTTCTACACTAATGTGTTTTCTATGGGATCCGAACAGTGAACTTGCTCAGAACAAATGAACTGTGTTTCCTACACACAGGGGCCATATCTAGTTCAACTCTGCTTAGGAAACTGACAAGAACAGTAGCTCCGCTTCAGTCCAATACACTGTCCTAGCTGGGAACAGACGCGAGTGCTATTTGTACTGTGTATGGCAATAGGAGCGCAATAGTGACTTTTCTTATCAGAAAACACCTCTTGCTCGTAGGACCAGAAACTGCATGGGATTCAACTCCATTTTTGACTGGGAAACAAACACTACCTCGCCTTATAAGAAACACACTCTGCTTTTGAGAAAAGAGCACTCTTCTACTCTAATGTGTTTTCTATGGGGTTTGAACAGTGAGCTTGCTCAGAAAAAAAGATCTGTGCTTCCTACACACAGGGGCCATATCTACTTCAACTCTGCTTAGGAAACTGACAAGAACAGTAGCTCTGCTTCAGTCCAATACACTGTACTTGCTGGGAACAGACGCCAGTGCTATTTGCCCTGTGTATGACAATGGGAGCTCGATAGTGACTCTTGCTACCAGAAAACAACTCTTGCTCGTAGGACAAGAAACTGCATGTGATTCAACTCCATTTAGGACTGGGAAACAAATGCTAGCTCGCCTTACAAGAAACACACTCTGTTTTTGAGAAAAGAGCACTCTTCTACTCCACTGTGTTTCCAATGGGGTCCGAACAGTGAGCTTGCTCAGAACAAAAGAACTGTGCTTCCTACAAACACGGGCCATATCTAGTTCAACTCTGCTTAGGTAACTGACAAGAACGGTAGCTCCTCTGCAGTCCAATACACTGTAATAGCTGGGAACAGACGCGAGTGCTATTTGCACTGTGTATGGCAATAGGAGCACAATAGTGACTCTTCGTATGGGAAAACACCTCTTGCTCGTAGGACCTGAAACTTCATGGGATTCAACTCCATTTCTGACTGGGAAACAAACACTAGTTCGCCTTACAAGAAACACACTCTGCTTTTGAGAAAAGAGCACTCTTCTACTCTTCTGTGTTTCCTATGTGGTCCGAACAGTGAGCTTGCTCAGAACAAAAGAACTGTGCTTCCTACACACACGGGCCATATCTAGTTCAACTCTTCTTAGGAAACTGACAAGAACAGTAGATCCTCTTCAGTCAAATACAGTGTACATGCTGGAAACAAACGCCACTGTTATTTATCCTGTGAATGACAATGGGAGCACAATAGTGACTCTTCTTACCAGAAAACAACTCTTGCTCTTAGGACAAGAACCTGCATGTGATTCAACTCCATTTAGGACTGGGAAACAAATGCTAGCTCGCTTTACAAGAAACACACTCTGCTTTAGAAAAGAGCACTCTTCTACTCTACTGTGTTTCCTATGGGGTCTGAACAGTGAGCTTGCTCAGAACAAAAGAACTGTGCTTCCTACACACAGGGGCAATATCTAGTTCAACTCTGCTTAGGAAACTGACAAGAACAGTAGCTCCGCTTCAGTCCAATACACTGTACTTGCTGGGAACAGACGCCAGTGCTATTTGCACTGTGTATGGCAATGCGAGCGCAATAATGACTTTCCTTACCAGAAAACAACTCTTGCTCCTAGGACCAAAAACTGCATGTGATTCAACTCCATTTAGGACTGGGAAACAAACGCTAGCTCGCCTTACAAGAAACACACTCTGCTTTTGAGAAAAGAGCACTCTTCTACTCTACAGTTTTTCCAATAGGGCCAAAACAGTGAGTTTGCTCAGAACAAAAGAACTGTGATTCCTAGAAAATACGGCCATATCTAGTTCAATTCTGCTTAGGAAACTGACAAGAACAGTAGATCCTCTTCAGTCCAATACACTGTACATGCTGGGAACAGACACCATTGCTATTTGCCCTGTGTATGACAATGGGAGCACAATAGTGACTCTTCTTACCAGAAAACAACTCTTGCTCGTAGGACAAGAAACTGCATGTGATTCAACTCCATTTAGGACTGGGAAACAAACGCTAGCTCGCCTTACAAGAAACACACTCTGCTTTGAGAAAAGAGCACTCTTCTACTCTACTGTGTATCCTATGGGGTCCGAACAGTGAGCTTGCTCAGAACAAAAGAACTGTGCTTCCTCCACACACGGGCCATATCTAGTTCAACTCTGCTTAGGATACTGACAAGAACAGTAGCTCCACTGCAGTCCAATACACTGTACGTGCAGGGAACAGACGCCAGTGCTATTTGTCCTCTGTATGACAATGGGAGCGCAATAGTGACTCTTCTTATCAGAAAACACCTCTTGCTCATAGGACCAGAAACTGCATGGGATTCAACTCCATTTCTGACTGGGAAACAAACACTAGCTCGCCTTACAAGAAACACACTCTGCTTTTGAGAAAAGAGCACTCTTCTACTCTACTGTATTTCCTATGTGGTCCTAACAGTGAGCTTGCTCAGAACAAAAGAACTGTGCTTCCTACACACAGGGGCCATATCTAGTTCAACTCTGCTTAGGAAACTGACAAGAACAGTAGCTCCGCTTCAGTCCAATACACTGTACTTGCTGGGAACAGACGCTAGTGCTATTTGCCCTGTGTATGGCAATGGGAGCGCAATAGTGACTTTCCTTAACAGAAAACAACTCTTGCTCGTAGGACCAAAAACTGCATGTGATTCAACTCCATTTAGGACTGGGAAACAAACGCTAGTTCGCCTTATAAGAAACACACTCTGCTTTTGAGAAAAGAGCACTCTTCTACACTAATGTGTTTTCTATGGGATCCGAACAGTGAACTTGCTCAGAACAAAAGAACTGTGTTTCCTACACACAGGGGCCATATCTAGTTCAACTCTGCTTAGGAAACTGACAAGAACAGTACCTCCACTTCATTCCAATACACTGTCCTAGCTGGGAACAGACGCGAGTGCTATTTGTACTGTGTATGGCAATAGGAGCGCAATAGTGACTCTTCTTATCAGAAAACAACTCTTGCTGGTAGGACCAGAAACTGCATGGGATTCAACTCTATTTAGGACTGGGAAACAAACGATAGCTTGACTGACAAGAAACACACTCTGGATTGAGAAAGGAGCACTCTTCTACTCTAATGTGTTTCCTATAGGGCCAGAACAGTGAGCATTCTCAGAACAAAAGAACTGTGCTTCCTACACACGGTCCATATCTAGTTAAATTCTGCTTAGGAAACTGACAAGAACAGTAGATCCTCTTCAGTCCAATACACTGTACATGCTGGAAACAGATGCCAGTGTGATTTGCCCTGTGTATGAGAATGGGAGCGCAATAGTGACTCTTCTTACCAGAAAACAACTCTTGCTCCTAGGACCAGATACTGCATGTGATTCAACTCCATTTAGGATTGGGAAACAAACGCTAGCTCGCCTTACAAGAAACACACACTGCTTTTGAGAAAAGAGCACTCTTCTACTCTACTGTATTTCCTATGTGGTCCTAACAGTGAGCTTGCTCAGAACAAAAGAACTGTGCTTCCTACACACAGGGGCCATATCTAGTTCAACTCTGCTTAGGAAACTGACAAGAACAGTAGCTCCGCTTCAGTCCAATACACTGTACTTGCTGGGAACAGACGCGAGTGCTATTTGCACTGTGTATGGCAATGGGAGCGCAATAGTGACTTTCCTTACCAGAAAACAACTCTTGCTCATAGGACCAAAAACAGGATGTGATTCAACTCCACTTAGGACTGGGAAAGAAACCCTAGCTTGCCTTATATGAAACACACTCTGCTTTTGAGAAAAGAGCACTCTTCTACTCTACTTTGTTTCCTATGGGGTCCGAACAGTGAGCTTGCTCAGAACAAAAGAACTGTGCTTCCTACACACACGGGCCATATCTAGTTCAACTCTGCTTAGGAAACTGACAAGAACGGTAGCTCCTCTTCAGTCCAATACACTGTACAAGCTGGGAACAGACGCAAGTGCTATTTGCACTGTGTATGGCAATAGAAGCGCAATAGTGACTTTTCTTATCAGAAAACACCTCTTGCTCGTAGGACCAGAAACTACATGGGATTCAACTCCATTTTTGACTGGGAAACAAACACTACCTCGCCTTATAAGAAACACACTCTGCTTTTGAGAAAAGAGCACTCTTCTACTCTAATGTGTTTTCTATGGGGTTTGAACAGTGAGCTTGCTCAGAAAAAAAGATCTGTGCTACCTACACACAGGGGTCATATCTACTTCAACTCTGCTTAGGAAACTGACAAGAACAGTAGCTCTGCTTCAGTCCAATACACTGTACTTGCTGGGAACAGACGCCAGTGCTATTTGCCCTGTGTATGACAATGGGAGCTCGATAGTGACTCTTGCTACCAGAAAACAACTCTTGCTCGTAGGACAAGAAACTGCATGTGATTCAACTCCATTTAGGACTGGGAAACAAATGCTAGCTCGCCTTACAAGAAACACACTCTGTTTTTGAGAAAAGAGCACTCTTCTACTCCACTGTGTTTCCAATGGGGTCCGAACAGTGAGCTTGCTCAGAACAAAAGAACTGTGCTTCCTACAAACACGGGCCATATCTAGTTCAACTCTGCTTAGGAAACTGACAAGAACGGTAGCTCCTCTGCAGTCCAATACACTGTAATAGCTGGGAACAGACGCGAGTGCTATTTGCACTGTGTATGGCAATAGGAGCACAATAGTGACTCTTCTTATGGGAAAACACCTCTTGCTCGTAGGACCAGAAACTTCATGGGATTCAACTCCATTTCTGACTGGGAAACAAACGCTAGTTTGCCTTATAAGAAACACACTCTGCTTTTGAGAAAAGAGCACTCTTCTACACTAATGTGTTTTCTATGGGGTCCGAACAGTGAGCTTGCTCAGAACAAAAGAACTGTGCTTCCTACACACAGGGGCCATATCTAGTTCAACTCTGCTTAGTAAACTGACAAGAACAGTAGCTCCGCTTCAGTCCAATACACTGTACTTGCTGGGAACAGATGCCAGTGCTATTTGCCCTGTTTATGACAATGGGAGCACAATAGTGACTCTTCTTATCGGAAAACACCTCTTGCTCATAGGACCAGAAACTGCATGGGATTCAACTCCATTTCTGACTGGGAAACAAACACTAGTTCGCCTTACAAGAAACACACTCTGCTTTTGAGAAAAGAGCACTCTTCTACTCTTCTGTGTTTCCTATGTGGTCCGAACAGTGAGCTTGCTCAGAACAAAAGAACTGTGCTTCCTACACACAGGGGCCATATCTAGTTCAACTCTGCTTAGGAAACTGACAAGAACAGTAGCACCGCGTCAGTCCAATACACTGTACTTGCTGGGAACAGATGCGAGTGCTATTTGCACTGTGTATGGAAATGGGAGCGCAATAGTGACTTTCCTTACCAGAAAACAAATCTTGCTCATAGGACCAAAAACAGGATGTGATTCAACTCCATTTATTACTGGGAAACAAACGTTAGCTTGCCTTACAAGAAACACACTCTGCTTTTGAGAAAAGAGCACTTTTCTACTCTTCTGTGTTTCCTATGTGGTCCGAACAGTGAGCTTGCTCAGAACAAAAGAACTGTGCTTCCTACACACACGGGCCATATCTAGTTCAACTCTGCTTAGGAAACTGACAGGAACGGTAGCTCCTCCTCAGTCCTATACACTGTCCTAGCTGGGAACAGACGCGAGTGCTATTTGTACTGTGTATGGCAATAGGAGCGCAATAGTGATTCTTCTTACCAGAAAACAACTCTTGCTGGTAGGACCAGATACTGCATGGGATTCAACTCTATTTAGGATTGGGAAACAAACGCTAGCTCGCCTTACAAGAAACATACTCTGCTTTTGAGAAAAGAGCACTCTTCTACTCTACTGTGTTTCCACAAGGGTCCGAAAAATGAGCTTGCTCAGAAAAAAAGAACTGTGCTTCCTACACACAGGGGCCATATCTAGATCAACTCTGCTTAGGAAACTGACAAGAACAGTAGCTCCTCTTCAGTCCAATACACTGTACTTGCTGGGAACAGACGCGAGTGCTATTTGCACTGTGTATGGCATTGGGAGCGCAATTGTGACTTTCCTTACCAGAAAACAACTCTTGCTAGTAGGACCAAAAACTGCATGTGATTCAACTCCATTTAGGAATGGGAAACAAACGCTAGCTCGCCTTACAAGAAACACACTCTGCTTTTGAGAAAAGAGCACTCTTCTACTCTACTGTGTTTCCTAGAAGTTCCGAACAGTGAGCTTGCTCAGAACAAAAGAACAGTGCTTCCTACACACAGGGGCCATATCTAGTTCAACTCTGCTTAGAAATCTGACAAGAACAGTAGCTCTGCTTCAGTCCAATACACTGTACTTGCTGGGAACAGACGCGAGTGCTATTTGCACTGTGTATGGCAATGGGAGCGCAAGAGTGACTTTCCTTACCAGAAAACAACTCTTGCTCATAGGACCAAAAACTGCATGTGATTCAACTCCATTTAGGACTGGGAAACAAACGCTAGCTCGCCTTACAAGAAACACACTCTGCTTTTGAGAAAAGAGCACTCTTCTACTCTACTGTGTTTCCTATAGGGCCAGAACAGTGAGTTTGCTCAGAACAAAAGAACTGTGATTCCTACAAATACGGTCATATCTAGTTCAATTCTGCTTAGGAAACTGACAAGAACAGTAGATCCTCTTCAGTCCTATACACTGTACATGCTGAGAACAGACGCCAGTGCTATTTGCCCTGTGTATGACAATGGGAGCACAATAGTGACTCCTTTTACCAGAAAACAACTCTTGCTCGTAGGACAAGAAACTGCATGTGTTTCAATTCCATTTAGGTTTGGGAAACAAACGCTAGCTCGCCTTACAAGAAACACACTCTTCTTTTGAGAAAAGAGCACTCTTCTACTCTACTGTGTTTCCTATGTGGTCCGAACAGTGAGCTTGCTCAGAACAAAGGAACTGTGCTTCCTACACACAGGGGCCATATCTACTTCAACTCTGCTTAGGAAACTGACAAGAACAGTAGCACCGCTTCAGTCCAATACACTCTACTTGCTGGGAACAGATGCGAGTGCTATTTGCACTGTGTATGGAAATGGGAGCGCAATAGTGACTTTCCTTACCAGAAAACTAATCTTGCTCATAGGACCAAAAACTGCATGTGATTCAACTCCATTTAGGACTGGGAAACAAACGCTAGCTCGCCTTACAAGAAACACACTCTGCTTTGAGAAAAGAGCACTCTTCTACTCTACTGTGTATCCTATGGGGTCCGAACAGTGAGCTTGCTCAGAACAAAAGAACTGTGCTTCCTCCACACACGGGCCATATCTAGTTCAACTCTGCTTAGGATACTGACAAGAACAGTAGCTCCACTGCAGTCCAATACACTGTACGTGCAGGGAACAGACGCCAGTGCTATTTGTCCTCTGTATGACAATGGGAGCGCAATAGTGACTCTTCTTATCAGAAAACACCTCTTGCTCATAGGACCAGAAAGTGCATGGGATTCAACTCCATTTCTGACTGGGAAACAAACACTAGCTCGCCTTACAAGAAACACACTCTGCTTTTGAGAAAAGAGCACTCTTCTACTCTACTGTATTTCCTATGTGGTCCGAACAGTGAGCTTGCTCAGAACAAAAGAACTGTGCTTCCTACACACAGGGGCCATATCTAGTTCAACTCTGCTTAGGAAACTGACAAGAACAGTAGCTCCGCTTCAGTCCAATACACTGTACTTGCTGGGAACAGACGCGAGTGCTATTTGCACTGTGTATGGCAATGGGAGCGCAATAGTGACTTTCCTTAACAGAAAACAACTCTTGCTCCTAGGACCAAAAACTGCATGTGATTCAACTCCATTTAGGACTTGGAAACAAACGGTAGCTTGCCTTACAAGAAACACACTCTGCTTTTGAGAAAAGAGCAGTCTTCTACTCTACTGTGGTTCCTATGGGGTCCGAACATTGAGCTTGCTCAGAACAAAAGAAGTGTGCTTCCTACACACACGGGCCATATCTAGTTCTACTTTGCTTAGGAAACTGACAAGAACAGTAGCTCCGCTTCAGTCCAATACACTGTACTTGCTGGGAACAGACGCGAGTGCTATTTGCCCTGTGTATGGCAATGGGAGCACAATAGTGACTTTCCTTAACAGAAAACAACTCTTGCTCGTAGGACCAAAAACTGCATGTGATTCAACTCCATTTAGGACTGGGAAACAAACGCTAGTTCGCCTTACAAGAAACACACTCTGCTTTTGAGAAAAGAGCACTCTTCTACACTAATGTGTTTTCTATGGGATCCGAACAGTGAACTTGCTCAGAACAAATGAACTGTGTTTCCTACACACAGGGGCCATATCTAGTTCAACTCTGCTTAGGAAACTGACAAGAACAGTAGCTCCGCTTCAGTCCAATACACTGTCCTAGCTGGGAACAGACGCGAGTGCTATTTGTACTGTGTATGGCAATAGGAGCGCAATAGTGACTTTTCTTATCAGAAAACACCTCTTGCTCGTAGGACCAGAAACTGCATGGGATTCAACTCCATTTTTGACTGGGAAACAAACACTACCTCGCCTTATAAGAAACACACTCTGCTTTTGAGAAAAGAGCACTCTTCTACTCTAATGTGTTTTCTATGGGGTTTGAACAGTGAGCTTGCTCAGAAAAAAAGATCTGTGCTTCCTACACACAGGGGCCATATCTACTTCAACTCTGCTTAGGAAACTGACAAGAACAGTAGCTCTGCTTCAGTCCAATACACTGTACTTGCTGGGAACAGACGCCAGTGCTATTTGCCCTGTGTATGACAATGGGAGCTCGATAGTGACTCTTGCTACCAGAAAACAACTCTTGCTCGTAGGACAAGAAACTGCATGTGATTCAACTCCATTTAGGACTGGGAAACAAATGCTAGCTCGCCTTACAAGAAACACACTCTGTTTTTGAGAAAAGAGCACTCTTCTACTCCACTGTGTTTCCAATGGGGTCCGAACAGTGAGCTTGCTCAGAACAAAAGAACTGTGCTTCCTACAAACACGGGCCATATCTAGTTCAACTCTGCTTAGGTAACTGACAAGAACGGTAGCTCCTCTGCAGTCCAATACACTGTAATAGCTGGGAACAGACGCGAGTGCTATTTGCACTGTGTATGGCAATAGGAGCACAATAGTGACTCTTCTTATGGGAAAACACCTCTTGCTCGTAGGACCTGAAACTTCATGGGATTCAACTCCATTTCTGACTGGGAAACAAACACTAGTTCGCCTTACAAGAAACACACTCTGCTTTTGAGAAAAGAGCACTCTTCTACTCTTCTGTGTTTCCTATGTGGTCCGAACAGTGAGCTTGCTCAGAACAAAAGAACTGTGCTTCCTACACACAGGGGCCATATCTAGTTCAACTCTGCTTAGGAAACTGACAAGAACAGTAGCTCCGCTTCAGTCCAATACACTGTACTTGCTGGGAACAGATGCGAGTGCTATTTGCACTGTGTATGGAAATGAAAGCGCAATAGTGACTTTCCTTACCAGAAAACAAATCTTGCTCATAGGACCAAAAACAGGATGTGATTCAACTCCATTTATTACTGGGAAACAAACGCTAGCTTGCCTTACAAGAAACACACTCTGCTTTTGAGAAATGAGCACTCTTCTACTCTTCTGTGTTTCCTATGGGGTCCGAACAGTGAGCTTGCTCAGAACAAAAGAACTGTGCTTCCTACACACACGGGCCATATCTAGTTCAACTCTGCTTAGGAAACTGACAGGAACGGTAGCTCCTCCTCAGTCCAATACACTGTCCTAGCTGGGAACAGACGCGAGTGCTATTTGTACTGTGTATGGCAATAGGAGCGCAATAGTGACTCTTCTTATCAGAAAACAACTCTTGCTGGTAGGACCAGAAACTGCATGGGATTCAACTCTATTTAGGACTGGGAAACAAACGATAGCTCGACTTACAAGAAACACACTCTGGATTGAGAAAGGAGCACTCTTCTACTCTAATGTGTTTCCAATAGGGCCAGAACAGTGAGCATTCTCAGAACAAAAGAACTGTGCTTCCTACACACACGGTCCATATCTAGTTAAACTCTGCTTAGGAAACTGATAAGAACAGTAGATCATCTTCAGTCCAATATACTGTACATGCTGGGAACAGATGCCAGTGTGATTTGCCCTGTGTATGACAATGGGAGCGCAATAGTGACTCTTCTTACCAGAAAACAACTCTTGCTGGTAGGACCAGATACTGCATGTGATTCAACTCTATTTAGGATTGGGAAACAAACGCTAGCTCGCCTTACAAGAAACATACTCTGCTTTTGAGAAAAGAGCACTCTTCTACTCTACTGTGTTTCCACAAGGGTCCGAAAAATGAGCTTGCTCAGAAAAAAAGAACTGTGCTTCCTACACACAGGGGCCATATCTAGATCAACTCTGCTTAGGAAACTGACAAGAACAGTAGCTCCTCTTCAGTCCAATACACTGTACTTGCTGGGAACAGACGCGAGTGCTATTTGCACTGTGTATGGCATTGGGAGCGCAATTGTGACTTTCCTTACCAGAAAACAACTCTTGCTAGTAGGACCAAAAACTGCATGTGATTCAACTCCATTTAGGAATGGGAAACAAACGCTAGCTCGCCTTACAAAAAACACACTCTGCTTTTGAGAAAAGAGCACTCTTTTACTCTACTGTGTTTCCTAGAAGTTCCGAACAGTGAGCTTGCTCAGAACAAAAGAACAGTGCTTCCTACACACAGGGGCCATATCTAGTTCAACTCTGCTTAGAAATCTGACAAGAACAGTAGCTCTGCTTCAGTCCAATACACTGTACTTGCTGGGAACAGACGCGAGTGCTATTTGCACTGTGTATGGCAATGGGAGCGCAAGAGTGACTTTCCTTACCAGAAAACAACTCTTGCTCATAGGACCAAAAACTGCATGTGATTCAACTCCATTTAGAACTGGGAAACAAATGCTAGCTCGCCTTACAACAAACACACTCTGCTTTTGAGAAAAGAGCACTCTTCTACTCTACTGTGTTTCCTATAGGGCCAGAACAGTGAGTTTGCTCAGAACAAAAGAACTGTGATTCCTACAAATACGGCCATATCTAGTTCAATTCTGCTTAGGAAACTGACAAGAACACTAGATCCTCTTCAGTCCTATACACTGTACATGCTGAGAACAGACGCCAGTGCTATTTGCCCTGTGTATGACAATGGGAGCACAATAGTGACTCTTCTTACCAGAAAACAACTCTTGCTCGTAGGACAAGAAACTGCATGTGATTCAATTCCATTTAGGTTTGGGAAACAAACGCTAGCTCGCCTTACAAGAAACACACTCTTCTTTTGAGAAAAGAGCACTCTTCTACTCTGCTGTGTTTCCTATGTGGTCCGAACAGTGAGCTTGCTCAGAACAAAAGAACTGTGCTTCCTACACACAGGGGCCATATCTAGTTCAACTCTGCTTAGGAAACTGACAAGAACAGTAGCACCGCTTCAGTCCAATACACTCTACTTGCTGGGAACAGATGCGAGTGCTATTTGCACTGTGTATGGAAATGGGAGCGCAATAGTGACTTTCCTTACCAGAAAACTAATCTTGCTCATAGGACCAAAAACTGCATGTGATTCAACTCCATTTAGGACTGGGAAACAAACACTAGCTCGCCTTTCAAGAAACACACTCTGCTTTTGAGAAAAGAGCACTCTTCTACTCTACTGTGTTTCCTATAGGGCCAGAACAGTGAGTTTGCTCAGAACAAAAGAACTGTGCTTCCAACAAATACGGCCATATCTAGTTCAATTCTGCTTAGGAAACTGACAAGAACAGTAGATACTCTTCAGTCCAATACACTGTACATGCTGGGAACATACGCCAGTGCTATTTGCCCTGAGTATGACAATGGGAGCACAATAGTGACTCTTCTTACCAGAAAACAACTCTTGCTCGTAGGACAAGAAAGTGCATGTGATTCAACTCCTTTTATGACTGGGAAACAAACGCTAGCTCGCCTTACAAGAAACACACTCTGCTTTTGAGAAAAGAGCACTCTTCTACCCAACTGTATTTCCTATGGGGTCCGAACAGTGAGCTTGCTCAGAACAAAAGAACTGTGCTTCCTACACACACGGGCCATATCTAGTTCAACTCTGCTTAGGAAACTGACAAGAACGGTAGCTCCTCCTCAGTCGAATACACTGTCCTAGCTGGGAACAGACGCGAGTGCTATTTGTACTGTGTATGGCAATAGGAGCGCAATACTGACTCTTCTTATCAGAAAACAACTCTTGCTGGTAGGACCAGAAACTGCATGGGATTCAACTCCATTTAGGACTGGGAAACAAACGATAGCTCGACTTACAAGAAACACACTCTGGATTCGAAAGGAGCACTCTTCTACTCTAATGTGTTTCCTATAGAGTCCGAACAGTGAGTTTGCTCAGAACAAAAGAACTGTGATTCCTACAAATACGGCTATATCTAGTTCAATTCTGCTTAGGAAACTGACAAGAACAGTAGATTCTTTTCAGTCCAATAAACTGTACATGCTGGGAACAGACGCCAGTGCTATTTGGCCTGCATATGACAATGGGAGCACAATAGAGACTCTTCTTACCAGAAAACAACTCTTGCTCGTAGGACAAGAAACTGCATGTGATTCAACTCCATTTAGGTTTGGGAAACAAACGCTAGCTCGCCTTACAAGAAACACACTCTGCTTTTGAGAAAAGAGCACTCTTCTACTCTACTGTGTATCCTATGGGGACAGAACAGTGAGCTTGCTCAGAACAACAGAACTGTGCTTCCTCCACACACGGGCCATATCTAGTTCAACTCTGCTTAGGAAACTGACAAGAACAGTAGATCCTCTTCTGTCCAATACACTGTACTTGCTGGGAACAGACGCGAGTGCTATTTGCACTGTGTATGGCAATGGGAGCACAATAGTTACTTTCCTTACCAGAAAACAACTTTTCTTGGTAGGACCAGAAACTGCATGGAATTCAACTCCATTTCTGACTGGGAAACAAACACTAGTTCGCCTTTCAAGAAACACACTCTGCTTTTGAGAAGAGAGCACTCTTCTACTCTACTGTGTTTCCTATAGGGCCAGAACAGTGAGTTTGCTCAGAAAAAGAACTGTGCTTCCAACAAATACGGCCATATCTAGTTCAATTCTGCTTAGGAAACTGACAAGAACAGTAGACCCTCTTCAGTCCAATACACTGTACATGCTGGGAACAGACGCCAGTGCTATTTGCCCTGTGTATGACAATGGGAGCGCAATAGTGACTCTTCTTACCAGAAAACAACTCTTGCTCGTAGGACAAGAAAGTGCATGTGATTCAACTCCTTTTATGACTGGGAAACAAACGCTAGCTCGCCTTACAATAAACACACTCTGCTTTTGAGAAAAGAGCACTCTTCTACTCTACTGTATTTCCTATGGGGTCCGAACAGTGAGCTTGCTCAGAACAAAAGAACTGTGCTTCCTACACACACGGGCCATATCTAGTTCAACTCTGCTTAGGAAACTGACAAGAACAGTAGCTCCTCCTCAGTCGAATACACTGTCCTAGCTGGGGACAGACGCGAGTGCTATTTGTACTGTGTATGGCAATCTGAGCGCAATAGTGACTCTTCTTATCAGTAAACAACTCTTGCTGGTAGGACCAGAAACTGCATGGGATTCAACTTTATTTAGGACTGGGAAACAAACGATAGCTCGACTTACAAGAAACACACTCTGGATTGAGAAAGGAGCACTCTTCTTCTCTAATGTGTTTCCTATAGTGCAGAACAGTGAGCATTCTCAGAACAAAAGAACTGTGCTTCCTACACACACGGTCCATATCTAGTTAAACTCTGCTTAGGAAACTGACAAGAACAGTAGATCCTCTTCAGTCCAATACACTGTACATGCTGGGAACAGATGCCAGTGTGATTTGCCCTGTGTATGACAATGGGAGCGCAATAGTGACTCTTCTTACCAGAAAACAACTCTTGCTCGTAGGACAAGAAACTGCATGTGATTCAACTCCATTTAGGACTGGGAAACAAACGCTAGCTCGCCTTACAAGAAACACACTCTGCTTTTGAGAAAAGAGCACTCTTCTACTATACTGTGTATCCTAGGGGGTCCGAACAGTGAGCTTGCTCAGAACAACAGTACAGTGCTTCCTCCACACATGGGCCATATCTAGTTCAACTCTGCTTTGGAAACTGACAAGAACGGTAGCTCCACTTCAGTCCAATACACTGTACATGCAGGGAACAGACGCCAGTGCTATTTGTCCTCTGTATGACAATGGGAGGGCAATAGTGACTTTTCTTATCAGAAAACACCTCTTGCTCGTAGGACCAGAAACTGCATGGGATTCAACTCCATTTCTGACTGGGAAACAAACACTAGCTCGCCTTACAAGAAACACTCTGCTTTTGAGAAAAGAGCACTCTTCTACTCTACTGTATTTCCTATGTGGTCCAAACAGTGAGCTTGCTGAGAACAAAAGAACTGTGCTTCCTACACACAGGGGCCATATCTAGTTCAACTCTGCTTAGGAAACTGACAAGAACAGTAGCTCTGCTTCAGTCCAATACACTGTCCTTGCTCTGAACAGACGCGAGTGCTATTTGCACTGTGTATGGCAATGGGAGCGCAAGAGTGACTTTCCTTACCAGAAAACAACTCTTGCTCATAGGACCAAAAACTGCATGTGATTCAACTCCATTTAGGACTGGGAAACAAACGCTAGCTCGCCTTACAAGAAACACACTCTGCTTTTGAGAAAAGAGCACTCTTCTACTCTACTGTGTTTCCTATAGGGCCAGAACAGTGAGCTTGCTCAGAACAAAAGAACTGTGCTTCATACAAATACGGCCATATCTAGTTCAATTATGCTTAGGAAACTGAAAAGAACAGTAGATCCTCTTCAGTCCAATACAGTGTACTTGCTGGGAACAGACGCCAGTGCTATTTGCACTGTGTATGGCAATGCGAGCGCAATAATGACTTTCCTTACCAGAAAACAACTCTTGCTCCTAGGACCAAAAACTGCATGTGATTCAACTCCATTTAGGACTGGGAAACAAACGCTAGCTCGCCTTACAAGAAACACACTCTGCTTTTGAGAAAAGAGCAGTCTTCTACTCTACTGTTTTTCCTATAGGGCCAGAACAGTGAGTTTGCTCAGAACAAAAGAACTGTGATTCCTACAAATACGGCCATATCTAGTTCAATTCTGCTTAGGAAACTGACAAGAACAGTAGATCCTCTTCAGTCCAATAAACTGTACATGCTGGGAACAGATGCCAGTGCTATTTGCCCTGTGTATGACAATGGAGCGCAATAGTGACTCTTCTTACCAGAAAACAACTCTTCCTCGTAGGACAAGAAACTGCATGTGATTCAACTACATTTAGGAATGGGAAACAAACACTAGCTCGCCTTACAAGAAACACACTCTGCTTTTGAGAAAAGAGCACTCTTCTACTCTACTGTGTATCCTATGGGGTCCGAACAGTGAGCTTGCATAGAACAACAGAACTGTGCTTCCTCCACACACGGGCCATATCTAGTTCAACTCTGCTTAGGAAACTGACAAGAACGGTAGCTCCACTTCAGTCCAATACACTGTACGTGCAGAGAACAGACTCCAGTGCTATTTGTCCTCTGTATGACAATGGGAGTGCAATAGTGACTCTTCTTATCGGAAAACACCTCTGGCTCATAGGACCAGAAACTGCATGGGATTGAACTCCATTTCTGACTGGGAAACAAATGCTAGCTCGACTTCCAAGAATCACACTCTGCTTTTGAGAAAAGAGCACTCTTCTACTCTACTGTATTTCCTATGTGGTCCTAACAGTGAGCTTGCTCAGAACAAAAGAACTGTGCTTCCTACACACAGGGGCCATATCTAGTTCAACTCGGCTTAGGAAACTGACAAGAACAGTAGGTCCGCTTCAGTCCAATACACTGTACTTGCTGGGAACAGACGCGAGTGCTATTTGCTCTGTGTATGGCAATGGGAATGCAAGAGTGACTTTCCTTACCAGAAAACAACTCTTGCTCATAGGACCAAAAACTGCATGAGATTCATTCCATTCAGGACTGGGAAACAAACGCTAGCTCGCCTTACAAGAAACACACTCTGCTTTTGATAAAAGAGCACTCTTCTATTCTACTGTGTTTCCTATAGGGCCAGAACAGTGAGCTTGCTCAGAACATAAGAACTGTGCTTCATACAAATACGGCCATATCTAGTTCAATTATGCTTAGGAAACTGAAAAGAACAGTAGATCCTCTTCAGTCCAATACAGTGTACATGCTGGGAACAGACTCCAGTGTTATTTGCACTGTGAATGACAATGGGAGCACAATAGTGACTCTTCTTGCCAGAAAACAACTCTTGCTCGTAGGACAAGAAACTGCATGTGATTCAACTCCATTTAGGACTGGGAAACAAATGCTAGCTCACTTTACAAGAAACGCACTCTGCTTTTGAGAAAAGAGCACTCTTATACTCAACTGTGTTTCCTATGGGGTCTGAACAGTGAGCTTGCTCAGAACAAAAGAACTGTGCTTCCTACACACAGGGGCAATATCTAGTTAAACTCTGCTTAGGAAACTGACAAGAACAGTAGCTCCTCTTCAGTCCAATACACTGTACTTGCTGGGAACAGACGCGAATGCTATTTGCACTGTGTATGGTAATGGGAGCGCAATAGTGACTTTCCTTACCAGAAAACAACTCTTGCTTGTAGGACCAAAAACTGCATGTGATTCAACTCCATTTAGGACTGGGAAACAAACGGTAGCTTGCCTTAAAAGAAACACACTCTGCTTTTGAGAAAAGAGCACTCTTCTACTCTACTTTGGTTCCTATGGGGTCCGAATATTGAGCTTGCTCAGAACAAAAGAACTGTGCTTCCTACACACACGGGCCATATCTAGTTCAACTCTGCTTAGGAAACTGACAAGAACAGTAGCTCCGCTCCAGTCCAATACACTGTACTTGCTGGGAACAGACGCGAGTGCTATTTGCACTGTGTATGGCAATGGGAGCGCAATAGTGACTTTCCTTACCAGAAAACAACTCTTGCTGGCAGGACCGGAAACTGCATGTGATTCAACTCCATTTAGGACTGGGAAACAAACGCTAGCTCGCCTTACAAGAAACACACTCTGCTTTTGAGAAAAGAGCACTCTTCTACTCTACTGTTTTTCCTATAGGGCCAGAACAGTGAGTTTGCTCAGAACAAAAGAACTGTGATTCCTACACACACGGTCCATATCTAGTTAAACTCTGCTTAGGAAACTGACAAGAACAGTAGATTCTTTTCAATCCAATAAACTGTACATGCTGGGAACAGACGCCAGGGCTATTTGCCCTGTGTATGACAATGGGAGCACAATAGTGACTCTTCTTACCAGAAAACAACTCTTGCTCGTAGGACAAGAAACTGTATGTGATTCAACTCCATTTAGGACTGGGAAACAAACGCTAGCTCGCCTTACAAGAAACACACTCTGCTTTTTCAAAAACATGACTCTTCTACTCTACTGTTTATCCTAGGGGGTCCGAACAGTGAGCTTGCTCAGAACAACAGAACTGTGCTTCCTCCACACACGGGCCATATCTAGTTCAACTCTGCTTTGGAAACTGACAAGAACAGTAGCTCCACTTCAGTCCAATACACTGTACATGCAGGGAACAGACGCCAGTGCTATTTGTCCTCTGTATGACAATGGGAGCGCAATAGTGACTCTTCTTATCAGAAAACACCTCTTGCTCGTAGGACCAGAAACTGCATGGGATTCAACTCCATTTCTGACTGGGAAACAAACACTAGCTCGCCTTACAAGAAACACACTCTGCTTTTGAGAAAAGAGCACTCTTCTACTCTACTGTATTTCCTATGTGGTCCGAACAGTGAGCTTGCTCAGAACAAAAGAACTGTGTTTCCTACACAAAGGGGCCATATCTAGTTCAACTCTGCTCTAGGAAACTGACAAGAACAGTAGCTCCGCTTCAGTCCAATACACTGTACTTGCTGGGAACAGATGCGAGTGCTATTTGCACTGTGTATGGAAATGGGAGCACAATAGTGACTTTCATTACCAGAAAACAAATCTTGCTCATAGGACCAAAAACAGGATGTGATTCAACTCCATTTAGTACTGGGAAACAAACGCTAGCTTGCCTTACAAGAAACACACTCTGCTTTTGAGAAAAGAGCACTCTTCTACTCTACTGTGTTTCCTATGGGGTCCGAACAGTGAGCTTGCTCAGAACAAAAGAACTGTGCTTCCTACACACACGGGCCATATCTAGTTCAACTCTGCTTAGGAAACTGACAAGAACCGTAGCTCCTCTTCAGTCCAATACACTGTCCTAGCTGGGAACAGACGCGAGTGCTATTTGTACTGTGTATGGCAATAGGAGCGCAATAGTGACTCTTCTTATCAGAAAACAACTATTGCTGGTAGGACCAGAAACTGCATGGGATTCAACTCTATTTAGGACTGGGAAACAAACGATAGCTCGACTGACAAGAAACACACTCTGGATTGAGAAAGGAGCACTCTTCTACTCTAATGTGTTTCCTATAGGGCCAGAACAGTGAGCATTCTCAGAACAAAAGAACTGTGCTTCCTACACACACGGGCCATATCTAGTTCAACTCTGCTTACGTAACTGACAAGAACGGTAGCTCCTCTGCAGTCCAATACACTGTAATAGCTGGGAACAGACGCCAGTGCTATTTGCACTGTGTATGGCAATGGGAGCACAATAGTGACTCTTCTTATCGGAAAACACCTCTTGGTGGTGGGACCAAAAACTTCATGGGATTCAACTCCATTTCTGACTGGGAAACAAACGCTAGTTCGCCTTATAAGAAACAAACTCTGCTTTTGAGAAAAGAGCACTCTTCTACACTAATGTGTTTTCTATGGGGTCCGAACAGTGAGCTTGCTCAGAACAAAAGAACTGTGCTTCCTACACACACGGGCCATATCTAGTTCAACTCTTCTTAGGAAACTGACAAGAACAGTAGCTCCGCTTCAGTCCAATACACTGTACTTGCTGGGAACAGACGCGAGTGCTATTTGCACTGTGTAGGGCAATGGGAGCGCAATAGTGACTTTCCTTACCAGAAAACAACTCTTGCTCATAGGACCGGAAACTGCATGTGATTCAACTCCATTTAGGACTGGGAAACAAACACTAGCTCGCCTTACAAGAAACACACTCTGGTTTTGAGAAAAGAGCACTCTTCTACTCTACTGTGTTTCCTATAGGGCCAGAACAGTGAGTTTGCTCAGAACAAAAACACTGTGCTTCCTACAAATACGGCCATATCTAGTTCAATTCTGCTTAGGAAACTTACAAGAACAGTAGATCCTCTTCAGTCCGTTACACTGTACATGCTGGGAACAGACGCCAGTGCTATTTGCCCTGTGTATGACAATGGGAGCGCAATAGTGACTCTTCTTACCAGAAAACAACTCTTGCTCGTAGGACAAGAAACTGCATGTGATTCAACTCCATTTAGGATTGGGAAACAAACGCTAGCTCGCCTTATATGAAACACACTCTGCTTTTGAGAAAAGAGCACTCTTCTACTCTACTGTGTATCCAATGGGGACCGAACAGTGAGCTCGCTCAGAACAGCAGAACTGTGCTTCCTCCACACATGGGCCATATCTAGTTCAACTCTGCTTAGAAAACTGACAAGAACAGTAGCTCCTCTTCAGTCCAATACACTGTACTTGCTGGGAACAGACGCCAGTGCTATTTGCACTGTGTATGGCAATGCGAGCGCAATAATGACTTTCCTTACCAGAAAACAACTCTTGCTCATAGGACCAAAAACTGCATGTGATTCAACTCCATTTAGGACTGGGAAACAAACACTAGCTCGCCTTACAAGAAACACACTCTGCTTTTGAGAAAAGAGCAGTCTTCTACTCTACTGTATTTCCTATGTGGTCCAAACAGTGAGTTTGCTAAGAACAAAAGAACTGTGCTTCCTACACACAGGGGCCATATCTTGTTCAACTCTGCTTAGGAAACTGACAAGAACAGTAGCTCCGCTTCAGTCCAATAAACTGTACATGCTGGGAACAGACGCCAGTGCTATTTGGCCTGTGTATGACAATGGGAGCACAACAGTGACTCTTACCAGAAAACAACTCTTGCTCATAGGACAAGAAACTGCATGTGATTCAACTTCATTTAGGATTGGGAAACAAATGCTTGCTCGCCTTACAAGAAACACACTCTGCTTTTGAGAAAAGAGCACTCTTCTACTCTACTGTGTTTCCTATGGGGTCTGAACAGTGAGCTTGCTCAGAACAGAAGAACTGTGCTTCCTCCACACACGGGCCATATCTAGTTCAACTCTGCTTAGGAAACTGACAAGAACGGTAGCTCCTCTTCAGTCCAATACACTGTACTAGCTGGGAACAGACACGTGTGCTATTTGCACTGTGTATGGCAATAAGAGCGCAATAGTGACTTTTCTTATCAGAAAACAACTCTTGCTCCTAGGACCAAAAACTGCATGTGATTCAACTCCATTTAGGACTTGGAAACAAACGGTAGCTTGCCTTACAAGAAACACACTCTGCTTTTGAGAAAAGAGCAGTCTTCTACTCTACTGTGGTTCCTATGGGGTCCGAACATTGAGCTTGCTCAGAACAAAAGAAGTGTGCTTCCTACACACACAGTCCATATCTAGTTAAACTCTGCTTAGGAAACTGACAAGAACAGTAGATCCTCTTCAGTCCAATACACTGTACATGCTGGGAACAGATGCCAGTGTGATTTGCCCTGTGTATGAATATGAGAGCGCAATAGTGACTCTTCTTAACAGAAAACAACTCTTGCTCATAGGACAAGAAACTGTATGTGATTCAACTCCATTTAGGACTGGGAAACAAACGCTAGCTCGCCTTACAAGAAACACACTCTGCTTTTTCGAAAACATCACTCTTCTACTCTACTGTGTATCCTAGGGGGTCCGAACAGTGAGCTTGCTCAGAACAACAGAACTGTGCTTCCTCCACACACGGGCCATATCTAGTTCAACTCTGCTTTGGAAACTGACAAGAACAGTAGCTCCACTTCAGTCCAATACACTGTACATGCAGGGAACAGACGCCAGTGCTATTTGTCCTCTGTATGACAATGGGAGCGCAATAGTGACTCTTCTTATCAGAAAACACCTCTTGCTCGTAGGACCAGAAACTGCATGGGATTCAACTCCATTTCTGACTGGGAAACAAACACTAGCTCGCCTTACAAGAAACACACTCTGCTTTTGAGAAAAGAGCACTCTTCTACTCTACTGTATTTCCTATGTGGTCCGAACAGTGAGCTTGCTCAGAACAAAAGAACTGTGCTTCCTACACACAGGGGCCATATCTAGTTCAACTCTGCTTAGGAAACTGACAAGAACAGTAGCTCCGCTTCAGTCCAATACACTGTACTTGCTGGGAACAGAAGCGAGTGCTATTTGCACTGTGTATGGCAATGGGAGCGCAAGAGTCACTTTCCTTACAGAAAACAACTCTTGCTCATAGGACCAAAAACTGCATGTGATTCAACTCCATTTAGGACTGGGAAACAAACGCTAGCTCGCCTTACAAGAAACACACTCTGCTTTTGAGAAAAGAGCACTCTTCTACTCTACTGTGTTTCCTATAGGGCCAGAACAGTGAGCTTGTTCAGAACAAAAGAACTGTGCTTCATACAAATACGGCCATATCTAGTTCAATAATGCTTAGGAAACTGAAAAGAACAGTAGATCCTCTTCAGTCCAATAAACTGTACATGCTGGGAACAGACGCCAGTGTTATTTGCCCTGTGAATGACAATGGGAGCACAATAGTGACTCTTCCTTCCAGAAAAAAACTCTTGCTCTTAGGACAAGAAACTGCATGTGATTCAACTCCATTTAGGACTGGGAAACAAATGCTAGCTCGCTTTACAAGAAACACACTCTGCTTTTGAGAAAAAAGCACTCTTCTACTCTACTGTGTTTCCTATGGGGTCTGAACAGTGAGCTTGCTCAGAACAAAAGAACTGTGCTTCCTACACACAGGGGCAATATCTAGTTCAACTCTGCTTAGGAAACTGACAAGAACAGTAGCTCCGCTTCAGTCCAATACACTGTACTTGAAGGGGACAGACGCCAGTGCTATTTGCACTGTGTATGGAAATGCGAGCGCAATAATGACTTTCCTTACCAGAAAACAACTCTTGCTCATAGGACCAAAAACTGCATGTGATTCAACTCCATTTAGGACTGGGAAACAAACGCTAGCTCGCCTTACAAGAAACACACTCTGCTTTTGAGAAAAGAGCACTCTTCTACTCTTCTGTGTTTCCTATGTGGTCCGAACAGTGAGCTTGCTCAGAATAAAAGAACTGTGCTTTCTACACACAGGGGCCATATCTAGTTCAACTCTGCTTAGGAAACTGACAAGAACAGTAGCTCTGCTTCAGTCCAATACAATGTACTTGCTGGGAACAGATGCGAGTGCTATTTGCACTGTGTATGGAAATGGGAGCACAATAGTGACTTTCCTTACCAGAAAACAAATCTTGTTCATAGGACCAAAAACTGCATGTGATTCAACTCCATTTAGAACTGGGAAACAAACGCTAGCTTGCCTTTCAAGAAACACACTATCCTTTTGAGAAAAGAGCACTCTTCTACTCTACTGTGTTTCCTATAGGGCCAGAACAGTGAGTTTGCTCAGAACAAAAGAACTGTGCTTCCAACAAATACGGCCATATCTAGTTCAATTATGCTTAGGAAACTGAAAAGAACAGTAGATCCTCTTCAGTCCAATACACTGTACATGCTGGGAACAGACGCCAGTGCTATTTGCCCTGTGTATGACAATGGGAGCGCAATAGTGACTCTTCTTACCAGAAAACAACTCTTGCTCGTAGGACAAGAAACTGCATGTAATTCAACTCCATTTATTATGGGAAACAAACGCTAGCTTGCCTTACAAGAAACACACTCTGCTTTTGAGAAAAGAGCACTCTTCTACTCTACTGTGTTTCCTATGGGGTCCGAACAGTGAGCTTGCTCAGAACAAAAGAACTGTGCTTCCTACACACAGGGGCCATATATAGGTCAACTCTGCTTAGGAAACTGACAAGAACAGTAGCTCCGCTTCAGTCCAATACACTGTATTTGCTGGGAACAGAAGCGAGTGCTATTTGCACTGTGTATGGCAATGGGAGCGCAATAGTGACTCTTCTTACCAGAAAACAACTCTTGCTCGTAGGAACAAATACTGCATTTGATTCACCTCCATTTAGTACTGGGAAACAAACGCTAGCTAGCCTTACAAGAAACACACTCTACTTTTGCGAAAAGGGCACTCTTCTACTCTACTGTGTTTCCTATAGGGCCTGAACAGTGAGCATTCTCAGAACAAAAGAACTGTGCTTCCTACACACAGGGGCCATATCTAGTTCAATTCTGCTTAGGAAACTGACAAGAACAGTAGATCCTCTTCAGTCCAATACACTGTACATGCTGGGAATAGACGCCAGTGCTATTTGCCCTGTGTATTACAATAGGAGCGCAATAGTGACTCTTCTTACCAGAAAACAACTCTTGCTCGTAGGAACAGAAACTGCATGTGATTTTACTCCATTTAGGACTGGGAAACAAACGCTAGCTCGTCTTACAAGAAACACACTCTGCTTTTAGGAAAGGGCACTCTTCTAATCTAATGTGTTTCCTATAGGGCCAGAAGAGTGAGCTTGCTCAGAACAAAAGAACTGTGCTTCCAACACACACCGACTATATTTAGTTCCATATGCTTAGGAAACTGACAAGAATAGTAGATCCTCTTCAGTCCAATACACTGTACTTAATGGGAACAGATGCGAGGGTTATTTGTACTGTGTATGGCAATGGGAGCACAATAGTGACTTTCCTTACCAGAAAACAGCTCTTGCTCGTAGGACCAGAAACTGCATGTGATTTTACTCCATTTAGGACTGGGAAACAAACGCTAGCTTGCCTTACAAGAAACACACTCTGCTTTTGAGAAAAGAGCACTCTTCTACTCTAATGTGATTCCTATAGGGCCAGAAGAGTGAGCTTGCTCAGAACAAAAGAACTGTGCTTCCTACACACACTGACTATATTTAGTTCAACTCTGCTGAGGAAACTGACAAGAACAGTAGATCCTCTTCAATCCAATACACTGCACATGCTGGGAACAGACGCCAGTGCTATTTGCCCTGTGTATAGCAATGGGAGCGCAATAGTGACTCTTCTTTCCAGAAAACAACTCTTGCTCGAAGGACCAAAAACTGCATGGGATTCAACTCCATTTAAGACTGGGAAACAAACGCTAGCTCGCCTTACAAGAAAAACACTCTGCTTTTGAGAAAAGGGCACACTTCTACTCTACTGTGTTTCCTATAGGGTCCGAAGAGTGAGCTTTCTCAGAACAAAAGAACTGTGCTTTCTACACACAACGACTATATTTAGTACGACTCTGATTAGGAAACTGACAAGAACAGTAGATCCTCTTCAGTCCAATACACTGTACATGCTGGGAACAGACGCCAGTGCTATTTGCCTGGTGTATGACAACGAGAGCACAATAGTGACTCTTCTTACCAGAAAACAACTCTTGCTCATAGGACCAGAAACTGCATGTGATTCAACTCCATTTAAGACTGCAAAACAAACGCTAGCTCCCTTACAAGAAACACACTCTGCTTTTGAGAAAAGAGCACTCTTCTACTCTACTGTGTTTCCTAAAGGGCCAAAACAGTGAGCTTGCTCAGAACAAAAGAACTGTGCTTCCTACACACACGGCCATATCTAGTTCAATTCTGCTTAGTAAACTGACAAGAATAGTAGATCCTCTTCAGTCCAATACACTGTACATGCTGGGAACAGACGCGAGTGCTATTTGCACTGTATATGGCAATGGGAGCGTAATAGTGACTCTTCTCACCAGAAAACATCTCTTGCTCGTGGGACCAGAAACTGCATGGGATTCAACTCCATTTCTGACTCGGAAACAAACACTAGCTCGCCTTACAAGAAACACACTCTGCTTTTGAGAAAAGAGCACTCTTCTACTCTACTGTGTTTCCTATGGGATCTGAACAGTGAGCTTGCTCAGAAAAAAGGAACTGTGCTTCCTACACACACGGGCCATATCTAGTTCAACTCTACTTAGGAAACTGAAAGAACAGTAGCTCCTCTTCAGTCCAATACACTGTACTTAATGGGAACAGATGCGAGTATTATTTGCACTGTGTATGGCAATGGGAGCACAATAGTGACTTTCCTTACCAGAAAACAACTCTTGTTCGTAGGACCAGATACTGCATGTGATTCAACTCCATTTAGGACTGGGAAACAAACACTAGCATGCCTTACAAGAAACACACTCTGCTTTTGAGAAAAGAGCCCTCTTCTACTCTATAGTGTTTCCTATGTGGTCCGAAGAGTGAGCTTGCTCAGAAAAAAAGAACTGTGCTTCCTACACACACGAGCCATATCTAGTTCAACTATGCTTAGGAAACTGAAAGGAACAGTAGCTCCTCTTCAGTCCAATACACTGTACTTTCTGGGAACAGACGCCAGTGCTATTTGCACTGTGTAGGGGAATGTGAGCACCACAATAGTGACTATCCTTACCAGAAAACAACTCTTCCTCAAGGGACCAAAAACTGCATGTGATTCAACTCCATTTAGAACTGGGAAACAAACGCTAGCTAGCCTTACAAGAAACACACTCTGCTTATGAGAAAAGAGCACTCTTCTTCTCTACTGTGTTTACAATAGGGCCAGAATAGTGAGCTTGCTCAGAACAAAGAAGTTTGCTTCCTACACACACGGACTATATCTACTTCAACTCTGCTTAGGAAACTGACAAGAACAGTAGCTCCTCTTCAGTCCAATACAATGTACATCCTGGGAACAGATGCCAGTGCTATTTGCCCTGTGTATGGTAATGGGATCGCAATAGTGACTCTTCTTAAAAGAAAAAAACTCTTGCTCCTAGGACCAGAAACTGCATTTGATTCAACTCCATTTAGAACTGGGAAACAAATGCTAGCTCGCCTTACATTATACACACTCTGCTTTTGAGAAAAGAGCACTCTTCTACTCTACTGTGTTTCCTATGGGGTCCGAACAGTGAGCTTACTCCGAACAAAAGGACCGTGCTTCCTACACACACATGCCATATCTAGTAAAACTCTGCATAGGAAACTGACAAGAACAGTAGCTCCTCTTCAGTCCAATACACTGTACTTGCTGGGAACAGACACGCTATTTGCACTGTATATGGGAATGGGAGCACAATAGTGACTTTCCTTACCAGAAAACAACTCTTGCTCGTGAGACCAAAAAGTGCATGTGATTCAACTCCATTTATGACTGGGAAACAAACGCTAACTCGCCTTACAAGAAACACACTCTGCTTTTGAGAAAAGAGCATTTTTCTACTCTTCTGTGTTTTCAAAAGAGCCACAACAGTGAGCTTGCTCAGAAGAAAAGGACTGTGCTTCCTATACACACGGCCATATCTGGTTCAATTCTGCTTAGGAAACTGACAAGAACAGTAGATCTTCTTCAGTCCAATACACTGTACATGCTGGGAATAGACGCCAGTGCTATTAGCCTTGTGTATGTCAATGGGAGCGCAATAGTGACTCTTCTTACCAGAAAACAACTCTTGCTCGTAGGATCAGAAACTGCATGGGATTCAACTCCATTTCTGACTGGAAAACAAACACTAGCTCGCCTTAAAAGAAACACACTCTGCTTTTGAGAAAAGAGCACTGTTCTACTCTTCTGTGTTTTTTTTTTTTTGGGTCCAAACAGTGTGCTTGCTCAGAACAAAAGAACTGTGCTTCCTACACACACGGGCCATATCTAGTTCAACTCTGCTTAGGAAACTGACAAGAACAGTAGCTCCTCTTCAGTCCAATACACTGTACTTGCTGGGAACAGACGCGAGAGCTATTTGCACTGTATATGGCAATGGGAGCCCAATAGTGACTCTTCTTACCAGAAAACAACTCTTGCTCTTAAGACCAAAAACTGCATGGGATTCAACTCCATTTCAGACTGGGAAACAAACACTAGCTAGCCTTACAAGAAACACACTCTGCTTTTGAGAAAAAAGCACTCTTCTACTCTACTGTGTTTCCTATAGGGCCAGAAAAGTGAGCTTGCTCAGAACAAAAGATGTGCTTCCAACACACAAGGGCCATATCTAGTTCAACTCTGCTTAGGAAACTGACAAGAACAGTAGATCCTCCTCAGTCCAATACACTGTACATGCTGGGAAGAGACGCCTGTGCTATTTGCCCTGTGTATCACAATGGGAACGCAATAGTGACTCTTCTTACCAGAAAACAACTCTTGCTCGTAGGACCAAAAACTGCATGTGATTCAACTCCATGTAGGACTGGGAAACAAACGCTAGCTCGCCTTACAAGAAACACACTATGCTTTTGAGAAAAGAGCACTCTTCTACTCTACTGTGTTTCCTATAGGGCCAAAACAGTGAGCTTGCTCAGAACAAAAGAACTGTGCTTCCTACACACACGGGCCATATCCAGCTCAACTCTGCTTAGGAAACTGACAAGAACAGTAGCTCATCTTCAGTCCAATACACTGTACTTCTTGGGAACAGACGCCAGTGCTATTTGCACTATGCATGGCAATGGGAGTGCAATAGTGACTTTCCTTACCAGTAAACAACTCTAGCTCATAGGACCAAAAACTGCATGTGATTCAACTCCATTTAGGACTGGGAAACAAACGCTAGCTCGCCTTACAAGAAACACACTCTGCTTTTGAGAAAAGAGCACTCTTCTACTCTACTGTGTTTCCTACAAGGCCAAAACAGTGAGCTTGCTCAGAACAAAAGAACTGTGCTTCCTACACATACAGCCATATCTAGTTCAATTATGGTTAGGAAACTGACAAGAACAGTAGATTCTCTTCCGTCCCATACACTGTACTTGCTGGGAAGAGACGCCAGTGCTATTTGCCCTGTGTATGACAATGGGAGCACAATAGTGACTCTTCTTACCAGAAAACAACTTATGCTCGTAGGACCAGAAACTGCATGTGATTTAACTCCATTTAGGATTGGGAAACAAAAGCTAGCTTGCCTTACAAGAAACACACTCTGCTTTTGAGAAAAGAGCACTCTTCTTCTCCAATGTGTTTCCTATAGGGCCAGAATAGTGAGCTTGCTCAGAACAAAAGAACTGTGCTTTCTACACACACCGACTATATCTAGTTCAACTCTGCTTAAGAAACTGACAAGAACAGTAGATCCTCTTCAGGCCAATACACTGTACATGCTGGGAACAGACGCCAGTGCTATTTGCCCTGTGTATGACATGGGAGCACAATAGTGACTCTTCTTACCAGAAAACAACTCTTGCTCGTAGTACCAGAAACTGCATGTAATTCAACTCCATTTAGGACTGCGAAACAAACGCTAGCTCGCCTTACAAGAAACACACTCTGCTTTTGAGAAAAGAGCACTCTTCTACTCTACAGTGTTTCCTATGGGGTCCGAACAGTGAGCTTGCTCAGAACAAAAGAACTGTGCTTCCTACACACACAGGCCATATCTAGTTCATCTCTACTTAGGAAACTGACAAGAACAGTAGCTCCTCTTCAGTCCAATACACTGTACACGAGGGGAACAGATGCCAGTGCTATTTGCAATGTGTATGAAAATGGGACCGCAATAGTACTCTTCTTACCAGGAAACAACTCTTGCTCGTAGGACCAGAAACTGCATGTGATTCAACTCCATTTAGGACTGAAAAAAAAAAAACGCTAGCTCGCTTTACAAGAAACACACGCTGTTTTGAGAAAAGTGCACTCTTCTACTCTACTGTGTTTCTTATGAGGTCAGAACATTGAGCTTGCTCAGAACAAAAGAACTGGGCTTCCTACACACACGGTCATATCTAGTTCAATTCTGCTTAGGAAACTGACAAGAATAGTAGATCCTCTTCAGGCCAATACTCTGTAGTTGCTGGGAACAGACGCGAGTGCTATTTGCCCTGTGTATGACAGTGGGAGAGCAATAGTGACTCTTCTTACCAGAAAACAACTCTTGCTCGTAGGACCAGAAACTGCATGTGATTCAACTCCATTTCGGACTGGGAAACAAACGCTAGCTCGCCTTACAAGAAACACACTCTGCTTTTGAGAAAAGAGAACTCTTCTACTCTACTGTGTTTCCTATGGGATCCGAACAGTGAGCTTGCTCAGAACAAAAGAACTGTGCTTCCTACGCACACCAACTATATCTAGTTCAACTCTGCTTAGGAAACTGACAAGAACAGTAGCTCATCTTCAGTCCAATACACTGTACATGCTGGGAACAGACGCCAGTGCTATTTGCCCTGTGTATGACAATGGGAGCACAATAGTGACTTTCCTAGCCAGAAAACAACTCTTGCTCATAGGACCAAAAACTGCATGTGATTCAACTCCATTTAGGACTGGGAACCAAAAAATAGCTCGCCTTACAAAAAACACACTTTACTTTTGAGAAAAGATCACTCTTCTACACTACTGTGTTTCCTATAGTGCCAGAAAATTGAGCTTGCTCAGAACAAATGAACTGTGCTTCCTACACACACGGCCATATCTAGTTCAATTCTGCTTAAGAAACTGACAGGAACAGTAGATACTCTTCAGTCCAATACACTGTACACGTGGGGAACAGGTGCCAGTGCTATTTGCAATGTGTATGAAAATGGGACCGCAATAGTACTCTTCTTACCAGGAAACAACTCTTGCTCGTAGGACCAGAAACTGCATGTGATTCAACTCCACTTAGGACTGAAAAAAAAAAAAACGCTAGCTCGCCTTACAAGAAACACACTATGCTTTTGAGAAAAGGGCACTCTTCTACTCTACTGTGTTTCAGATGGGGTCAGAACAGTGAGCTTGCTCAGAACAAAAGAACTGTGCTTCCTACACCCACAAGCCATATCTAGTTCAACTCTGCTTAGGAAATTGACAAGAACAGTAGCTCCTCTTCAGTCCAATACACTGTAATTCCTGGGAACAGACACGAGTGCTATTTGCACTGTGTATGGCAATGGGAACGTAATAGTGACTCTTCTTATCAGAAAACAACTCTTGCTCATAGGACCAGAAACTGCATGGGATTCAACTCCGTTTCAGACTGGGAAACAAACACTAGCTCGCCTTATAAGAAACACACTCTGCTTTTGATAAAAGAGCACTCTTCTACTCTACTGTGTTTCCTATGAGTTCCGAACATTGAGCTTGCTTAGAACAAAAGAACTGTGCTTTCAACACACAGGGGCCATATCTAGTTCAACTCTGCTTAGGAAACTGACAAGAACATTAGCTCCTCTTCAGTCCAATACACTGTACTTGCTGCGAACAGACGCGAGCACTATTTGCACTGTGTATGGCAATGGGAGCGCAATAGTGACTCTTCTTACCAGAAAACAACTCTTGCTCGTAGGACCAGAAACTGCATTGGATTCAACTTTATTTCTGACTGGGAAACAAACACTAGCTCGCCTTACAAGAAACACACTCTGCTTTTGAGAAAAGAGCACTCTTCTACTCTACTGTGTTTCCTATGGGATCCGAACAGTAGCTTGCACAGAACAAAAGAACTGTGCTTGCTACACACACGGCCATATCTAGTTCAACTCTGCTTAGGAAACTGACAAGAACTGTAGCTCCTCTTCAGTCCAGTACACTGTACTTGCTGGGAACAGACACGCTATTTGAACTGTGTAGGGGATTGGGAGCACAATAGTGACTTTCCTTACCAGAAAACAACTCTTGCTCATGGGACCAAAAACTGCATGTGATTCAACTCCATTTAGGACTGGAAAACAAACGCTAGCTCGCCTTACAAGAAACACACTCTGCTTTTGAGAAAAGAGCACTCTTCTACTCTACTCTGTTTTCAAAAGAGCCAAAAGAGTGAGCTTGCTCAGAAGAAAAGGACTGTGCTTCCTACACACACGGCCATATCTGGTTCAATTCTGCTTAGGAAACTGACAAGAACAGTAGGTCCTCTTCAGTCCAATACACTGTACATGCTGGGAATAGACGCCAGTGCTATTTGCGTTGTGTATGACAATGGGAGCGCAATAGTGACTCTTCTTACCAGAAAACAACTCTTGCTCGTAAAACCAGAAACTGCATGTGATTCAACTCCATTTAGGACTGCGAAACAAACGCTAGCTAGCCTTACAAGAAACACACTCTGCTTCTGAGAAAAGAGCACTCTTCTACTCTACTTTGTTTCCTTTGGGGTCCAAACAGTGAGCTTGCTCAGAACAAAAGAACTGTGCTTCCTAAACACACGGGCCATATCTAGTTCAACTCTGTGTAGGAAACTGACAAGAACAGTAGCTCCTATTCAGTCCAATACACTGTACTTGCTGGGAAAAGACGCGAGAGCTATTTGCACTGTATATGGCAATGGCATCCCAATAGTGACTCTTCTTACCAGAAAACAACTCTTGCTCGTAGGACCAAAAACTGCATGGGATTCAAATCCATTTAGGACTGAGAAACAAACGCTAGCTCGCCTTACAAGAAACACACTCTGCTTTTGAGAAAAGAGCACTTTTCTACTCTACTGTGTTTCCTTTGGGGTCCAAACAGTGAGCTTGCTCAGAACAAAAGAACTGTGCTTCCTACACACAGGGGCCATATCTAGTTCAACTCTGTGTTGGAAACGGACAAGAACAGTAGCTCCTACTCAGTCCAATACACTGTACTTGCTGGGAAAAGACGCGAGTGCTATTTGCCCTGTGTATGTCATATGGAGCACAATAGTGACTCTTCTTACCAGAAAACAACTCTTGCTCGTAGGACCAAAAGCTACATGTGACTCAACTCCATTTAGGACTGGGAAACAAACGCTAGATCGCCTTACAAGGAACACACTCTGCTTTTGAGAAAAGAGCACTATTCTACTCTACTGTGTTTCCTATAGGGCCAAAACAATGAGCTTGCTCAGAACAAAAGAACTGTGCTTCCTACACACACGGTCAAACCTAGTTCAATTCTGCTTAGGAAACTGACAAGAATAGTAGATCCTCTTCAGTCCACTACACTGTACTTGCTGGGAAGACACGCGAGTGCTATTTGCCCTGTGTATGACAATGGGAGCACAATAGTGACTCTTCTTACCAGAAAACAACTCTTGCTCGTAGGACCAGAAACTGCATGTGATTCAACTCCATTTAGGACTGCGAAACAAACGCTAGCTAGCCTTACAAGAAACACACTCTGCTTTTGAGAAAAGAGCCCTTTTCTACTTTAAAGTGTTTCCTATGGGGTCCGAACAGTGAGCTTGCTCAGAACAAAAGAACTGTGCTTCCTACACACACAAGCCATATCTAGTTCAACTCTGCTTAGGAAACTGACAAGAACAGTAGCTCCTCTTCAGTCCAATAAACTGTACTTGCTGGGAACAGACACGCCATTTGCACTGTGTAGGGGAATGGGAGCACAATAGTGACTTTCCTTACCAGAAAACAACTCTTGCTCATGGGACCAAAAACTGCATGTGATACAACTCCATTTAGGACTAGGAAACAAACGCTAGCTCGCCTTACAAGAAACACACTCTGCTTTTGAGAAAAGAGCACTCTTCTACTCTACTCTGTTTTCAAAAGAGCCAAAACAGTGAGCTTGATCAGAAGAAAAGGACTGTGCTTCCTACACACACGGCCATACCTGGTTCAATTCTGCTTAGGAAACTGACAAGAACAGTAGGTCCTCTTCAGTCCAATACACTGTACATGCTGGGAATAGACGCCAGTGCTATTTGCATTGTGTATAACAATGGGAGCGCAATAGTGACTCTTCTTACCAGAAAACAACTCTTGCTCGTAGGACCAGAAACTGCATGTGATTCAACTCCATTTAGGACTGCGAAACAAACGCTAGCTAGCCTTACAAGAAACACACTCTGCTTTTGAGAAAAGAGCACTCTTC
The DNA here is from genome assembly GCF_949786415.1 of Peromyscus eremicus. Taxonomy (NCBI): domain Eukaryota; kingdom Metazoa; phylum Chordata; class Mammalia; order Rodentia; family Cricetidae; genus Peromyscus; species Peromyscus eremicus. The sequence continues at coordinate 184,160 of NW_026734560.1, read as the reverse complement.
TACTCTACTGTGTTTCCTATGGGATCCGAACAGTAGCTTGCTCAGAACAAAAGAACTGTGCTTGCTACACACACGGCCATATCTAGTTCAACTCTGCTTAGGAAACTGACAAGAACAGTAGCTCCTCTTCAGTCCAGTACACTGTACTTGCTGGGAACAGACACGCTATTTGCACTGTGTACGGGAATGGGAGCACAGTAGTGACTTTCCTTACCAGAAAACAACTCTTGCTCATGGGACCAAAAACTGCATGTGATTCAACTCCATTTAGGACTGGAAAACAAACGCTAGCTCGCCTTACAAGAAACACACTCTGCTTTTGAGAAAACAGCACTCATCTACTCTACTCTGTTTTCAAAAGAGCCAAAACAGTGAGCTTGCTCAGAAGAAAAGGACTGTGCTTCCTACACACACGGCCATATCTGGTTCAATTCTGCTTAGGAAACTGACAAGAACAGTAGGTCCTCTTCAGTCCAATACACTGTACATCCTGGGAATAGACGCCAGTGCTATTTGCGTTGTGTATGACAATGGGAGCGCAATAGTGACTCTTCTTACCAGAAAATAACTCTTGCTCGTAAAACCAGAAACTGCATGTGATTCAACTCCATTTAGGAATGCGAAACAAACGCTAGCTAGCCTTACAAGAAACACACTCTATTTCTGAGAAAAGAGCACTCTTCTACTCTACTTTGTTTCCTTTGGGGTCCAAACAGTAAGCTTGCTCAGAACAAAAGAACTGTGCTTCCTAAACACACGGGCCATATCTAGTTCAACTCTGTGTAGGAAACTGACAAGAACAGTAGCTCCTATTCAGTCCAATACACTGTACATGCTGGGAACAGACGCGAGTGCTATTTGCCCTGTGTACGTCATAGGGAGCGCAATAGTGACTCTTCTTACCAGAAAACAACTCTTGCTCGTAGGACCAATAGCTACCTGTGAATCAACTCCATTTAGGACTGGGAAACAAACGCTAGATCGCCTTACAAGAAACACACTCTTTTGAGAAAAGAGCACTCTTCTACTCTACTGTGTTTCCTATAGGGCCAAAACAGTGAGCTTGCTCAGAACAAAAGAACTGTGCTTCCTACACACACGGTCAAACCTAGTTCAATTCTGCTTAGGAAACTGACAAGAATAGTAGATCCTCTTCAGTCCAATACACTGTACTTGCTGGGAAGAGACGCGAGTGCTATTTGCCCTGTGTATGACAATGGGAGCGCAAGAGTGACTCTTCTTACCAGAAAACAACTCTTGCTTGTAGGACCAGAAACTGCATGTGATTCAACTCCATTTAGGACTCAGAAACAAACACTAGCTCGCCTTACAAGAAACACACTCTGCTTTTGAGAAAAGAGCACTTTTCTACTCTACTGTGTTTTATTTAGAGCCAAAACAGTGAGCTTGCTCAGAACAAATGAACTGTGCTTCCTACACACACGGTATATCTAGTTCAACTCTGCTTAGGAAACTGACAAGAACAGTAGCTCCTCTTCAGTCCAATACACTGTAATTGCTGCGAACAGACGCGAGTGCTATTTGCACTATGTATGGCAATGGGAGCGCAATAGTGACTCTTCTTACCAGAAAACAACTCTTGCTCGTAGGACCAAAAACAGGATGTGATTCAACTCCATTTAGGACTGGGAAACAAACGCTAGCTCGCCTTACAAGAAACACACTCTGCTTTTGAGAAAAGAGCCCTCTTCTAATCTAAAGTGTTTCCTATGGGGTCCGAACAGTGAGCTTGCTCAGAACAAAAGAACTGTGCTTCCTACACCCACGAGCCATATCTAGTTCAACTCTGCTTATGAAACTGACAAGGACAGTAGCTCATCTTCAGTCCAATACACTGTAGTTGCTTCGAACAAACGCGAGTGCTATTTGCACTGTGTATGGTAATGGGAGAGCAATAGTGACTCTTCTTACCAGAAAAGAACTCTTGCTCATAGGACCAAAAACTGCATGTGATTCAACTCCATTGAGGATTGGGAAACAAACGCTAGCTTGCCTTACAAGAAACACACTCTGCTTTTGAGAAAAGAGCACTCTTCTACTCTACTGAGTTTCCTGTAGGGCCAGAACAGTGACCTTGCTCAGAACAAAACAATTGTGCTTCCTAAACACACGAGCCATATCTAGATCAATTCTACATAGGAAACTGACAAGGACAGTAGATCCTCTTGAGTCCAATACAATGTATGCTGGGAACAGACGCCAGTGCTATTTGCCCTGTGTATGAAAATGGGAGCCCAATAGTGACTCTTCTTACCAGAAAACAACTCTTGCTCGTAGGACCAGAAACTGCATGTGATTCAACTCCATTTAGGACTGAAAAACAAACGCTAGCTCGCCTTACAGGAAACACACACTGCTTTTGAGAAAAGGGCACTCTTCTACTCTACTGTGTTTCTTATGGGGTCAGAACAGTGAGCTTTCTCAGAACAAAAGAACTGTGCTTCCTACACACACTGGCCATATCTAGATCAATTCTGCTTAGGAAACTGACAAGAACAGTAGGTCCTCTTCAGTCCAATACACTGTACATGCTGGGAATAGACGCCAGTGCTATTTGCGTTGTGTATGACAATGGGAGCACAATAGTGACTCTTCTTACCAGAAAACAACTCTTGCTCGTAGGACCAGAAACTGCATGTGATTCAACTCCATTTAGGACTGCGAAACAAACGCTAGCTAGCCTTACAAGAAACACACTCTGCTTCTGAGAAAAGAGCACTCTTCTACTCTACTTTGTTTCCTTTGGGGTCCAAACAGTGAGCTTGCTCAGAACAAAAGAACTGTGCTTCCTACACACATGGGCCATATCTAGTTCAACTCTGCTTAGGAAACTGACAAGAACAGTAGCTCCTCTTCAGTCCAATACACTGTACTTGTTGGGAACAGATGCGAGTGCTATTTGCAGTGTATATGGAAATGGAAGCGCAATAGTGACTCTTCTTACCTGAAAACAACTCTTGCTCGTAGGACCAGAAACTGCATGGGATTCAAATCCATTTAGGACTGCGAAACAAACGCTAGCTCGCCTTACAAGAAACACACTCTGCTTTTGAGAAAAGAGCACTTTTCTACTCTACTGTGTTTCCTTTGGGGTCCAAACAGTGAGCTTGCTCAGAACAAAAGAACTGTGCTTCCTACACACAGGGGCCATATCTAGTTCAACTCTGTGTAGGAAACGGAGAAGAACAGTAGCTCCTATTCAGTCCAATACACTGTACTTGCTGGGAAAAGACGCGAGAGCTATTTGCACTGTATATGGCAATGGGATCCCAATAGTGACTCTTCTTACCAGAAAACAACTCTTGCTTGTAGGACCAGAAACTGCATGGGATTCAACTCCATTTCTGACTGGGAAACAAACACTAGCTCGCCTTACAAGAAACACACTCTGCTCTTGAGAAAAGAGCCCTCTTCTACTCTAAAGTGTTTCCTATGGGGTCCGAACAGTGAGCTTGCTCAGAACAAAAGAACTGTGCTTCCTACACACAGGGACCATATCTAGTTCAACTCTGCTTAGGAAACTGACAAGAACAGTAGCTCATATTCAGTCCAATACACTGTACTTGCTGCGAACAAACGCGAGTGCTATTTGCACTGTGTATGGCAATGGGAGCGCAATAGTGACACTACTTACCAGAAAACATCTCTTGCTCGTAGGACCAAAAACTGCATGTGATTCAACTCCATTTAGGACTGGGAAACAAACGCTAGCTCGCCTTACAAGAAACACACTCTGCTTTTGAGAAAAGAGCACTCTTCTACTCTACAGAGTTTCCTATAGGGCCAGACAGTGAGCTTGCTCAGAACAAAAGAACTGTGCTTCCTAAACACACGGGCCATATCTATATCAATTCTGCATAGGAAACTGACAAGGACAGTAGATCCTCATGAGTCCAATACACTGTACATGCGGTGAACAGACGCCTGTGCTATTAGCCCTGTGTATGAAAATGGGAGCACAATAGTGACTCTTCTTACCAGAAAACAACTCTTGCTCATAGGACCAGAAATGCATGTGATTCAACTCCATTTAGGACTGAAAAACAAACGCTAGCTCGTCTTACAAGAAACACACACTGCTTTTGAGAAAAGGGCACTCTTCTACTCTACTGAGTTTCTTATGGGGTCAGAACAGTGAGCTTGCTCAGAACAAAAGAACTGTGCTTCCTACACACACTGGGCATATCTAGATCAACTCTGCTTAGGAAACTGACAAGGACAGTAGATCATCTTCAGTCCAATACACTGTACATGCTGGGAACAGACGAGAGTGCTATTTGCCCTGTGTACGTCATAGGGAGGGCAATAGTGACTCTTCTTACCAGAAAACAACTCTTGCTCGTAGGACCAATAGCTACCTGTGAATCAACTCCATTTAGGACTGGGAAACAAACGTTAGATCGCCTTACAAGAAACACACTCTTTTGAGAAAAGAGCACTCTTCTACTCTACTGTGTTTCCTATAGGGCCAAAACAGTGAGCTTGCTCAGAACAAAAGAACTGTGCTTCCTACACACACGGTCAAACCTAGTTCAATTCTGCTTAGGAAACCGACAAGAATAGTAGATCCTCTTCAGTCCAATACACTGTACTTGCTGGGAAGAGACGCGAGTGCTATTTGCCCTGTGTATGACAATGGGAGCGCAAGAGTGACTCTTCTTACCAGAAAACAACTCTTGCTCGTAGGACCAGAAACTGCATGTGATTCAACTCCATTTAGGACTCAGAAACAAACACTAGCTCGCCTTACAAGAAACACACTCTGCTTTTGAGAAAAGAGCACTCTTCTACTCTACTGTGTTTTATTTAGAGCCAAAACAGTGAGCTTGCTCAGAACAAATGAACTGTGCTTCCTACACACACGGGCCATATCTAGTTCAACTCTGCTTAGGAATCTGACAAGAACAGTAGCTCCTCTTCAGTCCAATACACTGTAATTGCTGCGAACAGACGCGAGTGCTATTTGCACTATGTATGGCAATGGGAGCGCAATAGTGACTCTTCTTACCAGAAAACAACTCTTGCTCATAGGACCAAAAACTACATGTGATTCAACTCCATTTAGTACTGGGAAACAAACGCTAGCTCGCCTTACAAGAAACACACTCTGCTGTTGAGAAAAGAGCCCTCTTCTAATCTAAAGTTTTTCCTATGGGGTCCGAACAGTGAGCTTGCTCAGAACAAAAGAACTGTGATTCCTACACCCACGAGCCATATCTAGTTCAACTCTGCTTATGAAACTGACAAGGACAGTAGCTCATCTTCAGTCCAATACACTGTAGTTGCTTCGAACAAACGCGAGTGCTATTTGCACTGTGTATGGCAATGGGAGAGCAATAGTGACTCTTCTTACCAGAAAAGAACTCTTGCTCATAGGACCAAAAACTGCATGTGATTCAACTCCATTGAGGATTGGGAAACAAACGCTAGCTCGCCTTACAAGAAACACACTCTGCTTTTGAGAAAAGAGCACTCTTCTACTCTATTGATTTTCCTATAGGGCCAGAACAGTGACCTTGCTCAGAACAAAACAACTGTGCTTCCTAAACACACGGGCCATATCTAGATCAATTCTACATAGGAAACTGACAAGGACAGTAGATACTCTTGAGTCCAATACACTGTACATGCTGGGAACAGACGCGAGTGCTATTTGCCCTGTGTATGTCATATGGAGCACAATAGTGACTCTTCTTACCAGGAAACAACTCTTGCTCATAGGACAAAAAGCTACATGTGATTCAACTCCATTTAGGACTGGGAAACAATCGCTAGATCGCCTTACAAGAAACACACTCTGCTTTTGAGAAAAGAGCACTATTCTACTCTACTGTGTTTCCTATAGGGCCAAAACAATGAGCTTGCTCAGAACAAAAGAACTGTGCTTCCTACACACACGGTCAAACCTAGTTCAATTCTGCTTAGGAAAGTGACAAGAATAGCAGATCCTCTTCAGTCCAATACACTGTACTTGCTGGGAAGAGACGCGAGTGCTATTTGCCCTGTGTATGACAATGGGAGCGCAATAGTGACTCTTCTTACTAGAAAACAACTCTTGCTCGTAGGACCAGAAACTGCATGTGATTCAACTCCATTTAGGACTGGGAAACAAACGCTAGCTCGCCTTACAAGAAACACACTCTGCTTTTGAGAAAAGAGCACTCTTCTTCTCTACTGTGTTTCCTATAGGGCCAGAATAGTGAGCTTGCTCAGAACAAAAGAACTTTGCTTCTTACATACACGGGCCATATCTAGTTCAACTCTGCTTAAGAAACTGACAAGAACAGTAACTCCTCTTCAGTCCAATACACTGTACATGCTGGGAACAGACACCAGTGCTATTTGCCCTGTGTATTATAATGGGAGCGCAATAGTGACTCTTCTTACCAGAAAACAACTCTTGCTCGTAGGACCAGAAACTGCATGTGATTTAACTCCATTTAGAACTGGGAAACAAATGCTAGCTCGCCTTACAATAAACACACACTGCTTTTGAGAAAAGAGCACTCTTCTACTCTACTGTGTTTGCTATGGGGTCTGAACAGTGAGCTTGCTCCGTAGAAAAGAATCGTGCTTCCTACACACCCGGGCCATATCTAGTTCAACTCTGCTTAGGAAACTGACATGAACAGTAGCTCCTCTTCAGTCCAATACACTGTACTTGCTGGGAACAGACGCGAGTGCTATTTGCACTGTGTAAGACTATGGGAGCGCAATAGTGACTCTTCTTACCAGAATACAACTCTTGCTCATAGGACCAGAAACTGCATGTGATTCAACTCCATTTAGAACTGGTAAACAAATGCTAGCTCGCCTTACAATAAACACACTCTGCTTTTCAGAAAAGAGCAAACTTCTACTCTACTGTGTTTCCTATGGGGTCTAAACAGTGAGCTTGCTCAGAACAAAAGAACTGTGCTTCATACACACACGGGCCATATCTAGATCAATTCTGCATAGGAAACTGACAAGGACAGTAGATCCTCTTGAGTCCAATACACTGTATGCTGGGAACAGACGCCAGTGCTATTTGCCCGGTGTATGAAAATGAGAGCACAATAGTGACTCTTCTTACCAGAAAACAACTCTTGCTCGTAGGATCAGAAACTGCATTTGATTCAACTCCATTTAGGACTCAAAAACAAACAGTAGCTCACCTTACAAGAAACACACACTGCTTTTGAGAAAAGGGCACTCTTCTACTCTACTGTGTTTCTTATGGGGTCAGAACAGTGAGCTTTCTCAGAACAAAAGAACTGTGCTTCCTACACACACGGGCAATATCTAGATCAATTCTGCTATGGAAACTGACAAGGACAGTAGATCATCTTATGTCCAATACACTGTACATGCTGGGAACAGACGCGAGGGCTATTTGCCCTGTGTATGTCATATGGAGCGCAATAGTGACTCTTCTTACCAGAAAACAACTCTTGCTCGTAGGACAAAAAACTACATGTGATTCAACTCCATTTAGGACTGGGAAACAAACGCTAGATCGCCTTACAAGAAACACTCTCTGCTTTTGAGAAAAGAGCACTCTTCTACTCTACTGTGTTTGCTATGGGGTCTGAACAGTAAGCTTGCTCCGTACAAAAGAACCGTGCTTCCTACACACACGGGCCATATCTAGTTCAACTCTGCTTAGGAAACTGACAAGAACAGTAGCTCCTCTTCAGTCAAATACACTGTACTTCCTGGGAACAGACGCGAGTGCTATTTGCACTGTGTAAGACTATGGGAGCGCAATAGTGACTCTTCTTACCAGAATACAACTCTTGCTCGTAGGACCAGAAACTGCATGTGATTCAACTCCATTTAGAACTGGTAAACAAATGCTATCTCGCCTTACAATAAACACACTCTGCTTTTGAGAAAAGAGCACTCTTCTTCTCTACTGAGTTTCCTATAGGGCCAGAACACTGAGCTTGCTCAGAACAAAAGAACTGTGCTTCCTAAACACACGGGCCATATCTAGATCAATTCTGCATAGGAAACTGACAAGGACAGTATATCCTCATGAGTCCAATACACTGTACATGCTGGGAAAAGACGCCAGTGCTATTTGCCCTGTGTATGACAATGGAAGCGCAATAGTGACTCTTCTTACCAGAAAACAACTCTTGCTCGTCGGACCAGAAACTGCATGTGATTCATCTCCATTTAGGATGAAAAAAAAAAAAAAAGGTAGCTCGCCTTACAAGAAACACACGCTGCTTTGGAGAAAAGGGCACTCTTCTACTCTACTGTGTTTCCTTTGGGGTCCAAACAGTGAGCTTGCTCAGAACAAAAGAACTGTGCTTCCTACACACACGGGCCATATCTAGTTCAACTCTGCTTAGGAAACTGACAAGAACAGTAGCTCCTCTTCAGTCCAATACACTGTACTTGCTGGGAACAGACGCGAGTGCTATTTGCACTGTATATGGCAATGGGAGCGCAATAGTGACTCTTCTTACCAGAAAACAACTCTTGCTCGTAAGACCAGAAACTGCATGGGATTCAACTCCATTTCAGACTGGGAAACAAACACTGGCTCGCCTTACAAGAAACACACTCTGCTTTTCAGAAAAGAGCACTCTTCTACTCTACAGTGTTTCCTATGAGGTCCGAACAGTGAGCTTGTGCAGAACAAAAGAATTGTGATTCCTACACACAGGGCCCATATCTAGTTCAACTCTGCTTAGGAAAATGACAAGAACAGTAGTTCCTCTTCAGTCCAGTACATTGTACTTGCTGCGAACAGACGCAAGCGCTATTTGCACTGTGTATGGCAATGGGAGCGCAATAGTGACTCTTCTTACCAGAAAACAAGTCTTGTTCATAGGACTAGAAACTGCATGGGATACACATTTATTTCTGACTGGGAAACAAACACTAGCTCACCTTACAAGAAACACACTCTGCTTTTGAGAAAAGAGAACTCTTCTACTCTACTGTGTTTCCTATGGGATCCGAACAGTGAGCTTGCTCAGAACAAAAGAACTGTGCTTCCTACACACACGGTCATATCTAGTTCAATTCTTTTTAGGAAACTGACAAGAGTAGTAGATCCTCTTCAGTCCAATACACTGTAGTTGCTGGGAACAGACGCGAGTGCTATTTGCCCTGTGTATGACAATGGGAGAGCAATAGTGACTCTTCTTACCAGAAAACAACTCTTGCTCGTAGGACGAGAAACTGCATGTGATTCAACTCCATTTAGGACTGGGAAACAAACGCTAGCTGGCCTTTCAAGAAACACACTCTGCTTTTGAAAAAAGAGCACTCTTCTACTCTACTGTGTTTCATACAGGGCCAAAACAGTGAGCTTGCTCAGAACAAAAGAACTGTGCTTCCTACACATACAGCCATATCTAGTTCAATTCTGGTTAGGAAACTGACAAGAACAGTAGATCCTCTTCCGTCCCATACACTGTACTTGCTGGGAAGAGAAGCCAGTGCTATTTGCCCTGTGTATGACAATGGGAGCACAATAGTGACTCTTCTTACCAGAAAACAACTCTTGCTCATAGGACCAGAAACTGCATGTGATTCAAATCCATTTAGGACTGGGAAACAAACGCTACCTCGCATCATAAGAAACACACTCTGCATTTGAAAAAAGAGCACTCTTCTTCTCCAATGTGTTTCCTATAGGGCCAGTATAGTGTGCTTGCTCAGAACAAAAGAACTGTGCTTCCTACATACACCGACTATATCTAGTTCAACTCTGCTTAGGAAACTGACAAGAACAGTAGATCCTCTTCAGTCCAATACACTGTACATGCTGGGAACAGACGCCAGTGCTATTTGCCCTGTGTATGACAATGGGAGCACAATAGTGACTCTTCTTACCAGAAAACAACTCTTGCTCGTAGTACCAGAAACTGCATGTGATTCAACTCCATTGAGTACTGCGAAACAAACGCTAGCTCGCCTTACAAGAAACACACTCTGCTTTTGAGAAAAGAGCACTCTTCTACTCTACAGTGTTTCCTATGGGGTCCAAACAGTGAGCTTGCTCAGAACAAAAAAACTGTGCTTCCTACACACACGGGCCATATCTAGATCAATTCTGATTAGGAAACTGACAAGGACAGTAGATCATCTTCAGTCCAATACACCGCACATGCTGGGAACATACGCCTGTGCTATTTGCCCTGTGTATGACAATGGAAACGCAATAGTGACTCTTCTTACCAGAAAACAACTCTTGCTCATAGGACCAAAAACTGCATGTGATTCAACTCCATTTAGGACTGGGAAACAAATGCTAGCTCGCCTTACAAGAAACACACTCTGCTTTTGAGAAAAGAGCACTCTTCTACTCTACTGTGTTACCTTTGGGGTCCAAACAGTGAGCTTGCTCAGAACAAAAGAACTGTGCTTCCTACACACACGGGCCATATCTAGTTCCACTCTGCTTAGGAAAATGACAAGAACAGTAGCTCCTCTTCAGTCCAATACACTGTAGTTGCTGGGAACAGACGCGAGTGCTATTTGCCCTGTGTATGAAAATGGTAGAGGAATAGTGACTCTTCTTACCAGAAAACAACTATTGCTCGTAGGACCAGAAAATGCATGGGATTCAACTCCATTTCAGACTGGGAAACAAACACTAGCTCACCTTACAAGAAACAAACTCTGCTTTTGAGAAAAGAAAAATCTTCTACTCTACTGTGTTTCCTAAGGGATCCGAACAGTGAGCTTGCTGAGAACAAAAGAACTGTGCTTCCTACACACACGGTCATATCTAGTTCAATTCTGCTTAGGAAACTGACAAGAATAGTAGATCCTCTTCAGTCCAATACACTGTAGTTGCTGGGAACAGACGCGAGTGCTATTTGCCCTGTGTATGAAAATGGTAGAGGAATAGTGACTCTTCTTACCAGAAAACAACTATTGCTCGTAGGACCAGAAACTGCATGTGATTCAACTCCATTTAGGACTGGGAAACAAACGCTAGCTCGCCTTGCAAGAAACACAGTCTGCTTTTGAGAAAAGAGCCCTCTTCTACTCTAAAGTGTTTCCTATGGGGTCCTAAGAGGGAGCTTGCTCAGAACAAAAGAACTGTGCTTCGTACACACACAAGCCATATCTAGTTCAACTCTGCTCTAGGAAACTGAGAAGAACAGTAGCTCCTCTTCAGTCCAATACACTGTACTTCCTGGGAACAGACACGAGTGCTATTTGCACTGTGTATGGCAATGGGAGCGTAATAGTGACTCTTCTTATCAGAAAACAACTCTTGCTCGTAGGACCAGAAACTGCATGGATTCAACTCCATTTCAGACTGGGAAACGAACACTAGCTCGCCTTACAAGAAACACACTCTGCTTTTGATAAAAGAGCACTCTTCTACTCTACTGTGTTTCCTATGAGGTCCGAACAGTGAGCTTGCTCAGAACAAAAGAACTGTGCTTTCTACACACAGGGGCCATATCTAGTTCAACTCTGCTTAGGAAACTGACAAGAACAGTAGTTCCTCTTCAGTCCAATACACTGTACTTGCTGCGAACAGACGCAAGCGCTATTTGCACTGTGTATCTCAATGGGAGCACAAAAGTGACTCTTCTTACCAGAAAACAACTCTTGCTCGTAGGACCAGAAACTGCATGGAATTCAACTTTACTTCTGACTGAGAAACAAACACTAGCTCGCCTTACAAAAAAACACACTCTGCTTTTGAGAAAAGAGCACTCTTCTACTCTACTGTGTTTCCTACGGGATCCGAACAGTAGCTTGCTCAGAACAAAAGAACTGTGCTTCCTACACACACGGCCATATCTAGTTCAACTCTGCTTAGGAAACTGACAAGAACAGTAGCTCCTCTTCAGTCCAATACACTGTACTTGCTGGGAACAGACACGCTAATTGCACTGTGTAGGGGAATGGGAGCACAATAGTGACTTTCCTTACCAGAAAACAACTCTTGCTCATGGGACCAAAAACTGCATGTGATTCAACTCCATTTAGAACTGGGAAACAAACGCTAGCTTGCCTTGCAGGAAACACAATCTGCTTTTGAGAAAAAAGCACTTTTCTACTCTACTGTGTTTCCTTTGAGGTCCAAACAGTGAGCTTGCTCAGAACAAAAGAACTGTGCTTCCTAAACACACGGGCCATATCTAGTTCAACTCTGTGTAGGAAACTCACAAGAACAGTAGCTCCTATTCAGTCCAATACACTGTACTTGCTGGGAAAAGACGCGAGAGCTATTTGCACTGTATATTGCAATCGGAGCCCAATAGTGACTCTTCTTTCCAGAAAACAACTCTTGCTCGTAGGACCAAAAACTGCATGGGATTCAACTCCATTTCAGACTGGGAAACAAACACTAGCTCACCTTACAAGAAACACACTCTGCTTTTGAGAAAAGAGCCCTCTTCTACTCTAAAGTGTTTCCTATGGGGTCAGAACAGTGAGCTTGCTCAGAACAAAAGAACTGTGCTTCCTACACACACGGGCCATATCTAGATCAATTCTGCTTTGGAAACTGACAAGGACAGTAGAATATCTTCAGTCCAATACACTGCACATGCTGGGAACAGACGCGAGTGCTATTTGCCCTGGGTATGACAATGGAAGCACAATAGTGACTCTTCTTACCAGAAAACAACTCTTGCTCATAGGACCAGAAACTGCATGTGATTCAACTCCATTTAGGACTAGGAAACAAATGCTAGCTCGCCTTATAAGAAACACACTCTGCTTTTGAGAAAAGAGCACTCTTCTACTCTACTGTGTTTCCTTTGGGGTCCAAACAGTGAGCTTGCTCAGAAGAAAAGAACTGTGCTTCCTACACACACGGGCCATATCTAGTTCCACTCTGCTTAGGAAACTGACAAGAACAGTAGCTCCGCTTCAGTCCAATACACTTGCTGGGAACAGACGCGAGTGCTATTTGCACTGTATATGGCAATGGGAGCGCAATAGTGACTCTTCTTACCAGAAAACAACTCTTGCTCGTAGGCCCAGAAACTGCATGGGATTCAACTCCGTTTCAGACTGGGAAACAAACACTAGCTCGCCTTACAAGAAACACACTCTGCTTTTCACAAAAGAGCACTCTTCTACTCTTCAGTGTTTCCTATGAGGTCCGAACAGTGAGGTTGTGCAGAACGAAAGAACTGTGCTTCCTACACACACAAGCCATATCTAGTTCAACTCTGCTTAGTAAACTGACAAGAACAGCAGCTCCTCTTCAGTCCAATACACTGTACTTCCTGGGAACAGACGCCAGTGCTATTTGCACTGTGTATGACAATGGGAGCACAATAGTGACTTTTCTTACCAGAAAACAACTCTTGCTCATAGGACCAGAAACTGCATGTGATTCAACTCCATTTAGGACTGGGAAACAAACGCTAGCTCGCCTTACAAGAAACACACTCTGCTTTTGAGAAAAGAGCACTCTTCTACTCTACTGTGTTTCCTATCGGGCCAGAACAGTGAGCTTGCTCAGAACAAAAGAACTGTGCTTCCTGCACACACGGGCCATATCTAGTTCATCTCTGCTTAGGAACCTGACAAGAACAGTAGATCCTCTTCAGTCCAATACACTATACATGCTGGGAACAGATGCCAGTGCTATTTGCCCTGTGTATGACAGTGGGAGCGCAACAGTGACTCTTCTTACCAGAAAAAAACTCTTGCTCGTAGGACCAGAAACTGCATGTGATTCAACTCCATTTAGGACTGGGAAACAAATGCTAGCTTGCCTTACAAGAAACACAACCTGCTTAGGAGTAAAGAGCTCTCTTTTATTCTACTGTGTCTCCTATAGGACCAGAACAGTGAGCTTGCAAAGAATAAAAGATCTGTGCTTCCTAAACACACGGGCCATATGTACTTCAACTCTGCTTAGGAAACTGATGAGAACAGTAGCTCCTCTTCAGTCCAATACACTGTACTTGCTGGGAACAGACGCGAGCACTATTTGCACTGTGTACACTAATAGGAGCACAATAGTGACTTTTCTTACCAGAAAACAACTTTTGCTCTTAGGACCAGAAACTGCATGTGATTCAACTCCACGTAGGACTGGGAAACAAACGCTAGCTCGCCTTACAAGAAACACGCTCTGCTTTTGAGAATAGGCACAATTCTACTCTACTGGGTTTCCTCTGGGGTCCGAACAGTGAGCTTGCTCAGAACAAAAGAACTGTGCTTCCTACACACACGGGCCATATCTAGTTCAACTCTGCTTAGGAAACTGACAACAACAGTAGCTCCTCTTCAGTCCAATACACTGTACTTGCTGGGAACAAACGCGAGTGCTATTTGCACTGTGTACAGCAATGGGAGCACAATAGTGACTCTTCTTACCAGAAAATAACTCTTGCTCGTACGACCAGAAACTGCATGTCATTCAACTCCGTTTAGGACTGGGAAACAAACGCTAGCTTGCCTTACAAGAAACACACTCTGCTTTTGAGAAAAGAGCACTCTTCTAGTCTACTGTGTTTCCTATAGCGCCAGAACAATGAGCTTGCTCAGAACAAAAGAACTGTGCTTCCTAAACACACGGCCATATCTTGTTCAATTCTGTTTAGTAAACTGACAAGAAAAGTAGATCCTCTTCAGTCCAATACACTGTACATGCTGGGAATAGAGGCCAGTGCTATTTGCACTGTGTACAGCAATGGCAGCACAATAGTGACTCTTCTTACCAGAAAATAACTCTTGCTCGTACGACCAGAAACTGCATGTGATTCAACTCCATTTAGGACTTGGAAACAAACACTAGCTCGTCTTACAAGAAACACACTCTGCTTCTGACAAAAGAGCACTCTTCTACTCTACTGTGTTTCCTATAGGGCCAGAACGGAGAGCTTGCTCAGAACAAAAGAACTGTGCTTCCTGCACACACGGGCCATATCTAGTTCAACTCTGCTTAGGAAACTGACAAGAACAGTAGATCCTCTTCAGTCCAATACACTGTACTTGCTGGGAACAGACGCGAGTGCTATTTGCACTGTGTACGGAATTGGGAGCGCAATAGTGACTCTTTTTACCAGAAAACAACTCTTGCTCGTAGGAACAGAAACTACATGTGATTCAACTCCATTTAGGACTGGGAAACAAATGCTAGCTTGCCTTACAATAAACACACTCTGCTTTTGAGAAAAGAGAACTCTTCTACTCTACTGTGTTTTCTATGGGGTCCTAACAGTGAGCTTGCTGAGAACAAAAGAACTGTGCTTCCTACACACACGGGCCATATCTAGTTCAATTCTGCTTAGGAAACTGACGAGAATAGTAGCTCCTCTTCAGTCTAATACACTGTACTTGCTGGGAACAGACGCGAGTGCTATTTGTACTGTGTATGGCAAAGGGAGCACAATAGTGACTTTCCTTACCAGAAAACAACTCTTGCTCGTAGGACCAGTAACTGCATGTGATTCAACTCCATTTAGGACTGGGAAACAAACGCTAGCTAGCCTTACAAGAAACACACTCTGCTTTTGAGAAAAGAGCACTCTTCTACTCTACTGTCTTTTCTATAGCGCCAGAACAGTGAGCTTGCTCAGAACAAAAGAACTGTGCTTCCTACACACACAGGCAATATCTAGTTCAACTCTGCATAGGAAACTGACGAGAACAGTAGCTCCTTTTCAGTCCAATACACTGTACTTGCTGAGAACAGATGCGAGTGCTATTTGCACTGTGTATGGAAATGGGAGCGCAATAGTGACTTTCCTTACCAGAAAACAACTCTTGCTCGTAGGACGAAAAACAGCATGTGATTCAACTCCATTTAGGACTGGGAAACAGACGCTAGCCTCGCCTTACAAGAAACACAATCTGCTTTTGAGAAAAGAGCACTCTTCTACTCTGCTGTTTTTCCTATAGGGCCAGTACAGTGAGCTTCCTCAGAACAAAAGAACTGTGCATCCTACACACACGAGCAATATCTAGTTCAATTCTGCTTAGGAAACTGACAAGAACAGTAGATCCTCTTCAGTCCAATACACTGTACTTGCTTGGAACAAACGCCAGTGCTATTTGCACTGTGAATGACAATGGGAGCACAATAGTGACTTTTCTTACCAGAAAACAACTCTTGATCGTAGGACCAGAAACTGCATGGGATTCAACTCCATTTAGGACTGGGAAACAATCGCTAGCGCGCCTTACAAGAAACACACTCTGCTTTTGAGAAAAGAGCACTCTTCTACTCTACTGTGTTTCCTATAGCGCCAGGACAGTTAGCTTGCTCCGAATAAAAGAACTGTGCTTCCTACACACACGGCCCTATCTAGTTCAATTCTGCTCATTAAACTGAGAAGAACATTAGATCCTCTTCAGTCCAATACACTGTACATGCTGGGAACAGACGCCAGGGCTATTCGCACTGTGTAAGACAAAGGGAGCACAGTAGTAACTCTTCTTACCAGAAAACAACTCTTGATCGTAGGACCAGAAACTGCATGTGATTCAACTCCATTTAGGACTGGGAAACAAACGCTAGCTCGCCTTAGAAGAAACACACTCTGCTTTTGAGAAAAGAGCACTCTTCAACTCTACTGTGTTTCCTATAGGGCCAGAACAGTGAGCTTGCTCAGAACAAAAGAACTGTGCTTCCTTCACATACGGGCCATATCTAGTTCAACTCTGCTTAGGAACCTGACAAGAACAGTAGATCCTCTTCAGTCCAATACACTGTACATGCTGGGAACAGATGCCAGTGCTATTTGCCCTGTGTATGACAGTGGAAGCGCAATAGTGACTCTTCTTACCAGAAAAAACTCTTGCTCATAGGACCAGAATCTGCATGTGATTCAACTCCACTTAGGATTGGGAAACGCATGCTAGCTCGTCTTACAAGAAACACACTCTGCTTTTGAGAAAAGAGCACTGTTTTACTCTACTGTGTCTCCTATAGGGCCAGAACAGTGAGCTTGCTCAGAACAAAAGATCTGTGCTTCCTAGACACACGGGCCATATGTAGTTCAACTCTGCTTAGGAAACTGATGAGAACAGTAGCTCCTCTTCAGTCCAATACACTGTACTTGCTGGGAACAGATGCCAGTGCTATTTGCACTGTGTATGACAATGGGAGCGCAATAGTGACTCTTCTTACCACAAAACAACTCTTGCTCCTAGGACCAGAAACTGCATGGGATTCAACTCCATTTAGGATGGGAAACAAACGCTAGCTTGCCTTACAAGAAACACACTCTGCTTTTGAGAAAAGAGCACTCTTCTACGCTACTGTGTTTCCTATAGGGCCAGAACTGTGAGCTTGCTCAGAACACAAGAAATGTGCTTCATACACACGGGCCATATCTAGTTCAACTCTGCTTAGTAAACTGACAAAAACAGTAGCTCCTCTTCAGTCCAACACACTGTACTTGATTGGAACAGACGCAAGTGCTATTTGTACTGTGTATGGCATTGGGAGCACAATAGTGACTCTTCTTACCAAACAATAACTCTACTCTTAAGATCAGAAACTGCATGTGATTCAAATTCATTTAGGACTGGGAAACAAAAGCTAGCTCGCCTTACAAGAAACACAATCTGCTTTTGAGAAAAGAGCACCCTTCTACTCTACTGTGTTTCCTATGGGGTCCGAAGAGTGAGCTTGTTCAAAATAAAAGAACTGTGCTTCCTATACACACGGGCCATATCTAGTTCAACTCTGCTTAGGAAACTGACAAGAACAGTAGATCCTCTTCAGTCCAATACACTGTACTTGATTGGAATAGACGCAAGTGCTATTTGTACTGTGTATGGCATTGGGAGCGCAATACTGGCTCTTCTTACCAAAAAATAACTCTACTCGTATGACAAGAAACTGCATGTGATTCAAAATCATTTAGGACTGGGAAATAAAAAACTAGCTCGCCTTACAAGAAACAAACTCTGCTTTTGAGAAAAGAGCACTCTTCTTCTCTACTATGAGTCCAATGGGGTCCGAACAGTGAGCTTGCTCAAAACAAAAGAACTGTGCTTCCTACGCACACGGGCCATATCTAGTTCAACTCTGCTTAGGAAACTGACAAAACAGTAGCTCCTCTTCAGTCCAATACACTGTACTTGCTGGGAACAGACGAAGTGCTATTTACACTGTGTATGTCAACGGAAGCGCAATAGTGACTTTCCTTACCAGAAACAACTCTTGCTCGTAGGACCAAACACTGCATGTGATTCAACTCCATTTAGGACTGGGAAACAAACGCTGGCTTGCCTTACAAGAAACACACTCTGCTTTTGAGAAAAGAGCACTCTTCTACTCTACTGTGTTTCCTATAGGGCCAGTACAGTGAGATTGCTCAGAACAAAAGAACTGTGCTTCCTACACAAATGGCCATATCCAGTTCAATTCTGCTTAGGAAACTGACAAGAACAGTAGCTCCTCTTCAGTCCAATACACTGTACTTGCTGGGAACAGATGCGAGTGCTATTTGCACTGTGTTTGGCAATGGGAGCACAATAGTGACTTTCCTTACCAGAAAGCAAATCTTGAGCGTAGGATCAAAAACTGCATGTGATTCAACTCCATTGAGGACTGGGAAACAAACACCAGCTCGCCTTACAAGAAACATACTCTGCTTTTGAGAAAAGAGCACTCTTCTACTCTACTGTGTTTCCTATAGGGCCAGAACAGTGAGCATGCTCAGAACCAAAGAACTGTGCTTCCTGCACACACGGGCCATATCTAGTTCAACTCTGCTTAGGAAACTGACAAGAACAGTAGCTCCTCCTCAGTCCAATACACTATACTTGCTGGGAACAGACGCGAGTGCTATTTGCACTGTGTACGGCATTGGGAGCACAATAGTGACTCTTTTTACCAGAAAACAACTCTTGCTCGTAGGACCAGAAACTGCATGTGATTCAACTCCATTTAGGACTGGGAAACAAATGCTATCTCGCCTTACAAGAAACACACTCTGCTTTTGAGAAAAGAGCACTCTTGTACTCTACTGTGTTTCCTATAGGGCCAGAACAGTGAGCTTGCTCAGAACAAAAGAACTGTGCTTCCTACAAACACGGGCCATATCTATCTAGTTCAACTCTGCTTAGGAAACTGACGAGAACTGTAGCTCTCCTTCAGTCCAATACACTGTACTTGCTGGGAACAGACGCGAGTGCTTTTTGCACTGTGTACAGCAATGGGAGCACAATAGTGACTCTTCATACCAGAAAACGACTCTGGGTCTTTGGACCAGAAACTGCATGTGATTCAACTCCACTTAGGACTGGGAAACAAACGCTAGCTTGCCTTACAAGAAACACACTCTGCTTTAGAGAAAAGAGCACTCTTCTACTCTACTGTGTTTCCTATAGGGCCAGAACAGTGAGCTTGCTCAGAACAAAAGAAATGTGCTTCATACACACACGGGCCATATCTAGTTCAACTCTGCTAAGGAACCTGACAAGAACAATAGACCCTCTTCAGTCCAATATACTGTACATGCTGGGAACAAATGTCAGTGCTATTTGCCCTGTGTATGACAATGGTAGCGCAATAGTGACTCTTCTTACCAGAAAATACTCTTGCTTGTAGGACTAGAAACTGCATGTGATTCAAATCCATTTAGGACTGGGAAACAAACGTTAGCTCGCCTTACAAGAAACATACTGTGCTTTTGAGAAAAGAGCTCTCTTTTACTCTACTGTGTTTCCTATAGGGCCAGAACAGTGAGCTTGCTCAGAACAAAAGAACTGTGCTTCCTACACACACGGGCCATATCTAGTTCAACTCTGCTTAGGAAACTGAAGAGAACAGTAGCTCCTCTTCAGTCCAATACACTTTACTTGCTGGGAACAGATTCCAGTGCTATTTGCACTCTGTATCACAATGGGAGCGCAATAGTGACTCTTCTTACCACAAAACAACTCTTGCTCCTTGGACCAGAAACTGCATGGGATTCAACTCCATTTAGGACTGGGAATCAAACGCTAGCTTGCCTTACAAGAAACGAGCTCTGCTTTTGAGAAAAGGGCACACTTCTACTCTACTGTGTTTCCTATGGGGTCCGAACAGTGAGCTTGCTCAGAACAAAAGAACTGTGCTTCCTACACACACGGGCCAAAACTAGTTCAATTCTGCTTAGGAAACTGACAAGAACAGTAGATCCCCTTCAGTCCAATACACTGTACTTGCTGGGAACAGACGCCAGTGCTATTTGCACTGTGTATGACAATGAGAGCGCAATAGTGACTCTTCTTACCACAAAACAACTCTTGCTCCTAGGACCAGAAACTGCATGGGATTCAACTCCATTTAGGACTGGGAAACAAACGCTAGCTTGCCTTACAAGAAACACACTCTGCTTTTGAGAAAAGAGCACTCTTCTACTCTACTGTGTTTCGTATAGGGCCAGAACAGTGAGCTTGCTCAGAACAAAAGAAATGTGCTTCATACACACACGGGCCATATCTAGTTCAACTCTGCTTAGGAACCTGACAAGAACAATAGACCCTCTTCAGTCCAATATACTGTACATGCTGGGAACAAATGCCAGTGCTATTTGCCCTGTGTATGACAATGGTAGCGCAATAGTGACTCTTCTTACCAGAAATTACTCTTGCTTGTAGGACTAGAAAATGCATGTGATTCAAATCCATTTAGGACTGGGAAACAAACGTTAGCTCGCCTTGCAAGAAACACACTATGCTTTTGATTAAAGAGTACTCTTCTACTCTACTGTGTTTCCTTTAGGGCAAGAACAGTGAGCTTGCTCAGAACAAAAGAACTGTGCTTCCTACGCACACGGGCCATATCTAGTTCAACTCTGTATCGGAAACTGACAAGAACAGTAGATCCTCTTCAGTCCAATACACTGTACATGCTGGGAACAGAAGCCAGTGCTATTTGCCCTGTGTATAACAATGGGAGCGCAATAGTGACTCTTCTTACCAGAAAACAATTCTTGATCGTAGGACCAGAAACTGCATGGGATTCAACTCCATTTAGGACTGGGAAACAATCGCTAGCTCGCCTTACAAGAAACACACTCTGCTTTTGAGAAAAGAGCACTCTTCTACTCTACTGTGTTTCCTATAGCGCCAGGACAGTTAGCTTGCTCAGAATAAAAGAACTGTGCTTCCTACACACACGGCCCTATCTAGTTCAATTCTGCTCATTAAACTGAGAAGAACATTAGATCCTCTTCAGTCCAATACACTGTACATGCTGGGAACAGACGCCAGGGCTATTCGCACTGTGTAAGACAAAGGGAGCACAATAGTAACTCTTCTTACCAGAAAACAACTCTTGATCATAGGACCAGAAACTGCATGTGATTCAACTCCATTTAGGACTCGGAAACAAACGCTAGCTCGCCTTACAAGAAACACACTCTGCTTTTGAGAAAAGAGCACTCTTCAACTCTACTGTGTTTCCTATAGGGCCAGAACAGTGAGCTTGCTCAGAACAAAAGAACTGTGCTTCCTTCACACACGGGCCATATCTAGTTCAACTCTGCTTAGGAACCTGACAAGAAGAGTAGATCCTCTTCAGTCCAATACACTGTACATGCTGGGAACAGATGCCAGTGCTATTTGCCCTGTGTATGACAGTGGAAGCGCAATAGTGACTCTTCTTACCAGAAAAAACTCTTGCTCGTAGGACCAGAATCTGCATGTGATTCAACTCCACTTAGGATTGGGAAACACATGCTAGCTCGTCTTACAAGAAACACACTCTGCTTTTGAGAAAATAGCACTGTTTTACTCTACTGTGTCTCCTATAGGGCCAGAACAGTGAGCTTGCTCAGAACAAAAGATCTGTGCTTCCTAGACACACGGGCAATATCTAGTTCAACTCTGCATAGGAAACTGACGAGAACAGTAGCTCCTTTTCAGTCCAATACACTGTACTTGCTGAGAACAGATGCGAGTGCTATTTGCACTGTGTATGGAAATGGGAGCACAATAGTGACTTTTCTTACCAGAAAACAACTCTTGATCGTAGGACCAGAAACTGCATGGGATTCAACTCCATTTAGGACTGGGAAACAATCGCTAGCTCGCCTTACAAGAAACACACTCTGCTTTTGAGAAAAGAGCACTCTTCTACTCTACTGTGTTTCCTATAGCGCCAGGACAGTTAGCTTGCTCAGAATAAAAGAACTGTGCTTCCTACACACACGGCCCTATCTAGTTCAATTCTGCTCATTAAACTGAGAAGAACATTAGATCCTCTTCAGTCCAATACACTGTACATGCTGGGAACAGACGCCAGGGCTATTCGCACTGTGTAAGACAAAGGGAGCACAATAGTAACTCTTCTTACCAGAAAACAACTCTTGATCATAGGACCAGAAACTGCATGTGATTCAACTCCATTTAGGACTCGGAAACAAACGCTAGCTCGCCTTACAAGAAACACACTCTGCTTTTGAGAAAAGAGCACTCTTCAACTCTACTGTGTTTCCTATAGGGCCAGAACAGTGAGCTTGCTCAGAACAAAAGAACTGTGCTTCCTGCACACACGGGCCATATCTAGTTCAACTCTGCTTAGGAACCTGACAAGAAGAGTAGATCCTCTTCAGTCCAATACACTGTACATGCTGGGAACAGATGCCAGTGCTATTTGCCCTGTGTATGACAGTGGAAGCGCAATAGTGACTCTTCTTACCAGAAAAAACTCTTGCTCGTAGGACCAGAATCTGCATGTGATTCAACTCCACTTAGGATTGGGAAACACATGCTAGCTCGTCTTACAAGAAACACACTCTGCTTTTGAGAAAATAGCACTGTTTTACTCTACTGTGTCTCCTATAGGGCCAGAACAGTGAGCTTGCTCAGAACAAAAGATCTGTGCTTCCTAGACACACGGGCCATATGTAGTTCAAAGCTGCTTAGGAAACTGACGAGAACAGTAGCTCCTCTTCAGTCCAATACACTGTACTTGATTGGAACAGACGCAAGTGCTATTTGTACTGTGTATGGCATTGGGAGCACAATAGTGACTCTTCTTACCAAACACTAACTCTACTCGTAAGACCAGAAACTGCATGTGATTCAAATTCATTTAGGACTGGGAAACAAAAGCTAGCTCGCCTTACAAGAAACACAATCTGCTTTTGAGAAAAGAGCACCCTTCTACTCTACTGTGTTTCCTATGGGGTCCGAAGAGTGAGCTTGTTCAGAACAAAAGAACTGTGCTTCCTATACACACGGGCCATATATAGTTCAACTCTGCTTAGGAAACTGACAAGAACAGTAGCTCCTCATCAGTCCAATACACTGTACTTGATTGGAATAGACGCAAGTGCTATTTGTACTGTGTATGGCATTGGGAGCGCAATAGTGACTCTTCTTACCAAAAAATAACTCTACACGTATGACAAGAAACTGCATGTGATTCAAAATCATTTAGGACTGGGAAATAAAAAACTAGCTCGCCTTACAAGAAACAAACTCTGCTTTTGGGAAAAGAGCACTCTTCTTCTCTACTATGAGTCCAATGGGGTCCGAATAGTGAGCTTGCTCAGAACAAAAGAACTGTGCTTCCTACGCACACGGGCTATATCTAGTTCAACTCTGCTTAGGAAACTGACAAAAACAGTAGCTCCTCTTCAGTCCAATACACTGTACTTGCTGGGAACAGACGCGAGTGCTATTTACACTGTGTATGTCAACGGGAGCGCAATAGTGACTTTCCTTACCAGAAACAACTCTTGCTCGTAGGACCAAAAACTGCATGTGATTCAACTCCATTTAGGACTGGGAAACAAACGCTGGCTTGCCTTACAAGAAACACACTCTGCTTTTGAGAAAAGAGCACTCTTCTACTCTACTGTGTTTCCTATAGGGCCACTACAGTGAGATTGCTCAGAACAAAAGAACTGTGCTTCCTACACAAATGGCCATATCCAGTTCAATTCTGCTTAGGAAACTGACAAGAACAGTAGCTCCTCTTCAGTCCAATACACTGTACTTGCTGGGAACAGATGCGAGTGCTATTTGCACTGTGTTTGGCAATGGGAGCACAATAGAGACTTTCCTTACCAGAAAGCAAATCTTGAGCGTAGGATCAAAAACTGCATGTGATTCAACTCCATTGAGGACTGGGAAACAAACACCAGCTCGCCTTACAAGAAACATACTCTGCTTTTGAGAAAAGAGCACTCTTCTACTCTACAGAGTTTCCTATAGGGCCAGAACAGTGAGCATGCTCAGAACCAAAGAACTGTGCTTCCTGCACACACGGGCCATATCTAGTTCAACTCTGCTTAGGAAACTGACAGGAACAGTAGCTCCTCCTCAGTCCAATACACTATACTTGCTGGGAACAGACGCGAGTGCTATTTGCACTGTGTACGGCATTGGGAGCACAATAGTGACTCTTTTTACCAGAAAACAACTCTTGCTCGTAGGACCAAAAACTGCATGTGATTCAACTCCATTTAGGACTGGGAAACAAATGCTATCTCGCCTTACAAGAAACACACTCTGCTTTTGAGAAAAGAGCACTCTTGTACTCTACTGTGTTTCCTATAGGGCCAGAACAGTGAGCTTGCTCAGAACAAAAGAACTGTGCTTCCTACAAACACGGGCCATATCTATCTAGTTCAACTCTGCTTAGGAAACTGACGAGAACTGTAGCTCCTCTTTAGTCCAATACACTGTACTTGCTGGGAACAGACGCGAGTGCTTTTTGCACTGTGTACAGCAATGGGAGCACAATAGTGACTCTTCTTACCAGAAAACAAGTCTGGTTCTTTGGACCAGAAACTGCATGTGATTCAACTCCACTTAGGACTGGGAAACAAACCCTAGCTTGCCTTACAAGAAACACCCTCGCTTTTGAGAAAAGGGCACACTTCTACTCTACTGTGTTTCCTATGGGGTCCGAACAGTGAGCTTGCTCAGAACAAAAGAACTGTGCTTCCTACACACACGGCCATATCTAGTTCAACTCTGCTTAGGAACCTGACAAGAACAGTAGCTCCTTTTCAGTCCAATACACTGTACTTGTTGGGAACAGACGCGAGTGCTATTTGCACTGCGTATGTCAATGGGAGTGCAATAGTGACTTTCCTTACCAGAAAACAACTTTTGTTCATAGGACCAAAAACTGCATGTGATTCAACTCCATTTAGGACTGGGAAACAAACGCTAGCTCGCCTTACAATAAACACACTCTGCTTTTGAGAAAAGAGCACTCTACTACTCTACTGTGTTTCCTATAGGGCCAGTACAGTGAGCTTACTCAGAACAAAAGAACTGTGCTTCCCACACAAACGGGCATATCCAGTTCAATTCTGCTTAGGAAACTGACAAAAACAGTAGCTTCTCTTCAGTCCAATACACTATACTTGCTGGGAACAGATGCGAGTGCTATTTGCACTGTGTATGGCAATGGGAGCACAATAGTGACTTTCCTTACCAGAAAACAACTCTTGCGTGTAGGAACAAAAACTGTATGTGATTCAACTCCATTTAGGACTGGTAAACAAACGCTAGCTCGCCTTACAAAAAACACACTCTGCTTTTGAGAAAAGAGCACACTTCTACTCTACTGTGTTTCCTATAGGGCCAGAACAGTGAGATTGCTCAGAAGAAAAGAACTGTGCTTCCTACACACATGGGCCATATCGAGTTCAACTCTGCTTAGGAAACTGACAAGTACAGTAGCTCCTCTTTAGTCCAATACACTGTACTTGCTGGGAACATACGCGAGTGCTATTTGCCCTGTGTATGACAATGGGAGCGCAATAGTGACTCTTCTTACCAGAAAACAACTCTTGCTCATAGGACCAGAAACTGCATGTCATTCAAATTCATTTAGGACTGGGAAACAAAAGCTAGCTCGCCTTACAAGAAATACACTCTGCTTTTGAGAAAAGAGCACTCTTCTTTTCTACTATGTGTCCTATGGTGTCCGAACAGTGAGCTTGCTCAGAACAAAAGAACTGTGCTTCCTACAAACACGGGCCATATCTATCTAGTTCAACTCTGCTTAGGAAACTGACGAGAACTGTAGCTCCTCTTCAGTCCAATACACTGTACTTGCTGGGAACAGACGCGAGTGCTTTTTGCACTGTGTACAGCAATGGGAGCACAATAGTGACTCTTCTTACCAGAAAACAACTCTGGTTCTTTGGACCAGAAACTGCATGTGATTCAACTCCACTTAGGACTGGGAAACAAACCCTAGCTTGCCTTACAAGAAACGAGCTCTGCTTTTGAGAAAAGGGCACACTTCTACTCTACTGTGTTTCCTATGGGGTCCGAACAGTGAGCTTGCTCAGAACAAAAGAACTGTGCTTCCTACACACACGTGCCAAAACTAGTTCAATTCTGCTTAGGAAACTGACAAGAACAGTAGATCCCCTTCAGTCCAATACACTGTACTTGCTGGGAACAGACGCCAGTGCTATTTGCACTGTGTATGACAATGAGAGCGCAATAGTGACTCTTCTTACCACAAAACAACTCTTGCTCCTAGGACCAGAAACTGCATGGGATTCAACTCCATTTAGGACTGGGAAACAAACGCTAGCTTGCCTTACAAGAAACACACTCTGCTTTAGAGAAAAGAGTACTCTTCTACTCTACTGTGTTTCCTATAGGGCCAGAACAGTGAGCTTGCTCAGAACAAAAGAAATGTGCTTCATACACACACGGGTCATATCTAGTTCAACTCTGCTAAGGAACCTGACAAGAACAATAGACCCTCTTCAGTCCAATATACTGTACATGCTGGGAATAAATGCCCGTGCTATTTGCCCTGTGTAAGACAATGGTAGCGCAATAGTGACTCTTCTTACCAGAAAATACTCTTGCTTGTAGGACTAGAAACTGCATGTGATTCAAATCCATTTAGGACTGGGAAACAAACGTTAGCTCGCCTTGCAAGAAACACACTATGCTTTTGAGAAAAGAGTACTCTTCTACTCTACTGTGTTTCCTATAGGGCCAGAACAGTGAGCTTGCTCAGAACAAAAGAACTGTGCTTCCTACGCACACGGGCCATATCTAGTTCAACTCTGCATTGGAAACTGACAAGAACAGTAGATCCTCTTCAGTCCAACACACTGTACGTGGTGGGAACAGAAGCCAGTGCTATTTGCCCTGTGTATGACAATGGGAGCGCAATAGTGACTCTTCTTACCAGAAAAAACTCTTGCTCTTAGGACCAGAAACTGCATGTGATTCAACTCCACTTAGGACTGGGAAACACATGCTGGCTCGTCTTACAAGAAACACACTCTGCTTTTGAGAAAAGAGCACTCTTTTACTCTACTGTGTCTCCTATAGGGCCAGAACAGTGAGCTTGCTCAGAACAAAAGATCTGTGCTTCCTAGACACACGGGCCATATGTAGTTCAACTCTGCTTAGGAAACTGACGAGAACAGTAGCTCCTCTTCAGTCCAATACACTGTACTTGCTGGGAACAGACGCGAATGCTATTTGCACTGTTTACAGTAATAGGAGCACAATAGTGACATTTCTTACCAGAAAAAAACTTTTTACTCTTAGGACCAGAAACTGCATGTGATTCAACTCCACTTAGGACTGGGAAACAAACGCTAGCTCGCCTTACAAGAAACACCCTCGCTTTTGAGAATAGGGAACACTTCTACTCTACTGTGTTTCCTATGGGGTCCGAACATTGAGCTTGCTCAGAACAAAAGAACTGTGCTTCCTACACACACGGGCCATATCTACTTCAACTCTGCTTAGGAACCTGACAAGAACAGTAGCTCCTTTTCAGTCCAATACACTGTACTTGTTGGGAACAGACGCGAGTGCTATTTGCACTGCGTATGTCAATGGGAGTGCAATAGTGACTTTCCTTACCAGAAAACAACTCTTGTTCATAGGACCAAAAATTGCATGTGATTCAACTCCATTTAGGACTGGGAAACAAACGCTAGCTCGCCTTACAATAAACACACTCTGCTTTTGAGAAAAGAGCACTCTACTACTCTACTGTGTTTCCTATAGGGCCAGTACAGTGAGCTTACTCAGAACAAAGAACTGTGCTTCCCACACAAACGGGCATATCCAGTTCAATTCTGCTTAGGAAACTGACAACAACAGTAGCTCCTCTTCAGTCCAATACACTATACTTGCTGGGA
This sequence comes from Peromyscus eremicus, assembly GCF_949786415.1. NCBI lineage: Eukaryota > Metazoa > Chordata > Mammalia > Rodentia > Cricetidae > Peromyscus > Peromyscus eremicus. Next base: position 156,105 of record NW_026734560.1, on the reverse strand, counting down.
ACAGATGTGAGTGCTATTTGCACTGTGTATGGCAATGGGAGCACAATAGTGACTTTCCTTACCAGAAAACAACTCTTGCGTGTAGGAACAAAAACTGTATGTGATTCAACTCCATTTAGGACTGGGAAACAAACGCTAGCTCGCCTTACCAAAAACACACTCTGCTTTTGAGAAAAGAGCACTCTTCTACTCTACTGTGTTTCCTATAGGGCCAGAACAGTGAGATTGCTCAGAAGAAAAGAACTGTGCTTCCTACACACATGGGCCATATCTAGTTCAACTCTGCTTAGGAAACTGACAAGTACAGTAGCTCCTCTTTAGTCCAATACAATGTACTTGCTGGGAACATACGCGAGTGCTATTTGCCCTGTGTATGACAATGGGAGCGCAATAGTGACTCTTCTTACCAGAAAACAACTCTTGCTCATAGGAACAGAAACTGCATGTCATTCAAATTCATTTAGGACTGGGAAACAAAAGCTAGCTCGCCTTACAAGAAATACACTCTGCTTTTGAGAAAAGAGCACTCTTCTTCTCTACTATGTGTCCTATGGGGTCCGAACAGTGAGCTTGCTCAGAACAAAAGAACTGTGCTTCCTACAAACACGGGCCATATCTATCTAGTTCAACTCTGCTTAGGAAACTGACGAGAACTGTAGCTCCTCTTCAGTCCAATACACTGTACTAGCTGGGAACAGACGCGAGTGCTTTTTGCACTGTGTACAGCAATAGGAGCACAATAGTGACTCTTCTTACCAGAAAACAACTCTGGTTCTTTGGACCACAAACTGCATGTGATTCAACTCCACTTAGGACTGGGAAACAAACCCTAGCTTGCCTTACAAGAAACGAGCTCTGCTTTTGAGAAAAGGGCACACTTCTACTCTACTGTGTTTCCTATGGGGTCCGAACAGTGAGCTTGCTCAGAACAAAAGAACTGTGCTTCCTACACACACGTGCCAAAACTAGTTCAATTCTGCTTAGGAAACTGACAAGAACAGTAGATCCCCTTCAGTCCAATACACTGTACTTGCTGGGAACAGACGCCAGTGCTATTTGCACTGTGTATGACAATGAGAGCGCAATAGTGACTCTTCTTACCACAAAACAACTCTTGCTCCTAGGACCAGAAACTGCATGGGATTCAACTCCATTTAGGACTGGGAAACAAACGCTAGCTTGCCTTACAAGAAACACACTCTGCTTTTGAGAAAAGAGCACTCTTCTACTCTACTGTGTTTCCTATAGGGCCAGAACAGTGAGCTTGCTCAGAACAAAAGAAATGTGCTTCATACACACACGGGCCATATCTAGTTCAACTCTGCTAAGGAACCTGACAAGAACAATAGACCCTCTTCAGTCCAATATACTGTACATGCTGGGAACAAATGCCAGTGCTATTTGCCCTGTGTATGACAATGGTAGCGCAATAGTGACTCTTCTTACCAGAAATTACTCTTGCTTGTAGGACTAGAAACTGCATGTGATTCAAATCCATTTAGGACTGGGAAACAAACGTTAGCTCGCCTTGCAAGAAACACACTATGCTTTTGAGAAAAGAGTACTCTTCTACTCTACTGTGTTTCCTTTAGGGCAAGAACAGTGAGCTTGCTCAGAACAAAAGAACTGTGCTTCCTACGCACACGGGCCATATCTAGTTCAACTCTGCATTGGAAACTGACAAGAACAGTAGATCCTCTTCAGTCCAATACACTGTACATGCTGGCAGCAGAAGCCAGTGCTATTTGCCCTGTGTAGGACAATGGGAGCGCAATAGTGACTCTTCTTACCAGAAAACAATTCTTGCTCGTAGGACCAAAAACTGCATGTGATTCAACTCCATTTAGGACTGGGAAAGAAATGCTAGCTCGCCTTACAAGAAACACACTCTGCTTTTGAGAAAAGAGCACTCTTCTACTCTACTGTGTCTCCTAAAGGGCCAGAACAGTGAGCTTGCTCAGAACAAAAGATCTGTGCTTCCTAGACACACGGGCCATATGTAGTTCAACTCTGCTTAGGAAACTGACGAGAACAGTAGCTCCTCTTCAGTCCAAACACTGTACTTGCTGGGAACAGACGCGAGTGCTATTTGCACTGTGTACAGTAATAGGAGCACAATAGTGACATTTTTTACCAGAAAACAACTTTTTACTCTTAGGACCAGAAACTGCATGTGATTCAACACCACTTAGGACTGGGAAACAAACGCAAGCTCGCCTTACAAGAAACACCCTTGCTTTTGAGAATAGGGAACACTTCTACTCTACTGTGTTTCCTATGGGGTCCGAACAGTGAGCTTGCTCAGAACAAAAGAACTGTGCTTCCTACACACACGGGCCATATCTAGTTCAACTCTGCTTAGGAACCTGACAAGAACAGTAGCTCCTTTTCAGTCCAATACACTGTACTTGTTGGGAACAGACGCGAGTGCTATTTGCACTGCGTATGTCAATGGGAGCGCAATAGTGACTTTCCTTACCAGAAAACAACTCTTGCGTGTTGGACCAAAAACTGCATGTGATTCAACTCCATTTAGGACTGGGAAACAAACGCTAGCTCGCCTTACAAGAAACACACTCTGCTTTTGAGAAAAGAGCACTCTACTACTCTACTGTGTTTCCTATAGGGCCAGTACAGTGAGCTTACTCAGAACAAAAGAACTGTGCTTCCCACACAAACGGGCATATCCAGTTCAATTCTGCTTAGAAAACTGACAAGAACAGTAGCTCCTCTTCAGTCCAATACACTATACTTGCTGGGAACAGATGCGAGTGCTATTTGCACTGTGTATGGCAATGGGAGTGCAATAGTGACTTTCCTTACCAGAAAACAACTCTTGCGTGTTGGACCAAAAACTGTGTGTGATTCAACTCCATTTAGGACTGGGAAACAAACGCTAGCTCGCCTTATAAGAAACACACTCTGCTTTTGAGAAAAGAGCACTCTAGTACTCTACTGTGTTTCCTATAGGGCCAGTACAGTGAGATTGCTCAGAAGAAAAGAACTGTGCTTCCTACACACATGGGCCATATCTAGTTCAACTCTGCTTAGGAAACTGACAAGTACAGTAGCTCCTCTTTAGTCCAATACACTGTACTTGCTGGGAACATACGCGAGTGCTATTTGCACTGTGTACAGCAATGGGAGCGCAATAGTGACTCTTCTTACCAGAAAACAACTCTTGCTTATAGGACCAGAAACTGCATGTCATTCAAATTCATTTAGGACTGGGAAACAAAAGCTAGCTCGCCTTACAAGAAATACACTCTGCTTTTGAGAAAAGAGCAATCTTCTTCCCTACTATGTGTCCTATGGGGTCCGAACAGTGAGCTTGCTCAGAACAAAAGAACTGTGCTTCCTATGCACACGGGCCATATCTAGTTCAACTCTGCTTAGGAAACTGACAAGAACAGTAGCTCCTCTTCAGTCCAATACACTGTAATTGAAGGGAACAGATGTGAGTGCTATTTGCACTGTGTATGTCAACGGGAGCACAATAGTGACTTTCCTTACCAGAAAACAACTCTTGCTCGTAGGACCAAAAACTGCATGTGATTAAACTCCATTTAGGACTGGGAAACAAACGCTGGCTCGCCTTACAAGAAACACACTCTGCTTTTGAGAAAAGAGCACTCTTCTACTCTACTGTGTTTCCTATAGGGCCAGTACAGTGAGCTTGCTCAGAACAAAAGAACTTTGCTTCCTACAGAAATGGCCATATCCAGTTCAATTCTGCTTAGGAAACTGACAAGAACAGTAGCTCCTCTTCAGTCCAATACACTGTACTTGCTGGGAACAGATGCGAGTGCTATTTGCACTGTGTTTGGCAATGGGAGCGCAATAGTGACTTTCCTTACCAGAAAACAACTCTTGCTCGTAGGACCAGAAACTGCGTGTGATTCAACTCCATTTAGGACTGGGAAACAAAAGCTATCTCGCCTTACAAGAAACACACTCTGCTTTTGAGAAAAGAGCACTCTTCTACTCTACTGTGTTTCCTATAGGGCCAGAACAGTGAGCTTGCTCAGAACAAAAGAAATGTGCTTCATACACACAAGGGCCATATCTAGTTCAACTCTGCTTAGGAACCTGACAAGAACAGTAGATCCTCTTCAGTCCAATACACTGTACATGCTGGGAACAAATGCCAGTGCTATTTGACCTGTGTATGACAATGGGAGCGCAATAGTGACTCTTCTTACCACAAAATACTCTTGCATGTAGGACCAGAGACTGCATGTGATTTACTCCATTTAGGACTGGGAAACAAACGCTAGCTCGCCTTACAAGAAACACACTCTGCTTTTGAGAAAAGAGTACTCTTCTACTCTACTGTTTTTCCTATAGTGCCAGAACAGTAAGCTTGCTCAGAACAAAAGAAATGTGCTTCCTAAACACAGGGGCCATATCTAGTTCAACTCTGCATCGGTAACTGACAAGAACAGTAGATCCTATTCAGTCCAATACACTGTACATGCTGGGAACAGACGCCAGTTCTATTTGCCCTGTGTATGACAATGGGAGCACAATAGTGACTCTTCTTACCAGAAAACAACTCTTGATCGAAGGACCAGAAACTGCATGTGATTCACTCCATTTAGGACTGGGAAACAAACGCTAGCTCGCCTTACAAGAAACACACTCTGCTTTTGAGAAAAGAGCACTCTCTACTCTGCTGTGTTTCCTATGAGGTCCGAACAGTGAGCTTGCTCAGAACAAAAGAACTGTGCTTCCTGCACACACGGGCCATATCTAGTTCAACTCTGCTTAGGAACCTGACAAGAACAGTAGATCCTCTTCAGTCCAATACACTGTACATGCTGGGAACAAATGCCACTGCTATTTGACCTGTGTATGACAATGGGAGCGCAATAGTGACTCTTCTTACCAGAAAATACTCTTGCTTGTAGGACCAGAGACTGCATGTGATTCACTCCATTTAGGACTGGGAAACAAACGCTAGCTCGCCTTGCAAGGAACACACTATGCTTTTGAGAAAAGAGTACTCTTCTACTCTACTGTGTTTCCTTTAGGGCAAGAACAGTGAGCTTGCTCAGAACAAAAGAACTGTGCTTCCTACGCACACGGGCCATATCTAGTTCAACTCTGCATCGGAAACTGACAAGAACAGTAGATCCTTTTCAGTCCAATACACTGTACATGCTGGGAACAGACGCCAGTGCTATTTGCCCTTTGTAGGACAATGGGAGCGCAATAGTGACTCTTCTTACCAGAAAACAATTCTTCCTTGTAGGACCAAAAACTGCATGTGATTCAACTCCATTTAGGACTGGGAAAGAAATGCTAGCTCGCCTTACAAGAAACACACTCTGCTTTTGAGAAAAGAGCACTCTTCTACTCTACTGTGTTTCCTATAGGGCCAGAACAGAGAGTTTGCTCAGAACAAAAGAACTGTGCTTCCTGCACACACGGCCATATCTAGTTCAACTGTGCTTAGGAAACTGAAAAGGACAGTAGATCCTCTTCAGTCCAATACACTGTACATGCTGGGAACAGATGCCAGTGCTATTTGCCCTGTGTATGACAGTGGGAGCGCAATAGTGACTCTTCTTACCAGAAAACAATTCTTGCTCGTTGGACCAGAAACTGCATGTGATTCAACTCCATTTAGGACTGGGAAACAAACGCTAGCTCACCTTACAAGAAACACAATCTGCTTTAGAGAAAAGAGCACTCTTCTACTCTACTGTGTTTCCTATAGGGCCAGAACAGTGAGCTTGCTCAGAACAAAAGAACTGTGCTTCCTACACACGGGCCATATCTAGTTCAACTCTGCTTAAGAAACTGACAAGAACAGTAGCTCCTCTTCAGTCCGATACACTGTACTTGCTGGGAACAGACGCGAGTGCTATTTGCACTGTGTATGGCAATGGGAGTGCAATAGTGACTTTCCTTACCAGAAAACAACTCTTGCTCGTAGGACCAGAAACTGCATGTGATTCAACTCCGTTTAGGACTGGGAAACAAATGCTAGCTCGCCTTACTAGAAACACACTCTGTTTTAGAGAAAAGAGCACTCTTCTACTCTACTGTGTTTCCTATGGGGTCCAAACAGTGAGCTTGCTCAGAACCAAAGAACTGTGCTTCCTACACACAAGGACCATATGTAGTTCAACTCTGCTTAGGAAACTGACAAGAACAGTAGCTCCTATTCAGTCCAATACACTGTACTTGCTGGGAAAAGACGCGAGTGCTATTTGCCCTGTGTATGGCAATGGGAGCGCAATAGTGACTTTCCTTACCAGAAAACAACTCTTGTTCGTAGTACCAGAAACTGCATGTGATTCAACTCCATTTAGGACTAGGAAACAAACGCTAGCTCGCCTTACAAGAAACACACTCTGCTTTTGAGAAAAGAGCACGCTTCTACTCTACTGTGTTTCCTATAGGGCCAGAAAAGTGTGCTTGCTCAGAACATAAGAACTGTGCTTTCTACACACACGGTCCTTATCTAGTTCAACTCTGCTTAGGAAACTGACAAGAACAGTAGCTCCTCTTCAGTCCAATACACTGTACTTGCTGGGAACAGACGCCAGTGCTATTTGCACTGTGTATGGCAATGGGAGCGCAATAGTGACTTTCCTTACCAGAAAACAACTCTTGCTTATAGGACCAGAAACTGCATGTCATTCAAATTCATTTAGGACTGGGAAACAAAAGCTAGCTCGCCTTACAAGAAATAAACTCTGTTTTTGAGAAAAGAGCAATCTTCTTCTCTATTATGTGTCCTATGGAGTCCGAACAGTGAGCTTGCTCAGAACAAAAGAACTGTGCTTCCTATGCACACGGGCCATATCTAGTTCAACTCTGCTTAGGAAACTGACAAGAACAGTAGATCCTCTTCAGTCCAATAAACTGTACATGCTGGGAACAAATGCCAGTGCTATTTGACCTGTGTATGACAATGGGAGCGCAATAGTGACTCTTCTTACCAGAAAATACTCTTGCTTGTAGGACCAGAGACTGCATGTGATTCACTCCATTTAGGACTGGGAAACAAACGCTAGCTCGCCTTACAAGAAACACACTCTGCTTTTGAGAAAAGAGCACTCTTCTACTCTACTGTGTTTCCTGTAGGGCCAGAACAGTGAGATTGCTCAGAAGAAAAGAACTGTGCTTCCTACACACATGGGCCATATCTAGTTCAACTCTGCTTAGGAAACTGACAAGTACAGTAGCTCCTCTTTAGTCCAATACACTGTACTTGCTGGGAACATACGCGAGTGCTATTTGCACTGTGTACAGCAATGGGAGCGCAATAGTTACTCTTCTTACCAGAAAACAACTCTTGCTTATAGGACCAGAAACTGCATGTCATTCAAATTCATTTAGGACTGGGAAACAAAAGCTAGCTCGCCTTACAAGAAATACACTCTGCTTTTGAGAAAAGAGCAATCTTCTTCCCTACTATGTGTTCTATGGGGTCCGAACAGTGAGCTTGCTCAGAACAAAAGAACTGTGCTTCCTATGCACACGGGCCATATCTAGTTCAACTCTGCTTAGGAAACTGACAAGAACAGTAGCTCCTCTTCAGTCCAATACACTGTAATTGAAGGGAACAGACGCGAGTGCTATTTGCACTGTGTATGTCAACGGGAGCACAATAGTGACTTTCCTTACCAGAAAACAACTCTTGCTCTTAGGACCAAAAACTGCATGTGATTCAACTCCATTTAGGACTGGGAAACAAACGCTGGCTCGCCTTACAAGAAACACACTCTGCTTTTGAGAAAAGAGCACTCTTCTACTCTACTGTGTTTCCTATAGGGCCAGTACAGTGAGCTTGCTCAGAACAAAAGAACTGTGCTTCCTACAGAAATGGCCATATCCAGTTCAATTCTGCTTAGGAAACTGACAAGAACAGTAGCTCCTCTTCAGTCCAATACACTGTACTTGCTGGGAACAGATGCGAGTGCTATTTGCACTGTGTTTGGCAATGGGAGCGCAATAGTGACTTTCCTTACCAGAAAACAACTCTTGCTATTAGGACCAGAAACTGCGTGTGATTCAACTCCATTTAGGACTGGGAAACAAAAGCTATCTCGCCTTACAAGAAACACACTCTGCTTTTGAGAAAAGAGCACTCTTCTACTCTACTGTGTTTCCTATAGGGCCAGAACAGTGAGCTTGCTCAGAACAAAAGAAATGTGCTTCATACACACAAGGGCCATATCTAGTTCAACTCTGCTTAGGAACCTGACAAGAACAGTAGATCCTCTTCAGTCCAATACACTGTACATGCTGGGAACAAATGCCAGTGCTATTTGACCTGTGTATGACAATGGGAGCGCAATAGTGACTCTTCTTACCACAAAATACTCTTGCATGTAGGACCAGAGACTGCATGTGATTTACTCCATTTAGGACTGGGAAACAAACGCTAGCTCGCCTTACAAGAAACACACTCTGCTTTTGAGAAAAGAGTACTCTTCTACTCTACTGTTTTTCCTATAGGGCCAGAACAGTAAGCTTGCTCAGAACAAAAGAAATGTGCTTCCTAAACACAGGGGCCATATCTAGTTCAACTCTGCATCGGTAACTGACAAGAACAGTAGATCCTATTCAGTCCAATACACTGTACATGCTGGGAACAGACGCCAGTGCTATTTGCCCTGTGTATGACAATGGGAGCGAAATAGTGACTCTTCTTACCACAAAACCACTCTTGCTCCTTGGACCAGAAACTGCATGGGATTCAACTCCATTTAGGACTGGGAAACAAACGCTAGCTTGCCTTACAAGAAACGAACTCTGCTTTTGAGAAAAGGGCACACTTCTACTCTACTGTGTTTCCTATGGGGTCCGAACAGTGAGCTTGCTCAGAACAAAAGAACTGTGCTTCCTACACACACGGGCCAAAACTAGTTCAATTCTGCTTAGGAAACTGACAAGAACAGTAGATCCCCTTCAGTCCAATACACTGTACTTGCTGGGAACAGACGCCAGTGCTATTTGCACTGTGTATGACAATGAGAGCGCAATAGTGACTCTTCTTACCACAAAACAACTCTTGCTCCTAGGACCAGAAACTGCATGGGATTCAACTCCATTTAGGACTGGGAAACAAACGCTAGCTTGCCTTACAAGAAACACACTCTGCTTTTGAGAAAAGAGCACTCTTCTACTCTACTGTGTTTCCTATAGGGCCAGAAAAGTGAGCTTGCTCAGAACAAAAGAAATGTGCTTCATACACACACGGGCCATATCTAGTTCAACTCTGCTTAGGAACCTGACAAGAACAATAGACCCTCTTCAGTCCAATATACTGTACATGCTGGGAAGAAATGCCAGTGCTATTTGCCCTGTGTATGACAATGGTAGCGCAATAGTGACTCTTCTTACCAGAAATTACTCTTGCTTGTAGGACTAGAAAATGCATGTGATTCAAATCCATTTAGGACTGGGAAACAAACGTTAGCTCGCCTTGCAAGAAACACACTATGCTTTTGAGAAAAGAGTACTCTTCTACTCTACTGTGTTTCCTTTAGGGCAAGAACAGTGAGCTTGCTCAGAACAAAAGAACTGTGCTTCCTACGCACACGGGCCATATCTAGTTCAACTCTGCATCGGAAACTGACAAGAACAGTAGATCCTCTTCAGTCCAATACACTGTACATGCTGGGAACAGAAGCCAGTGCTATTTGCCCTGTGTAGGACAATGGGAGCGCAATAGTGACTCTTCTTACCAGAAAACAATTCTTGCTCGTAGGACCAAAAACTGCATGTGATTCAACTCCATTTAGGACTGGGAAAGAAATGCTAGCTCGCCTTACAAGAAACACACTCTGCTTTTGAGAAAAGAGCACTCTTCTACTCTACTGTGTTTCCTATAGGGCCAGAACAGAGAGTTTGCTCAGAACAAAAGAACTGTGCTTCCTGCACACACGGCCATATCTAGTTCAACTGTGCTTAGGAAACTGAAAAGGACAGTAGATCCTCTTCAGTCCAATACACTGTACATGCTGGGAACAGATGCCAGTGCTATTCGCCCTGTGTATGACAGTGGGAGCGCAATAGTGACTCTTCTTACCAGAAAAAACTCTTGCTCTTAGGACCAGAAACTGCATGTGATTCAACTCCACTTAGGACTGGGAAACACATGCTGGCTCGTCTTACAAGAAACACACTCTGCTTTTGGGAAAAGAACACTCTTTTACTCTACTGTGTCTCCTATAGGGCCAGAACAGTGAGCTTGCTCAGAACAAAAGATCTGTGCTTCCTAGACACACGGGCCATATGTAGTTCAACTCTGCTTAGGAAACTGACGAGAACAGTAGCTCCGCTTCAGTCCAATACACTGTACTTGCTGGGAACAGACGCTAGTGCTATTTGCACTGTGTACAGTAATAGGAGCACAATAGTGACATTTTTTACCAGAAAACAACTTTTTACTCCTAGGAACAGAAACTGCATGTGATTCAACGCCACTTAGGACTGGGAAACAAACGCTAGCTCGCCTTACAAGAAACACCCTTGCTTTTGAGAATAGGGAACACTTCTACTCTACTGTGTTTCCTATGGGGTCCGAACATTGAGCTTGCTCAGAACAAAAGAACTGTGCTTCCTACACACACGGGCCATATCTAGTTCAACTCTGCTTAGGAACCTGACAAGAACAGTAGCTCCTTTTCAGTCCAATACACTGTACTTGTTGGGAACAGACGCGAGTGCTATTTGCACTGCGTATGTCAATGGGAGCGCAATAGTGACTTTCCTTACCAGAAAACAACTCTTGTTCATAGGACCAAAAACTGCATGTGATTCAACTCCATTTAGGACTGGGAAACAAACGCTAGCTCGCCTTACAATAAACACACTCTGCTTTTGAAAAAAGAGCACTCTACTATTCTACTGTGTTTCCTATAGGGCCAGTACAGTGAGCTTACTCAGAACAAAAGAACTGTGCTTCCCACACAAACGGGCATATCCAGTTCAATTCTGCTTAGGAAACTGACAAGAACAGTAGCTCCTATTCAGTCCAATACACTATACTTGCTGGGAACAGATGCGAGTGCTATTTGCACTGTGTATGGCAATGGGAGCGCAATAGTGACTTTCCTTACCAGAAAACAACTCTTGCGTGTAGGACCAAAAACTGTATGTGATTCAACTCCATTTAGGACTGGGAACCAAACGCTAGCTCGCCTTACAAGAAACACACTCTGCTTTTGAGAAAAGAGCACTCTTCTACTCTACTGTGTTTCCTATAGGACCAGAACAGTGAGATTGCTCAGAAGAAAAGAACTGTGCTTCCTACACACATGTGCCATATCTAGTTCAACTCTGCTTAGGAAACTGACAAGTACAGTAGCTCCTCTTTAGTCCAATACACTGTACTTGCTGGGAACATACGCGAGTGCTATTTGCACTGTGTACAGCAATGGGAGCGCAATAGTGACTCTTCTTACCAGAAAACAACTCTTGCTTATAGGACCAGAAACTGCATGTCATTCAAATTCATTTAGGACTGGGAAACAAAAGCTAGCTAGCCTTACAAGAAATACACTCTGCTTTTGAGAAAAGAGCACTCTTCTTCTCTACTATGTGTCCTATGGGGTCCGAACAGTGAGCTTGCTCAGAACAAAAGAACTGTGCTTCCTATGCACACGGGCCATATCTAGTTCAACTCTGCTTAGGAAACTGACAAGAACAGTAGCTCCTCTTCAGTCCAATACACTGTACTTGAAGGGAACAGACGCGAGTGCTATTTGCACTGTGTATGTCAACGGGAGCACAATAGTGACTTTCCTTACCAGAAAACAACTCTTGCTCGTAGGACCAAAAACTGCATGTGATTCAACTCCATTTAGGACTGGGAAACAAACGCTGGCTCGCCTTACAAGAAACACACTCTGCTTTTGAGAAAAGAGCACTCTTCTACTCTACTGTGTTTCCTATAGGGCCAGTACAGTGAGCTTGCTCAGAACAAAAGAACTGTGCTTCCTATACACTTGGCCACATCCAATTCAATTCTGCTTAGGAAACTGACAAGAACAGTAGCTCCTCTTCAGTCCAATACACTCTACATGCTGGGAACAGACGCCCGTTCTATTTGCCCTGTGTATGACAATGTGAGCACAATAGTGTCTCTTCTTACCAGAAAACAACTCTTGCTCATAGGACCAGTAACTGCATGTGATTCAACTTCATTTAGGACTGGGAAACAAACGCTAGCTAGCCTTACAAGAAACACACTCTGCTTTTGAGAAAAGAGCACTCTTCTACTCTACTGTCTTTCCTATAGCGCCAGAACAGTGAGCTTGCTCAGAACAAAAGAACTGTGCTTCCTACACACACAGGCAATATCTAGTTCAACTCTGCATAGGAAACTGACGAGAACAGTAGCTCCTTTTCAGTCCAATACACTGTACTTGCTGAGAACAGATGCGAGTGCTTTTTGCACTGTGTATGGAAATGGGAGCACAATAGTGACTTTTCTTACCAGAAAACAACTCTTGATCGTAGGACCAGAAACTGCATGGGATTCAACTCCATTTAGGACTGGGAAACAATCGCTAGCTCGCCTTACAAGAAACACACTCTGCTTTTGAGAAAAGAGCACTCTTCTACTCTACTGTGTTTCCTATAGCGCCAGGACAGTTAGCTTGCTCAGAATAAAAGAACTGTGCTTCCTACACACACGGCCCTATCTAGTTCAATTCTGCTCATTAAACTGAGAAGAACATTAGATCCTCTTCAGTCCAATACACTGTACATGCTGGGAACAGACGCCAGGGCTATTCGCACTGTGTAAGACAAAGGGAGCACAATAGTAACTCTTCTTACCAGAAAACAACTCTTGATCGTAGGACCAGAAACTGCATGTGATTCAACTCCATTTAGGACTCGGAAACAAACGCTAGCTCGCCTTAGAAGAAACACACTCTGCTTTTGAGAAAAGAGCACTCTTCAACTCTACTGTGTTTCCTATAGGGCCAGAACAGTGAGCTTGCTCAGAACAAAAGAACTGTGCTTCCTTCACACACGGGCCATATCTAGTTCAACTCTGCTTAGGAACCTGACAAGAAGAGTAGATCCTCTTCAGTCCAATACACTGTACATGCTGGGAACAGATGCCAGTGCTATTTGCCCTGTGTATGACAGTGGAAGCGCAATAGTGACTCTTCTTACCAGAAAAAACTCTTGCTCGTAGGACCAGAATCTGCATGTGATTCAACTCCACTTAGGATTGGGAAACACATGCTAGCTCGTCTTACAAGAAACACACTCTGCTTTTGAGAAAATAGCACTGTTTTACTCTACTGTGTCTCCTATAGGGCCAGAACAGTGAGCTTGCTCAGAACAAAAGATCTGTGCTTCCTAGACACACGGGCCATATGTAGTTCAAAGCTGCTTAGGAAACTGACGAGAACAGTAGCTCCTCTTCAGTCCAATACACTGTACTTGATTGGAACAGACGCAAGTGCTATTTGTACTGTGTATGGCATTGGGAGCGCAATAGTGACTCTTCTTACCAAACACTAACTCTACTCGTAAGACCAGAAACTGCATGTGATTCAAATTCATTTAGGACTGGGAAACAAAAGCTAGCTCGCCTTACAAGAAACACAATCTGCTTTTGAGAAAAGAGCACCCTTCTACTCTACTGTGTTTCCTATGGGGTCCGAAGAGTGAGCTTGTTCAGAACAAAAGAACTGTGCTTCCTATACACACGGGCCATATATAGTTCAACTCTGCTTAGGAAACTGACAAGAACAGTAGCTCCTCATCAGTCCAATACACTGTACTTGATTGGAATAGACGCAAGTGCTATTTGTACTGTGTATGGCATTGGGAGCGCAATAGTGACTCTTCTTACCAAAAAATAACTCTACTCGTATGACAAGAAACTGCATGTGATTCAAAATCATTTAGGACTGGGAAATAAAAAACTAGCTCGCCTTACAAGAAACAAACTCTGCTTTTGAGAAAAGAGCACTCTTCTTCTCTACTATGAGTCCAATGGGGTCCGAATAGTGAGCTTGCTCAGAACAAAAGAACTGTGCTTCCTACGCACACGGGCTATATCTAGTTCAACTCTGCTTAGGAAACTGACAAAAACAGTAGCTCCTCTTCAGTCCAATACACTGTACTTGCTGGGAACAGACGCGAGTGCTATTTACACTGTGTATGTCAACGGGAGCGCAATAGTGACTTTCCTTACCAGAAACAACTCTTGCTCGTAGGACCAAAAACTGCATGTGATTCAACTCCATTTAGGACTGGGAAACAAACGCTGGCTTGCCTTACAAGAAACACACTCTGCTTTTGAGAAAAGAGCACTCTTCTACTCTACTGTGTTTCCTATAGGGCCAGTACAGTGAGATTGCTCAGAACAAAAGAACTGTGCTTCCTACACAAATGGCCATATCCAGTTCAATTCTGCTTAGGAAACTGACAAGAACAGTAGCTCCTCTTCAGTCCAATACACTGTACTTGCTGGGAACAGATGCGAGTGCTATTTGCACTGTGTTTGGCAATGGGAGCACAATAGTGACTTTCCTTACCAGAAAGCAAATCTTGAGCGTAGGATCAAAAACTGCATGTGATTCAACTCCATTGAGGACTGGGAAACAAACACCAGCTCGCCTTACAAGAAACATACTCTGCTTTTGAGAAAAGAGCACTCTTCTACTCTACTGTGTTTCCTATAGGGCCAGAACAGTGAGCATGCTCAGAACCAAAGAACTGTGCTTCCTGCACACACGGGCCATATCTAGTTCAACTCTGCTTAGGAAACTGACAAGAACAGTAGCTCCTCCTCAGTCCAATACACTATACTTGCTGGGAACAGACGCGAGTGCTATTTGCACTGTGTACGGCATTGGGAGCACAATAGTGACTCTTTTTACCAGAAAACAACTCTTGCTCGTAGGACCAGAAACTGCATCTGATTCAACTCCATTTAGGACTGGGAAACAAATGCTATCTCGCCTTACAAGAAACACACTCTGCTTTTGAGAAAAGAGCACTCTTGTACTCTACTTTGTTTCCTATAGGGCCAGAACTGTGAGCTTGCTCAGAACAAAAGAACTGTGCTTCCTACAAACACGGGCCATATCTATCTAGTTCAACTCTGCTTAGGAAACTGACGAGAACTGTAGCTCCTCTTTAGTCCAATACACTGTACTTGCTGGGAACAGACGCGAGTGCTTTTTGCACTGTGTACAGCAATGGGAGCACAATAGTGACTCTTCTTACCAGAAAACAACTCTGGTTCTTTGGACCAGAAACTGCATGTGATTCAACTCCACTTAGGACTGGGAAACAAACCCTAGCTTGCCTTACAAGAAACACCCTCGCTTTTGAGAAATGGGCACACTTCTACTCTACTGTGTTTCCTATGGGGTCCGAACAGTGAGCTTGCTCAGAACAAAAGAACTGTGCTTCCTACACACACGGGCCATATCTAGTTCAACTCTGCTTAGGAACCTGACAAGAACAGTAGCTCCTTTTCAGTCCAATACACTGTACTTTCTGGGAACAGACGCGAGTGCTATTTGCACTGCGTATGTCAATGGGAGTGCAATAGTGACTTTCCTTACCAGAAAACAACTTTTGTTCATAGGACCAAAAACTGCATGTGATTCAACTCCATTTAGGACTGGGAAACAAACGCTAGCTCGCCTTACAATAAACACACTCTGCTTTTGAGAAAAGAGCACTCTACTACTCTACTGTGTTTCCTATAGGGCCAGTACAGTGAGCTTACTCAGAACAAAAGAACTGTGCTTCCCACACAAACGGGCATATCCAGTTCAATTCTGCTTAGGAAACTGACAAGAACAGTAGCTTCTCTTCAGTCCAATACACTATACTTGCTGGGAACAGATGCGAGTGCTATTTGCACTGTGTATGGCAATGGGAGCACAATAGTGACTTTCCTTACCAGAAAACAACTCTTGCGTGTAGGAACAAAAACTGTATGTGATTCAACTCCATTTAGGACTGGGAAACAAACGCTAGCTCGCCTTACAAAAAACACACTCTGCTTTTGAGAAAAGAGCACTCTTCTACTCTACTGTGTTTCCTATAGGGCCAGAACAGTGAGATTGCTCAGAAGAAAAGAACTGTGCTTCCTACACACATGGGCCATATCGAGTTCAACTCTGCTTAGGAAACTGGCAAGTACAGTAGCTCCTCTTTAGTCCAATACACTGTACTTGCTGGGAACATACGCGAGTGCTATTTGCCCTGTGTATGACAATGGGAGCGCAATAGTGACTCTTCTTACCAGAAAACAACTCTTGCTCATAGGACCAGAAACTGCATGTCATTCAAATTCATTTAGGACTGGGAAACAAAAGCTAGCTCGCCTTACAAGAAATACACTCTGCTTTTGAGAAAAGAGCACTCTTCTTCTCTACTATGTGTCCTATGGGGTCCGAACAGTGAGCTTGCTCAGAACAAAAGAACTGTGCTTCCTACAAACACGGGCCATATCTATCTAGTTCAACTCTGCTTAGGAAACTGACGAGAACTGTAGCTCCTCTTCAGTCCAATACACTGTACTTGCTGGGAACAGACGCGAGTGCTTTTTGCACTGTGTACAGCAATGGGAGCACAATAGTGACTCTTCTTACCAGAAAACAACTCGGGTTCTTTGGACCAGAAACTGCATGTGATTCAACTCCACTTAGGACTGGGAAACAAACCCTAGCTTGCCTTACAAGAAACGAGCTCTGCTTTTGAGAAAAGGGCACACTTCTACTCTACTGTGTTTCCTATGGGGTCCGAACAGTGAGCTTGCAAGGAACAAAAGAACTGTGCTTCCTACACACACGTGCCAAAACTAGTTCAATTCTGCTTAGGAAACTGACAAGAACAGTAGATCCCCTTCAGTCCAATACACTGTACTTGCTGGGAACAGACGCCAGTGCTATTTGCACTGTGTATGACAATGAGAGCGCAATAGTGACTCTTCTTACCACAAAACAACTCTTGCTCCTAGGACCAGAAACTGCATGGGATTCAACTCCATTTAGGACTGGGAAACAAACGCTAGCTTGCCTTACAAGAAACACACTCTGCTTTAGAGAAAAGAGCACTCTTCTACTCTACTGTGTTTCCTATAGGGCCAGAACAGTGAGCTTGCTCAGAACAAAAGAAATGTGCTTCATACACACACGGGTCATATCTAGTTCAACTCTGCTTAGGAACCTGACAAGAACAATAGACCCTCTTCAGTCCAATATACTGTACATGCTGGGAACAAATGCCAGTGCTATTTGCCCTGTGTATGACAATGGTAGCGCAATAGTGACTCTTCTTACCAGAAAATACTCTTGCTTGTAGGACTAGAAACTGCATGTGATTCAAATCCATTTAGGACTGGGAAACAAACGTTAGCTCGCCTTGCAAGAAACACACTATGCTTTTGAGAAAAGAGTACTCTTCTACTCTACTGTGTTTCCTATAGGGCCAGAACAGTGAGCTTGCTCAGAACAAAAGAACTGTGCTTCCTACGCACACGGGCCATATCTAGTTCAACTCTGCATTGGAAACTGACAAGAACAGTAGATCCTCTTCAGTCCAACACACTGTACATGGTGGGAACAGAAGCCAGTGCTATTTGCCCTGTGTATGACAATGGGAGCGCAATAGTGACTCTTCTTACCAGAAAACAATTCTTGCTCGTAGGATCAAAAACTGCATGTGATTCAACTCCATTTAGGACTGGGAAAGAAATGCTAGCTCGCCTTACAAGAAACACACTCTGTTTTTGAGAAAAAAGCACTCTTCTACTCTACTGTGTTTCTTATAGGGCCAGAACAGAGTGTTTGCTCAGAACAAAAGAACTGTGCTTCCTGCACACACGGCCATATCTAGTTCAACTGTGCTTAGGAAACTGAAAAGGACAGTAGATCCTCTTCAGTCCAATACACTGTACATGCTGGGAACAGATGCCAGTGCTATTTGCCCTGTGTATGACAGTGGGAGCGCAATAGTGACTCTTCTTACCAGAAAAAACTCTTGCTCTTAGGACCAGAAACTGCATGTGATTCAACTCCACTTAGGACTGGGAAACACATGCTGGCTCGTCTTACAAGAAACACACTCTGCTTTTGAGAAAAGAGCACTCTTTTACTCTACTGTGTCTCCTATAGGGCCAGAACAGTGAGCTTGCTCAGAACAAAAGATCTGTGCTTCCTAGACACACGGGCCATATGTAGTTCAACTCTGCTTAGGAAACTGACGAGAACAGTAGCTCCTCTTCAGTCCAATACACTGTACTTGCTGGGAACAGACGCGAATGCTATTTGCACTGTGTACAGTAATAGGAGCACAATAGTGACATTTCTTACCAGAAAACAACTTTTTACTCTTAGGACCAGAAACTGCATGTGATTCAACTCCACTGGGAAACAAACGCTAGCTCGCCTTACAAGAAACACCCTCGCTTTTGAGAATAGGGAACACTTCTACTCTACTGTGTTTCCTATGGGGTCCGAACATTGAGCTTACTCAGAACAAAAGAACTGTGCTTCCTACACACACGGGCCATATCTAGTTCAACTCTGCTTAGGAAACTGACGAGAACTGTAGCTCCTCTTCAGTCCAATACACTGTACTTGCTGGGAACAGACGCGAGTGCTATTTGCACTGTGTACAGTAATAGGAGCGCAATAGTGACTTTCCTTACCAGAAAACAACTCTTGCTTATAGGACCAGAAACTGCATGTCATTCAAATTCATTTAGGACTGGGAAACAAAAGCTAGCTCGCCTTACAAGAAATACACTCTGTTTTTGAGAAAAGAGCAATCTTCTTCTCTACTATGTGTCCGATGGAGTCCGAACAGTGAGCTTGCTCAGAACAAAAGAACTGTGCTTCCTATGCACACGGGCCATATCTAGTTCAACTCTGCTTAGGAAACTGACAAGAACAGTAGATCCTCTTCAGTCCAATACACTGTACATGCTGGGAACAAATGCCAGTGCTATTTGACCTGTGTATGACAATGGGAGCGCAATAGTGACTCTTCTTACCAGAAAATACTCTTGCTTGTAGGACCAGAGACTGCATGTGATTCACTCCATTTAGGACTGGGAAACAAACGCTAGCTCGCCTTACAAGAAACACACTCTGCTTTTGAGAAAAGAGTACTCTTCTACTCTACTGTTTTTCCTATAGGGACAGAACAGTAAGCTTGCTCAGAACAAAAGAAATGTGCTTCCTAAACACAGGGGCCATATCTAGTTCAACTCTGCATCGGTATCTGACAAGAACAGTAGATCCTCTTCAGTCCAATACACTGTATATGCTGGGAACAGACGCCAAGGCTATTTGCCCTGTGTATGACAATGGGAGCGAAATAGTGACTCTTCTTACCAGAAAACAACTCTTGATCGTAGGACCAGAAACTGCATGTGATTCACTCCATTTAGGACTGGGAAACAAACGCTAGCTCGCCTTACAAGAAACACACTCTGCTTTTGAGAAAAGAGCACTCTTCTACTCTGCTGTGTTTCCTGTGGGGTCCGAACAGTGAGCTTGTTCAGAACAAAAGAACTGTGCTTCCTATACACACGGGCCATATCTAGTTCAACTCTGCTTAAAAAACTGACAAGAACAGTAGCTCCTCTTCAGTCCAATACACTGTACTTGATTGGAACAGACGCAAGTGCTATTTGTACTGTGTATGGCATTGGGAGCGCAATAGTGACTCTTCTTACCAAAAAATAACTCTACTCATAGGACCAGAAACTGCATGTGATTCAAATTCATTTAGGACTGGGAAACAAAAGCTAGCTCGCCTTACAAGAGATACACTCTGCTTTTGAGAAAAGAGCACTCTTCTTCTCTACTATGTGTCCTATGGGGTCCGAAAAGTGAGCTTGCTCAGAACAAAAGAAGTGTGCTTCCTACGCACACGGGCCATATCTAGTTCAACTCTGCTTATGAAACTGACAAAAACAGTAGCTCCTCTTCAGTCCAATACGCTGTACTTGCTGGGAACAGACGCGAGTGCTATTTGCACTGTGTATGTCAAAGGGAGCGCAATGGTGACTTTGCTTACCAGAAAACAACTCTTGCTCATAGGACCAAAAACTGCATGTGATTCAACTCCATTTAGGACTGGGAAACAAACGCTGGCTCGCCTTACAAGAAACACACTCTGCTTTTGAGAAAAGAGCACTCTTCTACTCTACTGTGTTTCCTATAGGGCCAGTACAGTGAGCTTCTCAGAACAAAAGAACTGTGCTTCCTACACAAATGGCCATATCCAGTTCAATCCTGCATAGGAAACTGACAAGAACAGTAGCTCCGCTTCAGTCCAATACACTGTACTTGCTGGGAACAGATGCGAGTGCTATTTGCACTGTGTTTGGCAATGGGAGCGCAATAGTGACTTTCCTTACCAGAAAACAACTCTTGCGTGTAGGACCAAAAACTGCATGTGATTCAACTCCATTTAGGACTGGGAAACAAACAACAGATCGCCTTACAAGAAGCACACTCTCCTTTTGAGAAAAGAGCACTCTTCTACTCTACTGTGTTTCCTATAGGGCCAGTACAGTGAGCTTGCTCAGAACAAAAGAACTGTGCTTCCTACACAAATGGCCATATCCAGTTCAATTCTGCTTAGGAAACTGACAAGAACAGTAGCTCCTTTTCAGTCCAATACACTGTACTTGCTGGGAACAGATGCGAGTGCTATTTGCACTGTGTTTGGCAATGGGAGCGCAATAGTGACTTTCCTTACCAGAAAACAACTCTTGCGCGTAGGACCAAAAACTGCATGTGATTCAACTCCATTGAGGACTGGGAAACAAACACCAGCTCGCCTTACAAGAAACACACTCTGCTTTTGAGAAAAGAGCACTCTTCTACTCTACTGTGTTTCCTACAAGGCCAGAACAGTGAGCATGCTCAAAACCAAAGAACCGTGCTTCCTGCACACACAGGCCATATCTAGTTCAACTCTGCTTAGGAAACTGACAAGAACAGTAGCTCCTCTTCAGTCCAATACACTATACATGCTGGGAATAGACGCGAGTGCTATTTGCACTGTGTACGGCATTGGGAGCACAATAGTGACTCTTTTTACCAGAAAACAAGTCTTGCTCGTAGGACCAGAAACTGCATGTGATTCAACTCCATTTAGGACTGGGAAACAAATGCTATCTCGCCTTAAAAGAAACACACTCTGCTTTTGAGAAAAGAGCACTCTTGTACTCTACTGTGTTTCCTACAGGGCCAGAACAGTGAGCTTGCTCAGAACAAAAGAACTGTGCTTCCTACACACACGGGCCATATCTATCTAGTTCAACTCTGCTTAGGAAACTGACGAGAACCGTAGCTCCTCTTCGGTCCAATACACTGTACTTGCTGGGAACAGACGCGAGTGCTTTTTGCACTGTGTACAGCAATGGGAGCCCAATAGTGACACTTCTTACCAGAAAACAACTCTGGTTCTTAGGACCAGAAACTGCATGTGATTCAACTCCACTTAGGACTGGGAAACAAACGCTATCTTGCCTTACAAGAAACGAGCTCTGCTTATGAGAAAAGGGCACACTTCTACTCTACTGTGTTTCCTATGGGGTCCGAACAGTGAGCTTGCTCAGAACAAAAGAACTGTGCTTCCTACACACGGGCCAAAACTAGTTCAATTCTGCTTAGGAAACTGACAAGAACAGTAGATCCCCTTCAGTCCAATACACTGTACTTGCTGGGAACAGACGCCAGTGCTATTTGCACTGTGTATGACAATGAGAGTGCAATAGTGACTCTTCTTACCACAAAACAACTCTTGCTCCTAGGACCAGAAACTGCATGGGATTCAACTCCATTTAGGACTGGGAAATAAACGCTAGCTCGCCTTACAAGAAACACACTCTGCTTTTGAGAAAAGAGCACTCTTCTACTCTACTGTGTTTCCTATAGGGCCAGTACAGTGAGCTTGCTCAGAACAAAAGAATTGTGCTTCCTACACAAATGGCCACATCCAGTTCAATTCTGCTTAGGAAACTGACAAGAACAGTAGCTCCTCTTCAGTCCAATACACTGTACTTGCTGGGAACAGATGCGAGTGCTATTTCCACTGTGTTTGGCAATGGGAGCACAATAGTGACTTTCCTTACCAGAAAACAACTCTTGCGCGTAGGATCAAAAACTGCATGTGATTCAACTCCATTGAAGACTGGGAAACAAACACCAGCTCGCCTTACAAGATACATACTCTTCTTTTGAGAAAAGAGCACTCTTCTACTCTATTGTGTTTCCTATAGGGCCAGAAGAGTGAGCTTGCTCAGAACAAAAGAACTGTGCTTCCTGCACACACGGGCCATATCTAGTTCAACTCTGCTTAGGAAACTGACAAGAACAGTAGCTCCTCTTCAGTCCAATACACTGTACTTGCTGGGAACAGACGCGAGTGCTATTTGCACTGTGTACAGCATTGGGAGCGCAATAGTGACACTTTTTACCAATAAACAACTCTTGCTCATAGGACCAGAAACTGCATGTGATTCAACTCCATTTAGGACTGGGAAACAAATATAATTTCGTCTTACAAGAAACACACTCTGCTTTTGAGAAAAGAGCACTCTTCTACTCTACTGTGTTTCCTATATGGCCAGAACAGTGAGCTTGCTCAGAACAAAAGAACTGAGCTTCCTACACACACGGGCCATATCTAGTTCAACTCTGCATTGGAAACTTACAAGAACAATAGATCCTCTTCAGTCCAATACACTGTACATGCTGGGAACAGAAGCCAGTGCTATTTGCCCTGTGTTTGACAATGGGAGTGCAATAGTGACTCTTCTTACCAGAAATCAACTCTTGCTCGTAGGACCAAAAACTGCATGGGATTCAACTCCATTTAGGACTGGGAAACAAACGCTAGCTCCCCTTACAAGAAAAACACTCTGCTTTTGATAAAAGAGCACTCTTCTACTCTACTGTGTTTCCTATAGGGCCAAAAGAGTGAGCTTGCTCAGAACAAAAGAACTGTGCTTCCTACACACACGGGCCATATCTAGTTAAACTCTGCTTAGGAAACTGAAGAGAACAGTAGCTCCTCTTCAGTCCAATACACTGTACTTGCTGAGAACAGATGCCAGTGCTATTTGCACTGTGTATGACAATGGGAGCGCAATAGTGACTCTTCTTACCACAAAACAACTCTTGCTCCTAGGACCAGAAACTGCATGGAATTCAACTCCATTTAGGACTGGGAAACAAACGCTAGCTTGCCTTACAAGAAACACACTCTGCTTTTGAGAAAAGAGTACTCTTCTACTCTACTGTGTTTCCTATAAGGCCAGAACAGTTAGCTTGCTCAGAACAAAAGAACTGTGCTTCCTGCACACACGGCCATATCTAGTTCAACTCTGCTTAGGAAACTGACAAGAACAGTAGCTCCTCTTCAGTCCAATACACTGTACTTGCTGGGAACAGACGCGAGTGCTATTTGCACTGTGTACGGCATTGGGAGCGCAATAGTGACTCTTCTTACCAGAAAACAACTCTTGCTCGTAGGACCAGAAACTGCATGTGATTCAACTCCATTTAGGACTGGGAAACAAATGCTATCTCGCCTTACAAGAAACACACTCTGCTTTTGAGAAAAGAGCACTCTTGTTCTCTACTGTCTTTCCTATATGGCCAGAACAGTGAGCTTGCTCAGAACAAAAGAACTGTGCTTCCTACACACATGGCCATATCTAGTTCAACTCTGCTTAGGAAACTGACAAGAATAGTAGCTCCTCTTCAGTCCAATACACTGTACTTGCTGGGAACAGACGGGTGCTATTTGTACTGTGTACAGCAATGGGAGCACAATAGTGACCCTTCTTACCAGAAAACCACTCTGGCTCTTAGGACCAGAAACTGCATGTGATTCAACTCCACATAGGACTGGGAAACAAACGCTAGCTTGCCTTACAAGAAACAAGCTCTGATTTGAGAAAAGGGCACACTTCTACTCTACTGTGTTTCCTATCGTTTCCGAACAGTGAGCTTGCTCAGAACAAAAGAACAGTGCTTCCTACACACACAGGCCATATCTAGTTCAATTCTGCTTAGGAAATTGACAAGAACAGTCGATCTCCTTCAGTCCAATACACTGTACTTGCTGGGAACAGACGCCAGTGCTATTTGCACTGTGTATGACAATGGGAGCACAATAGTGACTCTTCTTACCACAAAACAACTCTTGCTCCTAGGACCAGAAACTGCATGGGATTCAACTCCATTTAGGACTGGGAAACAAACGCTAGCTTGCCTTACAAGAAACACACTCTGCTTTTGAGAAAAGAGCACTCTTCTACTCTACTGTGTTTCCTATAGGGCCAGAACAGTGAGCTTGCTCAGAACAAAAGACATGTGCTTCATACACACACGGGCCATATCTAGTTCAACTCTGCTTAGGAACCTGACAAGAACAGTAGATCCTCTTCAGTCCAATACACTGTACATGCTGGGAACAAATGCCAGTACTATTTGCCATGTGTACGACAATGGGAGCGCAATAGTGACTCTTCTTACCAGAAAATACTCTTGCTTGTAGGACCAGAAACTGCATGTGATTCAACTCCATTTAGGACTGGGAAACAAACGCTAGCTCGCCTTACAAGAAACACACTCTGCTTTTGAGAAAAGAGTACTCCTCTACTCTACTGTTTTTCCTATAGGGCCAGAACAGTAAGCTTGCTCAGAAGAAAAGAAATGTGCTTCCTAAACACAGGGGCCATATCTAGTTCAACTCTTCATCGGAAACTGACAAGAACAGTAGATCCTCTTCATTCCAATACACTGTACATGCTGGGAACAGATGCCAGAGCTATTTGCCCTGTGTATGACAATGGGAGCAAAATAGTGACTCTTCTTACCAGAAAACATCTCTTGATCGTAGGACCAGAAACAGCATGTGATTCAACGACATTTAGGTCGGTGAAGCAAATGCTAGCTTGCTTTACAAGAAACACACTCTGCTTTTGAGAAAAGAGCACTCTTCTACTCTACTGTGTTTCCTATGGGGTCCGAACAGTGAGCTTGCTCAGAACAAATGAACTGTGCTTCCTATACACACGGCCATATCTAGTTCAACTCTGCTTAGGCAACTGACAAGAACAGTAGGCCCTCTTCAGTCCAATACACTGTACTTGATTGGAACAGACGCAAGTGCTATTTGTATTGTGTATGGCATTGGGAGCGCAATAGTTACTCTTCTTACCAAAAAATAACTCTACTCGTAGGACCAGAAACTGCATGTGATTCAAATTCATTTAGGACTGGGAAACAAAAGCTAACTCGCCTTACAAGAAATACACTCTGCTTTTGAAAAAAGAGCACTCTTCTTCTCTACTATGTGTCCTATGGGGTCCGAACAGTGAGCTTGCTCAGGACAAAAGAACTGTGCTTCCTACGCACACGGGCCATATCTAGTTCAACTCTGCTTAGGAAACTGACAAGAACAGTAGCTCCTCTTCAGTCCAATACACTGTACTTGATTGGAACTGACGCAAGTGCTATTTGTACTGTGTATGTCAACGGGAGCGCAATAGTGACTTTCCTTACCAGAAAACAACTCTTGCTCATAGGACCAAAAACTGCATGTGATTCAACTCCATTTAGGACTGGGAAACAAACGCTGGCTCGCCTTACAAGAAACACACTCTGCTTTTGAGAAAAAAGCACTCTTCTACACTACTGTGTTTCCTATAGGGCCAGTAGAGTGAGGTTGCTCAGAACAAAAGAATTGTGCTTCCTACACAAATGGCCATATCCAGTTCAATTCTGCTTAGGAAACTGACAAGAACAATAGCTCCTCTTCTGTCCTATACACTGTACTTGTTGGGAACAGATGCGAGTGTTATTTGCACTGTGTTTGGCAATGGGAGCACAATAGTGACTTTCCTTACCAGAAAACAACTCTTGCGCATAGGACCAAAAACTGCATGTGATTCAACTCCATTGAGGACTGGGAAACAAACACCAGCTCGCATACAAGAAACATACTCTTCTTTTGAGAAAAGAGCACTCTTCTACTCCATTGTGTTTCCTATAGGGTCAGAAGAGTGAGCTTGCCTAGAACAAAAGAACTGTGCTTCCTGCACACACGGGCCATATCTAGTTCAACTCTGCTTAGGAAACTGACAAGAACAGTAGCTCCTCTTCAGTCCAATACACTGTACTTGCTGGGAACAGACGCGAGTGCTATTTGCACTGTGTACGGCATTGGGAGCGCAATAGTGACACTTTTTACCAATAAACAACTCTTGCTCATAGGACCAGAAACTGCATGTGATTCAACTCCATTTAGGACTGGGAAACAAATGTAATCTCGTCTTACAAGAAACACACTCTGCTTTTGAGAAAAGAGCACTCTTCTACTCTACTGTGTTTCCTATATGGCCAGAACAGTGAGCTTGCTCAGAACAAAAGAACTGAGCTTCCTACACACACGGGCCATATCTAGTTCAACTCTGCATCGGAAACTTACAAGAACAATAGATCCTCTTCAGTCCAATACACTGTACATGCTGGGAACAGAAGCCAGTGCTATTTGCCCTGTGTATGACAATGGGAGTGCAATAGTGACTCTTCTTACCAGAAAACAACTCTTGCTCGTAGGACCAAAAACTGCATGGGATTCAACTCCATTTAGGACTGGGAAACAAACGCTAGCTCCCCTTACAAGAAAAACACTCTGCTTTTGATAAAAGAGCACTCTTCTACTCTACTGTGTTTCCTATAGGGCCAGAACAGTGAGCTTGCTCAGAACAAAAGAACTGTGCTTCCTACACACACGGGCCATATCTAGTTAAACTCTGCTTAGGAAACTGACAGGAACAGTAGCTCCTCTTCAGTCCAATACACTGTACTTTGCTGGGAACAGATGCGAGTGCTATTTGCACTGTGTTTGGCAATGGGAGCGCAATAGTGACTTTCCTTACCAGAAAACAACTCTTGCTCGTAGGACCAGAAACTGCGTGTGATTCAACTCCATTTAGGACTGGGAAACAAAAGCTATCTCGCCTTACAAGAAACACACTCTGCTTTTGAGAAAAGAGCACTCTTCTACTCTACTGTGTTTCCTATAGGGCCAGAACAGTGAGCTTGCTCCGAACAAAAGAAATGTGCTTCATACACACAAGGGCCATATCTAGTTCAACTCTGCTTAGGAACCTGACAAGAACAGTAGATCCTCTTCAGTCCAATACACTGTACATGCTGGGAACAAATGCCAGTGCTATTTGACCTGTGTATGACAATGGGAGCGCAATAGTGACTCTTCTTACCACAAAATACTCTTGCATGTAGGACCAGAGACTGCATGTGATTTACTCCATTTAGGACTGGGAAACAAACGCTAGCTCGCCTTACAAGAAACACACTCTGCTTTTGAGAAAAGAGTACTCTTCTACTCTACTGTTTTTCCTATAGGGCCAGAACAGTAAGCTTGCTCAGAACAAAAGAAATGTGCTTCCTAAACACAGGGGCCATATCTAGTTCAACTCTGCATCGGTAACTGACAAGAACAGTAGATCCTATTCAGTCCAATACACTGTACATGCTGGGAACAGACGCCAGTGCTATTTGCCCTGTGTATGACAATGGGAGCGAAATAGTGACTCTTCTTACCACAAAACAACTCTTGCTCCTTGGACCAGTAACTGCATGGGATTCAACTCCATTTAGGACTGGGAAACAAACGCTAGCTTGCCTTACAAGAAACGAGCTCTGCTTTTGAGAAAAGGGCACACTTCTACTCTACTGTGTTTCCTATGGGGTCCGAACAGTGAGCTTGCAAGGAACAAAAGAACTGTGCTTCCTACACACACGGGCCAAAACTAGTTCAATTCTGCTTAGGAAACTGACAAGAACAGTAGATCCCCTTCAGTCCAATACACTGTACTTGCTGGGAACAGACGCCAGTGCTATTTGCACTGTGTATGACAATGAGAGCACAATAGTGACTCTTCTTACCACAAAACAACTCTTGCTCCTAGGACCAGAAACTGCATGGGATTCAACTCCATTTAGGACTGGGAAACAAACGCTAGCATGCCTTACAAGAAACACACTCTGCTTTTGAGAAAAGAGCACTCTTCTACTCTACTGTGTTTCCTATAGGGCCAGAACAGTGAGCTTGCTCAGAACAAAAGAAATGAGCTTCATACACACACGGGCCATATCTAGTTCAACTCTGCTTAGGAACCTGACAAGAACAATAGACCCTCTTCAGTCCAATATACTGTACATGGTGGGAACAAATGCCAGTGCTATTTGCCCTGTGTATGACAATGGTAGCGCAATAGTGACTCTTCTTACCAGAAATTACTCTTGCTTGTAGGACTAGAAAATGCATGTGATTCAAATCCATTTAGGACTGGGAAACAAACGTTAGCTCGCCTTGCAAGAAACACACTATGCTTTTGAGAAAAGAGTACTCTTCTACTCTACTGTGTTTCCTTTAGGGCAAGAACAGTGAGCTTGCTCAGAACAAAAGAACTGTGCTTCCTACGCACACGGGCCATATCTAGTTCAACTCTGCATCGGAAACTGACAAGAACAGTAGATCCTCTTCAGTCCAATACACTGTACATGCTGGGAACAGAAGCCAGTGCTATTTGCCCTGTGTAGGACAATGGGAGCGCAATAGTGACTCTTCTTACCAGAAAACAATTCTTGCTCGTAGGACCAAAAACTGCATGTGATTCAACTCCATTTAGGACTGGGAAAGAAATGCTAGCTCGCCTTACAAGAAACACACTCTGCTTTTGAGAAAAGAGCACTCTTCTACTCTACTGTTTTTCCTATAGGGCCAGAACAGAGAGTTTGCTCAGAACAAAAGAACTGTGCTTCCTGCACACACGGCCATATCTAGTTCAACTGTGCTTAGGAAACTGAAAAGGACAGTAGATCCTCTTCAGTCCAATACACTGTACATGCTGGGAACAGATGCCAGTGCTATTTGCCCTGTGTATGACAGTGGGAGCGCAATAGTGACTCTTCTTACCAGAAAAAACTCTTGCTCTTAGGACCAGAAACTGCATGTGATTCAACTCCACTTAGGACTGGGAAACACATGCTGGCTCGTCTTACAAGAAACACACTCTGCTTTGGGAAAAGAGCACTCTTTTACTCTACTGTGTCTCCTATAGGGCCAGAACAGTGAGCTTGCTCAGAACAAAAGATCTGTGCTTCCTAGACACACGGGCCATATGTAGTTCAACTCTGCTTAGGAAACTGACGAGAACAGTAGCTCCGCTTCAGTCCAATACACTGTACTTGCTGGGAACAGACGCGAGTGCTATTTGCACTGTGTACAGTAATAGGAGCACAATAGTGACATTTTTTACCAGAAAACAACTTTTTACTCCTAGGAACAGAAACTGCATGTGATTCAACTCCACTTAGGACTGGGAAACAAACGCTAGCTCGCCTTACAAGAAACACCCTTGCTTTTGAGAATAGGGAACACTTCTACTCTACTGTGTTTCCTATGGGGTCCGAACATTGAGCTTGCTCAGAACAAAAGAACTGTGCTTCCTACACACACGGGCCATATCTAGTTCAACTCTGCTTAGGAACCTGACAAGAACAGTAGCTCCTTTTCAGTCCAATACACTGTACTTGTTGGGAACAGACGCGAGTGCTTTTTGCACTGCGTATGTCAATGGGAGCGCAATAGTGACTTTCCTTACCAGAAAACAACTCTTGTTCATAGGACCAAAAACTGCATGTGATTCAACTCCATTTAGGACTGGGAAACAAACGCTAGCTCGCCTTACAATAAACACACTCTGCTTTTGAAAAAAGAGCACTCTACTACTCTACTGTGTTTCCTATAGGGCCAGTACAGTGAGCTTACTCAGAACAAAAGAACTGTGCTTCCCACACAAACGGGCATATCCAGTTCAATTCTGCTTAGGAAACTGACAAGAACAGTAGCTCCTATTCAGTCCAATACACTATACTTGCTGGGAACAGATGCGAGTGCTATTTGCACTGTGTATGGCAATGGGAGCGCAATAGTGACTTTCCTTACCAGAAAACAACTCTTGCGTGTAGGACCAAAAACTGTATGTGATTCAACTCCATTTAGGACTGGGAACCAAACGCTAGCTCGCCTTACAAGAAACACACTCTGCTTTTGAGAAAAGAGCACTCTTCTACTCTACTGTGTTTCCTATAGGGCCAGAACAGTGAGATTGCTCAGAAGAAAAGAACTGTGCTTCCTACACACATGTGCCATATCTAGTTCAACTCTGCTTAGGAAACTGACAAGTACAGTAGCTCCTCTTTAGTCCAATACACTGTACTTGCTGGGAACATACGCGAGTGCTATTTGCACTGTGTACAGCAATGGGAGTGCAAGAGTGACTTTCCTTACCAGAAAACAACTCTTGCTTATAGGACCAGAAACTGCATGTCATTCAAATTCATTTAGGACTGGGAAACAAAAGCTAGCTAGCCTTACAAGAAATACACTCTGCTTTTGAGAAAAGAGCAATCTTCTTCTCTACTATGTGTCCTATGGGGTCCGAACAGTGAGCTTGCTCAGAACAAAAGAACTGTGCTTCCTATGCACACGGGCCATATCTAGTTCAACTCTGCTTAGGAAACTGACAAGAACAGTAGCTCCTCTTCAGTCCAATACACTGTACTTGAAGGGAACAGACGCGAGTGCTATTTGCACTGTGTATGTCAACGGGAGCACAATAGTGACTTTCCTTACCAGAAAACAACTCTTGCTCGTAGGACCAAAAACTGCATGTGATTCAACTCCATTTAGGACTGGGAAACAAACGCTGGCTCGCCTTACAAGAAACACACTCTGCTTTTGAGAAAAGAGCACTCTTCTACTCTACTGTGTTTCCTATAGGGCCAGTACAGCGAGCTTGCTCAGAACAAAAGAACTGTGCTTCCTACAGAAATGGCCATATCCAGTTCAATTCTGCTTAGGAAACTGACAAGAACAGTAGCTCCTCTTCAGTCCAATACACTGTACTTGCTGGGAACGGATGCAAGTGCTATTTGCACTGTGTTTGGCAATGGGAGCGCAATAGTGACTTTCCTTACCAGAAAACAACTCTTGCTCGTAGGACCAGAAACTGCGTGTGATTCAACTCCATTTAGGACTGGGAAACAAAAGCTATCTCGCCTTACAAGAAACACACTCTGCTTTTGAGAAAAGAGCACTCTTCTACTCTACTGTTTTTCCTATAGGGCCAGAACAGTGAGCTTGCTCAGAACAAAAGAAATGTGCTTCATACACACAAGGGCCATATCTAGTTCAACTCTGCTTAGGAACCTGACAAGAACAGTAGATCCTCTTCAGTCCAATACACTGTACATGCTGGGAACAAATGCCAGTGCTATTTGACATGTGTATGACAATGGGAGCGCAATAGTGACTCTTCTTACCAGAAAATACTCTTGCTTGTAGGACCAGAGACTGCATGTGATTTACTCCATTTAGGACTGGGAAACAAACGCTAGCTCGCCTTACAAGAAACACACTCTGCTTTTGAGAAAAGAGTACTCTTCTACTCTACTGTTTTTCCTACAGGGCCAGAACAGTAAGCTTGCTCAGAACAAAAGAAATGTGCTTCCTAAACACAGGGGCCATATCTAGTTCAACTCTCCATCGGTAACTGACAACAACAGTAGCTCCACTTTAGTCCAATACACTGTACTTGCTGGGAACAGACGCGAGTGCTATTTGCACTGTATATGGCAATGGGAGCACAATAGTGACATTCCTTACCAGAAAACAACTTTTGCTCGTAGGACCAAAAACTGCATGTGATTCAACTCCATTTAGGAGTGGGAAACAAACACTAGCTCGCCTTATAAGAAACACACTCTGCTTTTGAGAAAAGAGCACTCTTCTACTCTACTGTGTTTCCTATAGGGCCAGTACAGTGAGCTTGCTCAGAACAAAAGAACTGTGCTTCCTATACACTTGGCCACATCCAATTCAATTCTGCTTAGGAAACTGACAAGAACAGTAGCTCCTCTTCAGTCCAATACACTCTACATGCTGGGAACAGACGCCCATTCTATTTGCCCTGTGTATGACAATGTGAGCACAATAGTGTCTCTTCTTACCAGAAAACAACTCTTGCTCATAGGACCAGTAACTGCATGTGATTCAACTTCATTTAGGACTGGGAAACAAACGCTAGCTAGCCTTACAAGAAACACACTCTGCTTTTGAGAAAAGAGCACTCTTCTACTCTACTGTCTTTCCTATAGCGCCAGAACAGTGAGCTTGCTCAGAACAAAAGAACTGTGCTTCCTACACACACAGGCAATATCTAGTTCAACTCTGCATAGGAAACTGACGAGAACAGTAGCTCCTTTTCAGTCCAATACACTGTACTTGCTGAGAACAGATGCGAGTGCTATTTGCACTGTGTATGGAAATGGGAGCACAATAGTGACTTTTCTTACCAGAAAACAACTCTTGATCGTAGGACCAGAAACTGCATGGGATTCAACTCCATTTAGGACTGGGAAACAATCGCTAGCTCGCCTTACAAGAAACACACTCTGCTTTTGAGAAAAGAGCACTCTTCTACTCTGCTGTGTTTCCTATTGCGCCAGGACAGTTAGCTTGCTCAGAATAAAAGAACTGTGCTTCCTACACACACGGCCCTATCTAGTTCAATTCTGCTCATTAAACTGAGAAGAACATTAGATCCTCTTCAGTCCAATACACTGTACATGCTGGGAACAGACGCCAGGGCTATTCGCACTGTGTAAGACAAAGGGAGCACAATAGTAACTCTTCTTACCAGAAAACAACTCTTGATCGTAGGACCAGAAACTGCATGTGATTCAACTCCATTTAGGACTCGGAAACAAACGCTAGCTCGCCTTAGAAGAAACACACTCTGCTTTTGAGAAAAGAGCACTCTTCAACTCTACTGTGTTTCCTATAGGGCCAGAACAGTGAGCTTGCTCAGAACAAAAGAACTGTGCTTCCTTCACACACGGGCCATATCTAGTTCAACTCTGCTTAGGAACCTGACAAGAAGAGTAGATCCTCTTCAGTCCAATACACTGTACATGCTGGGTACAGATGCCAGTGCTATTTGCCCTGTGTATGACAGTGGAAGCGCAATAGTGACTCTTCTTACCAGAAAAAACTCTTGCTCGTAGGACCAGAATCTGCATGTGATTCAACTCCACTTAGGATTGGGAAACACATGCTAGCTCGTCTTACAAGAAACACACTCTGCTTTTGAGAAAATAGCACTGTTTTACTCTACTGTGTCTCCTATAGGGCCAGAACAGTGAGCTTGCTCAGAACAAAAGATCTGTGCTTCCTAGACACACGGGCAATACCTAGTTCAACTCTGCATAGGAAACTGACGAGAACAGTAGCTCCTTTTCAGTCCAATACACTGTACTTGATTGGAACAGACGCAAGTAATATTTGTACTGTGTTTGGCATTGGGAGCGCAATAGTGACTCTTCTTACCAATCACTAACTCTACTCGTAAGACCAGAAACTGCATGTGATTCAAATTCATTTAGGACTGGGAAACAAAAGCTAGCTCGCCTTACAAGAAACACAATCTGCTTTTGAGAAAAGAGCACCCTTCTACTCTACTGTGTTTCCTATGGGGTCTGAAGAGTGAGCTTGTTCAGAACAAAAGAACTGTGCTTCCTATACACACGGGCCATATATAGTTCAACTTTGCTTAGGAAACTGACAAGAACAGTAGCTCCTCATCAGTCCAATACACTGTACTTGATTGGAATAGACGCAAGTGCTATTTGTACTGTGTATGGCATTGGGAGCGCAATAGTGACTCTTCTTACCAAAAAATAACTCTACTCGTATGACAAGAAACTGCATGTGATTCAAAATCATTTAGGACTGGGAACTAAAAAACTAGCTCGCCTTACAAGAAACAAACTCTGCTTTTGAGAAAAGAGCACTCTTCTTCTCTACTATGAGTCCAATGGGGTCCGAATAGTGAGCTTGCTCAGAACAAAAGAACTGTGCTTCCTACGCACACGGGCTATATCTAGTTCAACTCTGCTTAGGAAACTGACAAAAACAGTAGCTCCTCTTCAGTCCAATACACTGTACTTGCTGGGAACAGACGCGAGTGCTATTTACACTGTGTATGTCAACGGGAGCGCAATAGTGACTTTCCTTACCAGAAACAACTCTTGCTCGTAGGACCAAAAACTGCATGTGATTCAACTCCATTTAGGACTGGGAAACAAACGCTGGCTTGCCTTACAAGAAACACACTCTGCTTTTGAGAAAAGAGCACTCTTCTACTCTACTGTGTTTCCTATAGGGCCAGTACAGTGAGATTGCTCAGAACAAAAGAACTGTGCTTCCTACACAAATGGCCATATCCAGTTCAATTCTGCTTAGGAAACTGACAAGAACAGTAGCTCCTCTTCAGTCCAATACACTGTACTTGCTGGGAACAGATGCGAGTGCTATTTGCACTGTGTTTGGCAATGGGAGCACAATAGTGCCTTTCCTTACCAGAAAGCAAATCTTGAGCGTAGGATCAAAAACTGCATGTGATTCAACTCCATTGAGGACTGGGAAACAAACACCAGCTCGCCTTACAAGAAACATACTCTGCTTTTGAGAAAAGAGCACTCTTCTACTCTACTGTGTTTCCTATAGGGCCAGAACAGTGAGCATGCTCAGAACCAAAGAACTGTGCTTCCTGCACACACGGGCCATATCTAGTTCAACTCTGCTTAGGAAACTGACAAGAACAGTATCTCCTCCTCAGTCCAATACACTATACTTGCTGGGAACAGACGCGAGTGCTATTTGCACTGTGTACGGCATTGGGAGCACAATAGTGACTCTTTTTACCAGAAAACAACTCTTGCTCGTAGGCCAGAAACTGCATGTGATTCAACTCCATTTAGGACTGGGAAACAAATGCTATCTCGCCTTACAAGAAACACACTCTGCTTTTGAGAAAAGAGCACTCTTGTACTCTACTTTGTTTCCTATAGGGCCAGAACTGTGAGCTTGCTCAGAACAAAAGAACTGTGCTTCCTACACACACGGGCCATATCTAGTTCAACTCTGCTTAGGAACCTGACAAGAACAGTAGCTCCTTTTCAGTCCAATACACTGTACTTTCTGGGAACAGACGCGAGTGCTATTTGCACTGCGTATGTCAATGGGAGTGCAATAGTGACTTTCCTTACCAGAAAACAACTTTTGTTCATAGGACCAAAAACTGCATGTGATTCAACTCCATTTAGGACTGGGAAACAAACGCTAGCTCGCCTTACAATAAACACACTCTGCTTTTGAGAAAAGAGCACTCTACTACTCTACTGTGTTTCCTATAGGGCCAGTACAGTGAGCTTACTCAGAACAAAAGAACTGTGCTTCCCACGCAAACGGGCATATCCAGTTCAATTCTGCTTAGGAAACTGACAAGAACAGTAGCTTCTTTTCAGTCCAATACACTATACTTGCTGGGAACAGATGCGAGTGCTATTTGCACTGTGTATGGCAATGGGAGCACAATAGTGACTTTCCTTACCAGAAAACAACTCTTGCGTGTAGGAACAAAAACTGTATGTGATTCAACTCCATTTAGGACTGGGAAACAAACGCTAGCTCGCCTTACAAAAAACACACTCTGCTTTTGAGAAAAGAGCACTCTTCTACTCTACTGTGTTTCCTATAGGGCCAGAACAGTGAGATTGCTCAGAAGAAAAGAACTGTGCTTCCTACACACATGGGCCATATCGAGTTCAACTCTGCTTAGGAAACTGACAAGTACAGTAGCTCCTCTTTAGTCCAATACACTGTGCTTGCTGGGAATATACGCGAGTGCTATTTGCCCTGTGTATGACAATGGGAGCGCAATAGTGACTCTTCTTACCAGAAAACAACTCTTGCTCATAGGACCAGAAACTGCATGTCATTCAAATTCATTTAGGACTGGGAAACAAAAGCTACCTCGCCTTACAAGAAATACACTCTGCTTTTGAGAAAAGAGCACTCTTCTTCTCTACTATGTGTCCTATGGGGTCCGAACAGTGAGCTTGCTCAGAACAAAAGAACTGTGCTTCCTACAAACACGGGCCATATCTATCTAGTTCAACTCTGCTTAGGAAACTGACGAGAACTGTAGCTCCTCTTCAGTCCAATACACTGTACTTGCTGGGAACAGACGCGAGTGCTTTTTGCACTGTATACAGCAATGGGAGCACAATAGTGACTCTTCTTACCAGAAAACAACTCGGGTTCTTTGGACCAGAAACTGCATGTGATTCAACTCCACTTAGGACTGGGAAACAAACCCTAGCTTGCCTTACAAGAAACGAGCTCTGCTTTTGAGAAAAGGGCACACTTCTACTCTACTGTGTTTCCTATGGGGTCCGAACAGTGAGCTTGCAAGGAACAAAAGAACTGTGCTTCCTACACACACGTGCCAAAACTAGTTCAATTCTGCTTAGGAAACTGACAAGAACAGTAGATCCCCTTCAGTCCAATACACTGTACTTGCTGGGAACAGACGCCAGTGCTATTTGCACTGTGTATGACAATGAGAGCGCAATAGTGACTCTTCTTACCACAAAACAATTCTTGCTCCTAGGACCAGAAACTGCATGGGATTCAACTCCATTTAGGACTGGGAAACAAACGCTAGCTTGCCTTACAAGAAACACACTCTGCTTTAGAGAAAAGAGCACTCTTCTACTCTACTGTGTTTCCTATAGGGCCAGAACAGTGAGCTTGCTCAGAACAAAAGAAATGTGCTTCATACACACACGGGTCATATCTAGTTCAACTCTGCTAAGGAACCTGACAAGAACAATAGACCCTCTTCAGTCCAATATACTGTACATGCTGGGAACAAATGCCAGTGCTATTTGCCCTGTGTATGACAATGGTAGCGCAATAGTGACTCTTCTTACCAGAAAATACTCTTGCTTGTAGGACTAGAAACTGCATGTGATTCAAATCCATTTAGGACTGGGAAACAAACGTTAGCTCGCGTTGCAAGAAACACACTATGCTTTTGAGAAAAGAGTACTCTTCTACTCTACTGTGTTTCCTATAGGGCCAGAACAGTGAGCTTGCTCAGAACAAAAGAACTGTGCTTCCTGCACACACGGCCATATCTAGTTCAACTCTGCTTAGGAAACTGACAAGAACAGTAGCTCCTCTTCAGTCCAATACACTGTACTTGCTGGGAACAGACGCGAGTGCTATTTGCACTGTGTACGGCATTGGGAGCACAATAGTGACTCTTTTTACCAGAAAACAACTCTTGCTCGTAGCAACAGAAACTGCATGTGATTCAACTCCATTTAGGACTGGGAAACAAATGCTATCTCGCCTTACAAGAAACACACTCTGCTTTTGAGAAAAGAGCACTCTTGTTCTCTACTGTCTTTCCTATATGGCCAGAACAGTGAGCTTGCTCAGAACAAAAGAACTGTGCTTCCTACACACACGGCCATATCTAGTTCAACTCTGCTTAGGAAACTGACAAGAATAGTAGCTCCTCTTCAGTCCAATACACTGTACTTGCTGGGAACAGACGGGTGCTATTTGTACTGTGTACAGCAATGGGGGCACAATAGTTACCCTTCTTACCAGAAAACCACTCTGGCTCTTAGGACCAGAAACTGCATGTGATTCAACTCCACATAGGACTGGGAAACAAACGCTAACTTGCCTTACAAGAAACAAGCTCTGATTTGAGAAAAGGGCACACTTCTACTCTACTGTGTTTCCTATCGTTTCCGAACAGTGAGCTTGCTCAGAACAAAAGAACTGTGCTTCCTACACACACAGGCCATATCTAGTTCAATTCTGCTTAGGAAATTGACAAGAACAGTAGATCTCCTTCAGTCCAATACACTGTACTTGCTGGGAACAGACGCCAGTGCTATTTGCACTGTGTATGACAATGGGAGCGCAATAGTGACTCTTCTTACCACAAAACAACTCTTGCTCCTAGGACCAGAAACTGCATGGGATTCAACTCCATTTAGGACTGGGAAACAAACGCTAGCTTGCCTTACAAGAAACACACTCTGCTTTTGAGAAAAGAGCACTCTTCTACTCTACTGTGTTTCCTATAGGGCCAGAACAGTGAGCTTGCTCAGAACAAAAGACATGTGCTTCATACACACACGAGCCATATCTAGTTCAACTCTGCTTAGGAACCTGACAAGAACAGTAGATCCTCTTCAGTCCAATACACTGTACATGCTGGGAACAAATGCCAGTACTATTTGCCATGTGTACGACAATGGGAGCGCAATAGTGACTCTTCTTACCAGAAAATACTCTTGCTTGTAGGACCAGAAACTGCATGTGATTCAACTCCATTTAGGACTGGGAAACAAACGCTAGCTCGCCTTACAAGAAACACACTCTGCTTTTGAGAAAAGAGTACTCTTCTACTCTACTGTTTTTCCTATAGGGCCAGAACAGTAAGCTTGCTCAGAAGAAAATAAATGTGCTTCCTAAACACAGGGGCCATATCTAGTTCAACTCTTCATCGGAAACTGACAAGGACAGTAGATCCTCTTCATTCCAATACACTGTACATGCTGGGAACAGATGCCAGAGCTATTTGCCCTGTGTATGACAATGGGAGCAAAATAGTGACTCTTCTTACCAGAAAACATCTCTTGATCGTAGGACCAGAAACAGCATGTGATTCAACGACATTTAGGTCTGGGAAGCAAATGCTAGCTTGCTTTACAAGAAACACACTCTGATTTTGAGAAAAGAGCACTCTTCTACTCTACTGTGTTTCCTATGGGGTCCGAACAGTGAGCTTGCTCAGAACAAATGAACTGTGCTTCCTATACACACGGCCATATCTAGTTCAACTCTGCTTAGGCAACTGACAAGAACAGTAGGCCCTCTTCAGTCCAATACACTGTACTTGATTGGAACAGACGCAAGTGCTATTTGTATTGTGTATGGCATTGGGAGCGCAATAGTTACTCTTCTTACCAAAAAATAACTCTACTCGTAGGACCAGAAACTGCATGTGATTCAAATTCATTTAGGACTGGGAAACAAAAGCTAACTCGCCTTACAAGAAATACACTCTGCTTTTGAGAAAAGAGCACTCTTCTTCTCTACTATGTGTCCTATGGGGTCCGAACAGTGAGCTTGCTCAGGACAAAAGAACTGTGCTTCCTACGCACACGGGCCATATCTAGTTCAACTCTGCTTAGGAAACTGACAAGAACAGTAGCTCCTCTTCAGTCCAATACACTGTACTTGATTGGAACTGACGCAAGTGCTATTTGTACTGTGTATGTCAACGGGAGCGCAATAATGACTTTCCTTACCAGAAAACAACTCTTGCTCATAGGACCAAAAACTGCATGTGATTCAACTCCATTTAGGACTGGGAAACAAACGCTGGCTCGCCTTACAAGAAACACACTCTGCTTTTGAGAAAAAAGCACTCTTCTACACTACTGTGTTTCCTATAGGGCCAGTAGAGTGAGGTTGCTCAGAACAAAAGAATTGTGCTTCCTACACAAATGGCCATATCCAGTTCAATTCTGCTTAGGAAACTGACAAGAACAATAGCTCCTCTTCTGTCCTATACACTGTACTTGCTGGGAACAGATGCGAGTGTTATTTGCACTGTGTTTGGCAATGGGAGCACAATAGTGACTTTCCTTACCAGAAAACAACTCTTGCGCATAGGACCAAAAACTGCATGTGATTCAACTCCATTGAGGACTGGGAAACAAACACCAGCTCGCATACAAGAAACATACTCTTCTTTTGAGAAAAGAGCACTCTTCTACTCCATTGTGTTTCCTATAGGGCCAGAAGAGTGAGCTTGCCTAGAACAAAAGAACTGTGCTTCCTGCACACACGGGCCATATCTAGTTCAACTCTGCTTAGGAAACTGACAAGAACAGTAGCTCCTCTTCAGTCCAATACACTGTACTTGCTGGGAACAGACGCGAGTGCTATTTGCACTGTGTACGGCATTGGGAGCGCAATAGTGACACTTTTTACCAATAAACAACTCTTGCTCATAGGACCAGAAACTGCATGTGATTCAACTCCATTTAGGACTGGGAAACAAATGTAATCTCGTCTTACAAGAAACACACTCTGCTTTTGAGAAAAGAGCACTCTTCTACTCTACTGTGTTTCCTATATGGCCAGAACAGTGAGCTTGCTCAGAACAAAAGAACTGAGCTTCCTACACACACGGGCCATATCTAGTTCAACTCTGCATCGGAAACTTACAAGAACAATAGATCCTCTTCAGTCCAATACACTGTACATGCTGGGAACAGAAGCCAGTGCTATTTGCCCTGTGTATGACAATGGGAGTGCAATAGTGACTCTTCTTACCAGAAAACAACTCTTGCTCGTAGGACCAAAAACTGCATGGGATTCAACTCCATTTAGGACTGGGAAACAAACGCTAGCTCCCCTTACAAGAAAAACACTCTGCTTTTGATAAAAGAGCACTCTTCTACTCTACTGTGTTTCCTATAGGGCCAGAACAGTGAGCTTGCTCAGAACAAAAGAACTGTGCTTCCTACACACACGGGCCATATCTAGTTAAACTCTGCTTAGGAAACTGAAGAGAACAGTAGCTCCTCTTCAGTCCAATACACTGTACTTGCTGAGAACAGATGCCAGTGCTATTTGCACTGTGTATGACAATGGGAGCGCAATAGTGACTCTTCTTACCACAAAACAACTCTTGCTCCTAGGACCAGAAACTGCATGGAATTCAACTCCATTTAGGACTGGGAAACAAACGCTAGCTTGCCTTACAAGAAACACACTCTGCTTTTGAGAAAAGAGCACTCTTCTACTCTACTGTGTTTCCTATAGGGCCAGAACAGTTAGCTTGCTCAGAACAAAAGAACTGTGCTTCCTGCACACACGGCCATATCTAGTTCAACTCTGCTTAGGAAACTGACAAGAACAGTAGCTCCTCTTCAGTCCAATACACTGTACTTGCTGGGAACAGACGCGAGTGCTATTTGCACTGTGTACGGCATTGGGAGCACAATAGTGACTCTTTTACCAGAAAACAACTCTTGCTCGTAGGAACAGAAACTGCATGTGATTCAACTCCATTTAGGACTGGGAAACAAATGCTATCTCGCCTTACAAGAAACACACTCTGCTTTTGAGAAAAGAGCACTCTTGTTCTCTACTGTCTTTCCTATATGGCCAGAACAGTGAGCTTGCTCAGAACAAAAGAACTGTGCTTCCTACACACACGGCCATATCTAGTTCAACTCTGCTTAGGAAACTGACAAGAATAGTAGCTCCTCTTCAGTCCAATACACTGTACTTGCTGGGAACAGACGGGTGCTATTTGTACTGTGTACAGCAATGGGGGCACAATAGTTACCCTTCTTACCAGAAAACCACTCTGGCTCTTAGGACCAGAAACTGCATGTGATTCAACTCCACATAGGACTGGGAAACAAACGCTAGCTTGCCTTACAAGAAACAAGCTCTGATTTGAGAAAAGGGCACACTTCTACTCTACTGTGTTTCCTATCGTTTCCGAACAGTGAGCTTGCTCAGAACAAAAGAACTGTGCTTCCTACACACACAGGCCATATCTAGTTCAATTCTGCTTAGGAAATTGACAAGAACAGTAGATCTCCTTCAGTCCAATACACTGTACTTGCTGGGAACAGACGCCAGTGCTATTTGCACTGTGTATGACAATGGGAGCGCAATAGTGACTCTTCTTACCACAAAACAACTCTTGCTCCTAGGACCAGAAACTGCATGGGATTCAACTCCATTTAGGACTGGGAAACAAACGCTAGCTTGCCTTACAAGAAACACACTCTGCTTTTGAGAAAAGAGCACTCTTCTACTCTACTGTGTTTCCTATAGGGCCAGAACAGTGAGCTTGCTCAGAACAAAAGACATGTGCTTCATACACACACGGGCCATATCTAGTTCAACTCTGCTTAGGAACCTGACAAGAACAGTAGATCCTCTTCAGTCCAATACACTGTACATGCTGGGAACAAATGCCCGTACTATTTGCCATGTGTACGACAATGGGAGCGCAATAGTGACTCTTCTTACCAGAAAATACTCTTGCTTGTAGGACCAGAAACTGCATGTGATTCAACTCCATTTAGGACTGGGAAACAAACGCTAGCTCGCCTTACAAGAAACACACTCTGCTTTTGAGAAAAGAGTACTCTTCTACTCTACTGTTTTTCCTATAGGGCCAGAACAGTAAGCTTGCTCAGAAGAAAATAAATGTGCTTCCTAAACACAGGGGCCATATCTAGTTCAACTCTTCATCGGAAACTGACAAGAACAGTAGATCCTCTTCATTCCAATACACTGTACATGCTGGGAACAGATGCCAGAGCTATTTGCCCTGTGTATGACAATGGGAGCAAAATAGTGACTCTTCTTACCAGAAAACATCTCTTGATCGTAGGACCAGAAACAGCATGTGATTCAACGACATTTAGGTCTGGGAAGCAAATGCTAGCTTGCTTTACAAGAAACACACTCTGCTTTTGAGAAAGAGAGCACTCTTCTACTCTACTGTGTTTCCTATGGGCTCCGAACAGTGAGCTTGCTCAGAACAAATGAACTGTGCTTCCTATACACACGGCCATATCTAGTTCAACTCTGCTTAGGCAACTGACAAGAACAGTAGGCCCTCTTCAGTCCAATACACTGTACTTGATTGGAACAGACGCAAGTGCTATTTGTATTGTGTATGGCATTGGGAGCGCAATAGTTACTCTTCTTACCAAAAAATAACTCTACTCGTAGGACCAGAAACTGCATGTGATTCAAATTCATTTAGGACTGGGAAACAAAAGCTAACTCGCCTTACAAGAAATACACTCTGCTTTTGAGAAAAGAGCACTCTTCTTCTCTACTATGTGTCCTATGGGGTCCGAACAGTGAGCTTGCTCAGGACAAAAGAACTGTGCTTCCTACGCACACGGGCCATATCTAGTTCAACTCTGCTTAGGAAACTGACAAGAACAGTAGCTCCTCTTCAGTCCAATACACTGTACTTGATTGGAACTGACGCAAGTGCTATTTGTACTGTGTATGTCAACGGGAGCGCAATAGTGACTTTCCTTACCAGAAAACAACTCTTGCTCATAGGACCAAAAACTGCATGTGATTCAACTCCATTTAGGACTGGGAAACAAACGCTGGCTCGCCTTACAAGAAACACACTCTGCTTTTGAGAAAAAAGCACTCTTCTACACTACTGTGTTTCCTATAGGGCCAGTAGAGTGAGGTTGCTCAGAACAAAAGAATTGTGCTTCCTACACAAATGGCCATATCCAGTTCAATTCTGCTTAGGAAACTGACAAGAACAATAGCTCCTTTTCTGTCCAATACACTGTACTTGCTGGGAACAGATGCGAGTGTTATTTGCACTGTGTTTGGCAATGGGAGCACAATAGTGACTTTCCTTACCAGAAAACAACTCTTGCGCATAGGACCAAAAACTGCATGTGATTCAACTCCATTGAGGACTGGGAAACAAACACCAGCTCGCATACAAGAAACATACTCTTCTTTTGAGAAAAGAGCACTCTTCTACTCCATTGTGTTTCCTATAGGGCCAGAAGAGTGAGCTTGCCTAGAACAAAAGAACTGTGCTTCCTGCACACACGGGCCATATCTAGTTCAACTCTGCTTAGGAAACTGACAAGAACAGTAGCTCCTCTTCAGTCCAATACACTGTACTTGCTGGGAACAGACGCGAGTGCTATTTGCACTGTGTACGGCATTGGGAGCGCAATAGTGACACTTTTTACCAATAAACAACTCTTGCTCATAGGACCAGAAACTGCATGTGATTCAACTCCATTTAGGACTGGGAAACAAATGTAATCTCGTCTTACAAGAAACACACTCTGCTTTTGAGAAAAGAGCACTCTTCTACTCTACTGTGTTTCCTATATGGCCAGAACAGTGAGCTTGCTCAGAACAAAAGAACTGAGCTTCCTACACACACGGGCCATATCTAGTTCAACTCTGCATCGGAAACTTACAAGAACAATAGATCCTCTTCAGTCCAATACACTGTACATGCTGGGAACAGAAGCCAGTGCTATTTGCCCTGTGTATGACAATGGGAGTGCAATAGTGACTCTTCTTACCAGAAAACAACTCTTGCTCGTAGGACCAAAAACTGCATGGGATTCAACTCCATTTAGGACTGGGAAACAAACGCTAGCTCCCCTTACAAGAAAAACACTCTGCTTTTGATAAAAGAGCACTCTTCTACTCTACTGTGTTTCCTATAGGGCCAGAACAGTGAGCTTGCTCAGAACAAAAGAACTGTGCTTCCTACACACACGGGCCATATCTAGTTAAACTCTGCTTAGGAAACTGAAGAGAACAGTAGCTC
Source organism: Peromyscus eremicus (assembly GCF_949786415.1). Taxonomy (NCBI): domain Eukaryota; kingdom Metazoa; phylum Chordata; class Mammalia; order Rodentia; family Cricetidae; genus Peromyscus; species Peromyscus eremicus. The sequence goes on along the minus strand of NW_026734560.1, from coordinate 111,710 downwards.
CTCTTCAGTCCAATACACTGTACTTGCTGAGAACAGATGCCAGTGCTATTTGCACTGTGTATGACAATGGGAGCGCAATAGTGACTCTTCTTACCACAAAACAACTCTTGCTCCTAGGACCAGAAACTGCATGGAATTCAACTCCATTTAGGACTGGGAAACAAACGCTAGCTTGCCTTACAAGAAACACACTCTGCTTTTGAGAAAAGAGCACTCTTCTACTCTACTGTGTTTCCTATAGGGCCAGAACAGTTAGCTTGCTCAGAACAAAAGAACTGTGCTTCCTGCACACACGGCCATATCTAGTTCAACTCTGCTTAGGAAACTGACAAGAACAGTAGCTCCTCTTCAGTCCAATACACTGTACTTGCTGGGAACAGACGCGAGTGCTATTTGCACTGTGTACGGCATTGGGAGCACAATAGTGACTCTTTTTACCAGAAAACAACTCTTGCTCGTAGGAACAGAAACTGCATGTGATTCAACTCCATTTAGGACTGGGAAACAAATGCTATCTCGCCTTACAAGAAACACACTCTGCTTTTGAGAAAAGAGCACTCTTGTTCTCTACTGTCTTTCCTATATGGCCAGAACAGTGAGCTTGCTCAGAACAAAAGAACTGTGCTTCCTACACACACGGCCATATCTAGTTCAACTCTGCTTAGGAAACTGACAAGAATAGTAGCTCCTCTTCAGTCCAATACACTGTACTTGCTGGGAACAGACGGGTGCTATTTGTACTGTGTACAGCAATGGGGGCACAATAGTTACCCTTCTTACCAGAAAACCACTCTGGCTCTTAGGACCAGAAACTGCATGTGATTCAACTCCACATAGGACTGGGAAACAAACGCTAGCTTGCCTTACAAGAAACAAGCTCTGATTTGAGAAAAGGGCACACTTCTACTCTACTGTGTTTCCTATCGTTTCCGAACAGTGAGCTTGCTCAGAACAAAAGAACTGTGCTTCCTACACACACAGGCCATATCTAGTTCAATTCTGCTTAGGAAATTGACAAGAACAGTAGATCTCCTTCAGTCCAATACACTGTACTTGCTGGGAACAGACGCCAGTGCTATTTGCACTGTGTATGACAATGGGAGCGCAATAGTGACTCTTCTTACCACAAAACAACTCTTGCTCCTAGGACCAGAAACTGCATGGGATTCAACTCCATTTAGGACTGGGAAACAAACGCTAGCTTGCCTTACAAGAAACACACTCTGCTTTTGAGAAAAGAGCACTCTTCTACTCTACTGTGTTTCCTATAGGGCCAGAACAGTGAGCTTGCTCAGAACAAAAGACATGTGCTTCATACACACACGGGCCATATCTAGTTCAACTCTGCTTAGGAACCTGACAAGAACAGTAGATCCTCTTCAGTCCAATACACTGTACATGCTGGGAACAAATGCCCGTACTATTTGCCATGTGTACGACAATGGGAGCGCAATAGTGACTCTTCTTACCAGAAAATACTCTTGCTTGTAGGACCAGAAACTGCATGTGATTCAACTCCATTTAGGACTGGGAAACAAACGCTAGCTCGCCTTACAAGAAACACACTCTGCTTTTGAGAAAAGAGTACTCTTCTACTCTACTGTTTTTCCTATAGGGCCAGAACAGTAAGCTTGCTCAGAAGAAAATAAATGTGCTTCCTAAACACAGGGGCCATATCTAGTTCAACTCTTCATCGGAAACTGACAAGAACAGTAGATCCTCTTCATTCCAATACACTGTACATGCTGGGAACAGATGCCAGAGCTATTTGCCCTGTGTATGACAATGGGAGCAAAATAGTGACTCTTCTTACCAGAAAACATCTCTTGATCGTAGGACCAGAAACAGCATGTGATTCAACGACATTTAGGTCTGGGAAGCAAATGCTAGCTTGCTTTACAAGAAACACACTCTGCTTTTGAGAAAGAGAGCACTCTTCTACTCTACTGTGTTTCCTATGGGCTCCGAACAGTGAGCTTGCTCAGAACAAATGAACTGTGCTTCCTATACACACGGCCATATCTAGTTCAACTCTGCTTAGGCAACTGACAAGAACAGTAGGCCCTCTTCAGTCCAATACACTGTACTTGATTGGAACAGACGCAAGTGCTATTTGTATTGTGTATGGCATTGGGAGCGCAATAGTTACTCTTCTTACCAAAAAATAACTCTACTCGTAGGACCAGAAACTGCATGTGATTCAAATTCATTTAGGACTGGGAAACAAAAGCTAACTCGCCTTACAAGAAATACACTCTGCTTTTGAGAAAAGAGCACTCTTCTTCTCTACTATGTGTCCTATGGGGTCCGAACAGTGAGCTTGCTCAGGACAAAAGAACTGTGCTTCCTACGCACACGGGCCATATCTAGTTCAACTCTGCTTAGGAAACTGACAAGAACAGTAGCTCCTCTTCAGTCCAATACACTGTACTTGATTGGAACTGACGCAAGTGCTATTTGTACTGTGTATGTCAACGGGAGCGCAATAGTGACTTTCCTTACCAGAAAACAACTCTTGCTCATAGGACCAAAAACTGCATGTGATTCAACTCCATTTAGGACTGGGAAACAAACGCTGGCTCGCCTTACAAGAAACACACTCTGCTTTTGAGAAAAAAGCACTCTTCTACACTACTGTGTTTCCTATAGGGCCAGTAGAGTGAGGTTGCTCAGAACAAAAGAATTGTGCTTCCTACACAAATGGCCATATCCAGTTCAATTCTGCTTAGGAAACTGACAAGAACAATAGCTCCTTTTCTGTCCAATACACTGTACTTGCTGGGAACAGATGCGAGTGTTATTTGCACTGTGTTTGGCAATGGGAGCACAATAGTGACTTTCCTTACCAGAAAACAACTCTTGCGCATAGGACCAAAAACTGCATGTGATTCAACTCCATTGAGGACTGGGAAACAAACACCAGCTCGCATACAAGAAACATACTCTTCTTTTGAGAAAAGAGCACTCTTCTACTCCATTGTGTTTCCTATAGGGCCAGAAGAGTGAGCTTGCCTAGAACAAAAGAACTGTGCTTCCTGCACACACGGGCCATATCTAGTTCAACTCTGCTTAGGAAACTGACAAGAACAGTAGCTCCTCTTCAGTCCAATACACTGTACTTGCTGGGAACAGACGCGAGTGCTATTTGCACTGTGTACGGCATTGGGAGCGCAATAGTGACACTTTTTACCAATAAACAACTCTTGCTCATAGGACCAGAAACTGCATGTGATTCAACTCCATTTAGGACTGGGAAACAAATGTAATCTCGTCTTACAAGAAACACACTCTGCTTTTGAGAAAAGAGCACTCTTCTACTCTACTGTGTTTCCTATATGGCCAGAACAGTGAGCTTGCTCAGAACAAAAGAACTGAGCTTCCTACACACACGGGCCATATCTAGTTCAACTCTGCATCGCAAACTTACAAGAACAATAGATCCTCTTCAGTCCAATACACTGTACATGCTGGGAACAGAAGCCAGTGCTATTTGCCCTGTGTATGACAATGGGAGTGCAATAGTGACTCTTCTTACCAGAAAACAACTCTTGCTCGTAGGACCAAAAACTGCATGGGATTCAACTCCATTTAGGACTGGGAAACAAACGCTAGCTCCCCTTACAAGAAAAACACTCTGCTTTTGATAAAAGAGCACTCTTCTACTCTACTGTGTTTCCTATAGGGCCAGAACAGTGAGCTTGCTCAGAACAAAAGAACTGTGCTTCCTACACACACGGGCCATATCTAGTTAAACTCTGCTTAGGAAACTGAAGAGAACAGTAGCTCCTCTTCAGTCCAATACACTGTACTTGCTGAGAACAGATGCCAGTGCTATTTGCACTGTGTATGACAATGGGAGCGCAATAGTGACTCTTCTTACCACAAAACAACTCTTTCTCCTAGGACCAGAAACTGCATGGAATTCAACTCCATTAAGACTGGGAAACAAACGCTAGCTTGCCTTACAAGAAACACACTCTGCTTTTGAGAAAAGAGCACTCTTCTACTCTACTGTGTTTCCTATATGGCCAGAACAGTTAGCTTGCTCAGAACAAAAGAACTGTGCTTCCTGCACACACGGCCATATCTAGTTCAACTCTGCTTAGGAAACTGACAAGAACAGTAGCTCCTCTTCAGTCCAATACACTGTACTTGCTGGGAACAGACGCGAGTGCTATTTGCACTGTGTACGGCATTGGGAGCACAATAGTGACTCTTTTTACCAGAAAACAACTCTTGCTCGTAGGAACAGAAACTGCATGTGATTCAACTCCATTTAGGACTGGGAAACAAATGCTATCTCGCCTTACAAGAAACACACTCTGCTTTTGAGAAAAGAGCACTCTTGTTCTCTACTGTCTTTCCTATATGGCCAGAACAGTGAGCTTGCTCAGAACAAAAGAACTGTGCTTCCTACACACACGGCCATATCTAGTTCAACTCTGCTTAGGAAACTGACAAGAATAGTAGCTCCTCTTCAGTCCAATACACTGTACTTGCTGGGAACAGACGGGTGCTATTTGTACTGTGTACAGCAATGGGGGCACAATAGTTACCCTTCTTACCAGAAAACCACTCTGGCTCTTAGGACCAGAAACTGCATGTGATTCAACTCCACATAGGACTGGGAAACAAACGCTAGCTTGCCTTACAAGAAACAAGCTCTGATTTGAGAAAAGGGCACACTTCTACTCTACTGTGTTTCCTATCGTTTCCGAACAGTGAGCTTGCTCAGAACAAAAGAACTGTGCTTCCTACACACACAGGCCATATCTAGTTCAATTCTGCTTAGGAAATTGACAAGAACAGTAGATCTCCTTCAGTCCAATACACTGTACTTGCTGGGAACAGACGCCAGTGCTATTTGCACTGTGTATGACAATGGGAGCACAATAGTGACTCTTCTTACCACAAAACAACTCTTGCTCCTAGGACCAGAAACTGCATGGGATTCAACTCCATTTAGGACTGGGAAACAAACGCTAGCTTGCCTTACAAGAAACACACTCTGCTTTTGAGAAAAGAGCACTCTTCTACTCTACTGTGTTTCCTATAGGGCCAGAACAGTGAGCTTGCTCAGAACAAAAGACATGTGCTTCATACACACACGGGCCATATCTAGTTCAACTCTGCTTAGGAACCTGACAAGAACAGTAGATCCTCTTCAGTCCAATACACTGTACATGCTGGGAACAAATGCCAGTGCTATTTGCCATGTGTACGACAATGGGAGCGCAATAGTGACTCTTCTTACCAGAAAATACTCTTGCTTGTAGGACCAGAAACTGCATGTGATTCAACTCCATTTAGGACTGGGAAACAAACGCTAGCTCACCTTACAAGAAACACACTCTGCTTTTGAGAAAAGAGTACTCTTCTACTCTACTGTTTTTCCTATAGAGCCAGAACAGTAAGCTTGCTCAGAACAAAAGAAATGTGCTTCCTAAACACAGGGGCCATATCTAGTTCAACTCTGCTTAGGAACCTGACAAGAACAATAGACCCTCTTCAGTCCAATATACTGTACATGCTGGGAAGAAATGCCAGTGCTATTTGCCCTGTGTATGACAATGGTAGCGCAATAGTGACTCTTCTTACCAGAAAATACTCTTGCTTGTAAGACTAGAAACTGCATGTGATTCAAATCCATTTAGGACTGGGAAACAAACGTTAGCTCGCGTTGCAAGAAACACACTATGCTTTTGAGAAAAGAGTACTCTTCTACTCTACTGTGTTTCCTATAGGGCCAGAACAGTGAGCTTGCTCAGAACAAAAGAACTGTGCTTCCTGCACACACGGCCATATCTAGTTCAACTCTGCTTAGGAAACTGACAAGAACAGTAGCTCCTCTTCAGTCCAATACACTGTACTTGCTGGGAACAGACGCGAGAGCTATTTGCACTGTGTACGACATTGGGAGCGCAATAGTGACTCTTTTTACCAGAAAACAACTCTTGCTCGTAGGAACAGAAACTGCATGTGATTCAACTCCATTTAGGACTGGGAAACAAATGCTATCTCGCCTTACAAGAAACACACTCTGCTTTTGAGAAAAGAGCACTCTTGTACTCTACTGTGTTTCCTATTAGGCCAGAACAGTGAGCTTGCTCAGAACTAAAGAACTGTGCTTCCTACACACACGGCCATATCTAGTTCAACTTTGCTTAGGAAACTGACGAGAATAGTAGCTCCTCTTCAGTCCAATACACTGTACTTGCTGGGAACAGACGAGTGCTCTTTGTACTGTGTACAGCAATGGGAGCACAATAGTGACCCTTCTTACCAGAAAACAACTCTGGCTCTTAGGACCAGAAACTGCATGTGATTCAACTCCACTTAGGACTGGGAAACAAACGCTAGCTTGCCTTACAAGAAACAAGCTCTGATTTGAGAAAAGGGCACACTTCTACTCTACTGTGTTTCCTATGGGTTCCAAACAGTGAGCTTTCTCAGAAAAAAAGATCTGTGCTTCCTACACACACGGGCCATATCTAGTTCAATTCTGCTTAGGAAATTGACAAGAACAGTAGATCCCCTTCAGTCCAATACACTGTAATTGGTGGGAACAGACGCCAGTGCTATATGCACTGTGTATGACAATTGGAGCGCAATAGTGACTCTTCTTACCACAAAACAACTCTTGCTCCTAGGACCAGAAACTGCATGGGATTCAACTCCATTTAGGACTGGGAAACAAACGCTAGCTTGCCTTACAAGAAACACACTCTGCTTTTGAGAAAAGAGCACTCTTCTACTCTACTGTGTTTCCTATAGGGCCAGAACAGTGAGCTTGCTCAGAACAAAAGAAATGTGCTTCATACACACACGGGCCATATCTAGTTCAACTCTGCTTAGGAACCTGACAAGAACAGTAGATCCTCTTCAGTCCAATACACTGTACATGCTGGGAACAAATGCCAGTGCTATTTGCCATGTGTATGACAATGGGAGCACAATAGTTACTCTTCTTACCAGAAAATACTCTTGCTTGTAGGACCAGAAACTGCATGTGATTCAACTCCATTTAGGACTGGGAAACAAACACTAGCTCGCCTTACAAGAAACACACTCTGCTTTTGAGAAAAGAGTACTCTTCTACTCAACTGTTTTTCCTATAGGGCCAGAACAGTGATCTTGCTCAGAACAAAAGAAATGTGCTTCCTAAACTCAGGGGCCATATCTAGTTCAACTCTTCATCGGAAACTGACAAGAACAGGAGATCCTCTTCAGTCCAATACACTGTACATGCTGGGAACAGACGCCAGTGCTATTTGCCCTGTGTATGACAATGGGAGCGCAATAGTGACTCTTCTTACCAAAAAATAACTCTACTCGTAGGACCAGAAACTGCATGTGATTCAAATTCATTTAGGACTGGAAAACAAAAGCTAGCTCGCCTTACAAGAAATACACTCTGCTTTTGAAAAAAGAGCACTCTTCTTCTCTACTATGTGTCCTATGGTGTCCTAACAGTGAGCTTGCTCAGTACAAAAGAACTGTGCTTCCTACGCACACGGGCCATATCTAGTTAAACTCTGCTTAGAAAACTGACGAGAATAGTAGCTCCTCTTCAGTCCAATACACTGTACTTGCTGGGAACAGACGCGAGTGCTATTTGCACTGTGTATGTCAACGGGAGCGCAATAGTGATTTTCCTTACCAGAAAACAACTCTTGCTCGTAGGACCAAAAACTGCATGTGATTGAACTCCATTTAGGACTGGGAAACAAACGCTGGCCCGCCTTACAAGAAACACACTCTGCTTTTGAGAAAAGAGCCCTCTTCTACTCTACTGTGTTTCCTATATGGCCAGAACAGTGAGCTTGCTCAGAACAAAAGAACTGAGCTTCCTACACACACGGGCCATATCTAGTTCAACTCTGCATTGGAAACTTACAAGAACAATAGATCCTCTTCAGTCCAATACACTGTACATGCTGGGAACAGAAGCCAGTGCTATTTGCCCTGTGTATGACAATGGGAGTGCAATAGTGACTCTTCTTACCAGAAATCAACTCTTGCTCGTAGGACCAAAAACTGCATGGGATTCAACTCCATTTAGGAATCGGAAACAAACGCTAGCTCCCCTTACAAGAAAAACACGCTGCTTTTGATAAAAGAGCACTCTTCTACTCTACTGTGTTTCCTATAGGGCCAGAACAGTGAGCTTGCTCAGAACAAAAGATCTGTGCTTCCTAAACACACGGGCCATATCTAGTTAAACTCTGCTTAGGAAACTGAAGAGAACAGTAGCTCCTCTTCAGTCCAATACACTGTACTTGCTGAGAACAGATGCCAGTGCTATTTGCACTGTGTATGACAATGGGAGCGCAATAGTGACTCTTCTTACCACAAAACAACTCTTGCTCCTAGGACCAGAAACTGCATGGAATTCAACTCCATTTAGGACTGGGAAACAAACGCTAGCTTGCCTTACAAGAAACACACTCTGCTTTTGAGAAAAGAGTACTCTTCTACTCAACTGTTTTTCCTATAGGGCCAGAACAGTGATCTTGCTCAGAACAAAAGAAATGTGCTTCTTAAACTCAGGGGCCATATCTAGTTCAACTCTTCATCGGAAACTGACAAGAACAGTAGATCCTCTTCAGTCCAATACACTGTACATGCTGGGAACAGACGCCAGTGCTATTTGCCCTGTGTATGACAATGGGAGCGCAATAGTGACTCTTCTTACCAAAAAATAACTCTACTCGTAGGACCAGAAACTGCATGTGATTCAAATTCATTTAGGACTGGAAAACAAAAGCTAGCTTGCCTTACAAGAAATACACTCTGCTTTTGAAAAAAGAGCACTCTTCTTCTCTACTATGTGTCCTATGGTGTCCTAACAGTGAGCTTGCTCAGTACAAAAGAACTGTGCTTCCTACGCACACGGGCCATATCTAGTTCAACTCTGCTTAGGAAACTGACGAGAATAGTAGCTCCTCTTCAGTCCAATACACTGTACTTGCTGGGAACAGACGCGAGTGCTATTTGCACTGTGTATGTCAACGGGAGCGCAATAGTGATTTTCCTTACCAGAAAACAACTCTTGCTCGTAGGACCAAAAACTGCATGTGATTGAATTCCATTTAGGACTGGGAAACAAACGCTGGCTCGCCTTACAAGAAACACACTCTGCTTTTGAGAAAAAAGCACTCTTCTACTCTACTGTGTTTCCTATAGGGCCAGTACAGTGAGCTTGCTCAGAACAAAAGAATTGTGCTTCCTACACAAATGGCCATATCCAGTTCAATTCTGCTTAGGAAACTGACAAGAACAGTAGCTCCTCTTCAGTCCAATACACTGTACTTGCTGGGAACAGATGCGAGTGCTATTTCCACTGTGTTTGGCAATGGGAGCACAATAGTGACTTTCCTTACCAGAAAACAACTCTTGCGCGTAGGATCAAAAACTGCATGTGATTCAACTCCATTGAGGACTGGGAAACAAACACCAGCTCGCCTTACAAGATACATACTCTTCTTTTGAGAAAAGAGCACTCTTCCACTCTATTGTGTTTCCTATAGGGCCAGAAGAGTGAGCTTGCTCAGAACAAAAGAACTGTGCTTCCTGCACACACGGGCCATATCTAGTTCAACTCTGCTTAGGAAACTGACAAGAACAGTAGCTCCTCTTCAGTCCAATACACTGTACTTGCTGGGAACAGACGCGAGTGCTATTTGCACTGTGTACGGCATTGGGAGCGCAATAGTGACACTTTTTACCAATAAACAACTCTTGCTCATAGGACCAGAAACTGCATGTGATTCAACTCCATTTAGGACTGGGAAACAAATGTAATTTCGTCTTACAAGAAACACACTCTGCTTTTGAGAAAAGAGCACTCTTCTACTCTACCGTGTTTCCTATATGGCCAGAACAGTGAGCTTGCTCAGAACAAAAGAACTGAGCTTCCTACACACACGGGCCATATCTAGTTCAACACTGCATTGGAAACTTACAAGAACAATAGATCCTCTTCAGTCCAATACACTGTACATGCTGGGAACAGAAGCCAGTGCTATTTGCCCTGTGTTTGACAATGGGAGTGCAATAGTGACTCTTCTTACCAGAAATCAACTCTTGCTCGTAGGACCAAAAACTGCATGGGATTCAACTCCATTTAGGACTGGGAAACAAACGCTAGCTCCCCTTACAAGAAAAACACTCTGCTTTTGATAAAAGAGCACTCTTCTACTCTACTGTGTTTCCTATAGGGCCAGAAGAGTGAGCTTGCTCAGAACAAAAGAACTGTGCTTCCTACACACACGGGCCATATCTAGTTAAACTCTGCTTAGGAAACTGAAGAGAACAGTAGCTCCTCTTCAGTCCAATACACTGTACTTGCTGAGAAGAGATGCCAGTGCTATTTGCACTGTGTATGACAATGGGAGCGCAATAGTGACTCTTCTTACCACAAAACAACTCTTGCTCCTAGGACCAGAAACTGCATGGAATTCAACTCCATTTAGGACTGGGAAACAAACGCTAGCTTGCCTTACAAGAAACACACTCTGCTTTTGAGAAAAGAGCACTCTTCTACTCTACTGTGTTTCCTATAAGGCCAGAACAGTTAGCTTGCTCAGAACAAAAGAACTGTGCTTCCTGCACACACGGCCATATCTAGTTCAACTCTGCTTAGGAAACTGACAAGAACAGTAGCTCCTCTTCAGTCCAATACACTGTACTTGCTGGGAACAGACGCGAGTGCTATTTGCACTGTGTACGGCATTGGGAGCGCAATAGTGACTCTTCTTACCAGAAAACAACTCTTGCTCGTAGGACCAGAAACTGCATGTGATTCAACTCCATTTAGGACTGGGAAACAAATGCTATCTCGCCTTACAAGAAACACACTCTGCTTTTGAGAAAAGAGCACTCTTGTTCTCTACTGTCTTTCCTATATGGCCAGAACAGTGAGCTTGCTCAGAACAAAAGAACTGTGCTTCCTACACACACGGCCATATCTAGTTCAACTTTGCTTAGGAAACTGACAAGAATAGTAGCTCCTCTTCAGTCCAATACACTGTACTTGCTGGGAACAGACGGGTGCTATTTGTACTGTGTACAGCAATGGGGGCACAATAGTGACCCTTCTTACCAGAAAACCACTCTGGCTCTTAGGACCAGAAACTGCATGTGATTCAACTCCACATAGGACTGGGAAACAAACGCTAGCTTGCCTTACAAGAAACAAGCTCTGATTTGAGAAAAGGGCACACTTCTACTCTACTGTGTTTCCTATCGTTTCCGAACAGTGAGCTTGCTCAGAACAAAAGAACAGTGCTTCCTACACACACAGGCCATATCTAGTTCAATTCTGCTTAGGAAATTGACAAGAACAGTAGATCTCCTTCAGTCCAATACACTGTACTTGCTGGGAACAGACGCCAGTGCTATTTGCACTGTGTATGACAATGGGAGCGCAATAGTGACTCTTCTTACCACAAAACAACTCTTGCTCCTAGGACCAGAAACTGCATGGGATTCAACTCCATTTAGGACTGGGAAACAAACGCTAGCTTGCCTTACAAGAAACACACTCTGCTTTTGAGAAAAGAGCACTCTTCTACTCTACTGTGTTTCCTATAGGGCCAGAACAGTGAGCTTGCTCAGAACAAAAGACATGTGCTTCATACACACACGGGCCATATCTAGTTCAACTCTGCTTAGGAACCTGACAAGAACAGTAGATCCTCTTCAGTCCAATACACTGTACATGCTGGGAACAAATGCCAGTGTTATTTGCCATGTGTACGACAATGGGAGCGCAATAGTGACTCTTCTTACCAGAAAATACTCTTGCTTGTAGGACCAGAAACTGCATGTGATTCAACTCCATTTAGGACTGGGAAACAAACGCTAGCTCGCCTTACAAGAAACACACTCTGCTTTTGAGAAAAGAGTACTCTTCTACTCTACTGTTTTTCCTATAGGGCCAGAACAGTAAGCTTGCTCAGAAGAAAATAAATGTGCTTCCTAAACACAGGGGCCATATCTAGTTCAACTCTTCATCGGAAACTGACAAGAACAGTAGATCCTCTTCATTCCAATACACTGTACATGCTGGGAACAGATGCCAGAGCTATTTGCCCTGTGTATGACAATGGGAGCAAAATAGTGACTCTTCTTACCAGAAAACATCTCTTGATCGTAGGACCAGAAACAGCATGTGATTCAACGACATTTAGGTCTGGGAAGCAAATGCTAGCTTGCTTTACAAGAAACACACTCTGCTTTTGAGAAAAGAGCACTCTTCTACTCTACTGTGTTTCCTATGGGGTCCGAACAGTGAGCTTGCTCAGAACAAATGAACTGTGCTTCCTATACACACGGCCATATCTAGTTCAACTCTGCTTAGGCAACTGACAAGAACAGTAGGCCCTCTTCAGTCCAATACACTGTACTTGAATGGAACAGACGCAAGTGCTATTTGTATTGTGTATGGCATTGGGAGCGCAATAGTTACTCTTCTTACCAAAAAATAACTCTACTCGTAGGACCAGAAACTGCATGTGATTCAAATTCATTTAGGACTGGGAAACAAAAGCTAACTCGCCTTACAAGAAATACACTCTGCTTTTGAGAAAAGAGCACTCTTCTTCTCTACTATGTGTCCTATGGGGTCCGAACAGTGAGCTTGCTCAGGACAAAAGAACTGTGCTTCCTACGCACACGGGCCATATCTAGTTCAACTCTGCTTAGGAAACTGACAAGAACAGTAGCTCCTCTTCAGTCCAATACACTGTACTTGATTGGAACTGACGCAAGTGCTATTTGTACTGTGTATGTCAACGGGAGCGCAATAGTGACTTTCCTTACCAGAAAACAACTCTTGCTCATAGGACCAAAAACTGCATGTGATTCAACTCCATTTAGGACTGGGAAACAAACGCTGGCTCGCCTTCCAAGAAACACACTCTGCTTTTGAGAAAAAAGCACTCTTCTACACTACTGTGTTTCCTATAGGGCCAGTAGAGTGAGGTTGCTCAGAACAAAAGAATTGTGCTTCCTACACAAATGGCCATATCCAGTTCAATTCTGCTTAGGAAACTGACAAGAACAATAGCTCCTCTTCTGTCCAATACACTGAACTTGCTGGGAACAGATGCGAGTGTTATTTGCACTGTGTTTGGCAATGGGAGCACAATAGTGACTTTCCTTACCAGAAAACAACTCTTGCGCATAGGACCAAAAACTGCATGTGATTCAACTCCATTGAGGACTGGGAAACAAACACCAGCTCGCATACAAGAAACATACTCTTCTTTTGAGAAAAGAGCACTCTTCTACTCCATTGTGTTTCCTATAGGGCCAGAAGAGTGAGCTTGCCTAGAACAAAAGAACTGTGCTTCCTGCACACACGGGCCATATCTAGTTCAACTCTGCTTAGGAAACTGACAAGAACAGTAGCTCCTCTTCAGTCCAATACACTGTACTTGCTGGGAACAGACGCGAGTGCTATTTGCACTGTGTACGGCATTGGGAGCGCAATAGTGACACTTTTTACCAATAAACAACTCTTGCTCATAGGACCAGAAACTGCATGTGATTCAACTCCATTTAGGACTGGGAAACAAATGTAATCTCGTCTTACAAGAAACACACTCTGCTTTTGAGAAAAGAGCACTCTTCTACTCTAATGTGTTTCCTATATGGCCAGAACAGTGAGCTTGCTCAGAACAAAAGAACTGAGCTTCCTACACACACGGGCCATATCTAGTTCAACTCTGCATCGCAAACTTACAAGAACAATAGATCCTCTTCAGTCCAATACACTGTACATGCTGGGAACAGAAGCCAGTGCTATTTGCCCTGTGTATGACAATGGGAGTGCAATAGTGACTCTTCTTACCAGAAAACAACTCTTGCTCGTAGGACCAAAAACTGCATGGGATTCAACTCCATTTAGGACTGGGAAACAAACGCTAGCTCCCCTTACAAGAAAAACACTCTGCTTTTGATAAAAGAGCACTCTTCTACTCTACTGTGTTTCCTATAGGGCCAGAACAGTGAGCTTGCTCAGAACAAAAGAACTGTGCTTCCTACACACACGGGCCATATCTAGTTAAACTCTGCTTAGGAAACTGAAGAGAACAGTAGCTCCTCTTCAGTCCAATACACTGTACTTGCTGAGAACAGATGCCAGTGCTATTTGCACTGTGTATGACAATGGGAGCGCAATAGTGACTCTTCTTACCACAAAACAACTCTTGCTCCTAGGACCAGAAACTGCATGGAATTCAACTCCATTTAGGACTGGGAAACAAACGCTAGCTTGCCTTACAAGAAACACACTCTGCTTTTGAGAAAAGAGCACTCTTCTACTCTACTGTGTTTCCTATAGGGCCAGAACAGTTAGCTTGCTCAGAACAAAAGAACTGTGCTTCCTGCACACACGGCCATATCTAGTTCAACTCTGCTTAGGAAACTGACAAGAACAGTAGCTCCTCTTCAGTCCAATACACTGTACTTGCTGGGAACAGACGGGAGTGCTATTTGCACTGTGTACGGCATTGGGAGCGCAATAGTGACTCTTTTTACCAGAAAACAACTCTTGCTCGTAGCAACAGAAACTGCATGTGATTCAACTCCATTTAGGACTGGGAAACAAATGCTATCTCGCCTTACAAGAAACACACTCTGCTTTTGAAAAAAGAGCACTCTTGTTCTCTACTGTCTTTCCTATATGGCCAGAACAGTGAGCTTGCTCAGAACAAAAGAACTGTGCTTCCTACACACACGGCCATATCTAGTTCAACTCTGCTTAGGAAACTGACAAGAATAGTAGCTCCTCTTCAGTCCAATACACTGTACTTGCTGGGAACAGACGGGTGCTATTTGTACTGTGTACAGCAATGGGGGCACAATAGTGACCCTTCTTACCAGAAAACCACTCTGGCTCTTAGGACCAGAAACTGCATGTGATTCAACTCCACATAGGACTGGGAAACAAACGCTAGCTTGCCTTACAAGAAACAAGCTCTGATTTGAGAAAAGGGCACACTTCTACTCTACTGTGTTTCCTATCGTTTCCGAACAGTGAGCTTGCTCAGAACAAAAGAACTGTGCTTCCTACACACACAGGCCATATCTAGTTCAATTCTGCTTAGGAAATTGACAAGAACAGTAGATCTCCTTCAGTCCAATACACTGTACTTGCTGGGAACAGACGCCAGTGCTATTTGCACTGTGTATGACAATGGGAGCGCAATAGTGACTCTTCTTACCACAAAACAACTCTTGCTCCTAGGACCAGAAACTGCATGGGATTCAACTCCATTTAGGACTGGGAAACAAACGCTAGCTTGCCTTACAAGAAACACACTCTGCTTTTGAGAAAAGAGCACTCTTCTACTCTACTGTGTTTCCTATAGGGCCAGAACAGTGAGCTTGCTCAGAACAAAAGACATGTGCTTCATACACACACGGGCCATATCTAGTTCAACTCTGCTTAGGAACCTGACAAGAACAGTAGATCCTCTTCAGTCCAATACACTGTACATGCTGGGAACAAATGCCAGTGTTATTTGCCATGTGTACGACAATGGGAGCGCAATAGTGACTCTTCTTACCAGAAAATACTCTTGCTTGTAGGACCAGAAACTGCATGTGATTCAACTCCATTTAGGACTGGGAAACAAACGCTAGCTCGCCTTACAAGAAACACACTCTGCTTTTGAGAAAAGAGTACTCTTCTACTCTACTGTTTTTCCTATAGGGCCAGAACAGTAAGCTTGCTCAGAAGAAAATAAATGTGCTTCCTAAACACAGGGGCCATATCTAGTTCAACTCTTCATCGGAAACTGACAAGAACAGTAGATCCTCTTCATTCCAATACACTGTACATGCTGGGAACAGATGCCAGAGCTATTTGCCCTGTGTATGACAATGGGAGCAAAATAGTGACTCTTCTTACCAGAAAACATCTCTTGATCGTAGGACCAGAAACAGCATGTGATTCAACGACATTTAGGTCTGGGAAGCAAATGCTAGCTTGCTTTACAAGAAACACACTCTGCTTTTGAGAAAAGAGCACTCTTCTACTCTACTGTGTTTCCTATGGGGTCCGAACAGTGAGCTTGCTCAGAACAAATGAACTGTGCTTCCTATACACACGGCCATATCTAGTTCAACTCTGCTTAGGCAACTGACAAGAACAGTAGGCCCTCTTCAGTCCAATACACTGTACTTGAATGGAACAGACGCAAGTGCTATTTGTATTGTGTATGGCATTGGGAGCGCAATAGTTACTCTTCTTACCAAAAAATAACTCTACTCGTAGGACCAGAAACTGCATGTGATTCAAATTCATTTAGGACTGGGAAACAAAAGCTAACTCGCCTTACAAGAAATACACTCTGCTTTTGAGAAAAGAGCACTCTTCTTCTCTACTATGTGTCCTATGGGGTCCGAACAGTGAGCTTGCTCAGGACAAAAGAACTGTGCTTCCTACGCACACGGGCCATATCTAGTTCAACTCTGCTTAGGAAACTGACAAGAACAGTAGCTCCTCTTCAGTCCAATACACTGTACTTGATTGGAACTGACGCAAGTGCTATTTGTACTGTGTATGTCAACGGGAGCGCAATAGTGACTTTCCTTACCAGAAAACAACTCTTGCTCATAGGACCAAAAACTGCATGTGATTCAACTCCATTTAGGACTGGGAAACAAACGCTGGCTCGCCTTCCAAGAAACACACTCTGCTTTTGAGAAAAAAGCACTCTTCTACACTACTGTGTTTCCTATAGGGCCAGTAGAGTGAGGTTGCTCAGAACAAAAGAATTGTGCTTCCTACACAAATGGCCATATCCAGTTCAATTCTGCTTAGGAAACTGACAAGAACAATAGCTCCTCTTCTGTCCAATACACTGAACTTGCTGGGAACAGATGCGAGTGTTATTTGCACTGTGTTTGGCAATGGGAGCACAATAGTGACTTTCCTTACCAGAAAACAACTCTTGCGCATAGGACCAAAAACTGCATGTGATTCAACTCCATTGAGGACTGGGAAACAAACACCAGCTCGCATACAAGAAACATACTCTTCTTTTGAGAAAAGAGCACTCTTCTACTCCATTGTGTTTCCTATAGGGCCAGAAGAGTGAGCTTGCCTAGAACAAAAGAACTGTGCTTCCTGCACACACGGGCCATATCTAGTTCAACTCTGCTTAGGAAACTGACAAGAACAGTAGCTCCTCTTCAGTCCAATACACTGTACTTGCTGGGAACAGACGCGAGTGCTATTTGCACTGTGTACGGCATTGGGAGCGCAATAGTGACACTTTTTACCAATAAACAACTCTTGCTCATAGGACCAGAAACTGCATGTGATTCAACTCCATTTAGGACTGGGAAACAAATGTAATCTCGTCTTACAAGAAACACACTCTGCTTTTGAGAAAAGAGCACTCTTCTACTCTAATGTGTTTCCTATATGGCCAGAACAGTGAGCTTGCTCAGAACAAAAGAACTGAGCTTCCTACACACACGGGCCATATCTAGTTCAACTCTGCATCGCAAACTTACAAGAACAATAGATCCTCTTCAGTCCAATACACTGTACATGCTGGGAACAGAAGCCAGTGCTATTTGCCCTGTGTATGACAATGGGAGTGCAATAGTGACTCTTCTTACCAGAAAACAACTCTTGCTCGTAGGACCAAAAACTGCATGGGATTCAACTCCATTTAGGACTGGGAAACAAACGCTAGCTCCCCTTACAAGAAAAACACTCTGCTTTTGATAAAAGAGCACTCTTCTACTCTACTGTGTTTCCTATAGGGCCAGAACAGTGAGCTTGCTCAGAACAAAAGAACTGTGCTTCCTACACACACGGGCCATATCTAGTTAAACTCTGCTTAGGAAACTGAAGAGAACAGTAGCTCCTCTTCAGTCCAATACACTGTACTTGCTGAGAACAGATGCCAGTGCTATTTGCACTGTGTATGACAATGGGAGCGCAATAGTGACTCTTCTTACCACAAAACAACTCTTGCTCCTAGGACCAGAAACTGCATGGGATTCAACTCCATTTAGGACTGGGAAACAAACGCTAGCTCCCCTTACAAGAAAAACACTCTGCTTTTGATAAAAGAGCACTCTTCTACTCTACTGTGTTTCCTATAGGGCCAGAACAGTGAGCTTGCTCAGAACAAAAGAACTGTGCTTCCTACACACACGGGCCATATCTAGTTAAACTCTGCTTAGGAAACTGAAGAGAACAGTAGCTCCTCTTCAGTCCAATACACTGTACTTGCTGAGAACAGATGCCAGTGCTATTTGCACTGTGTATGACAATGGGAGCGCAATAGTGACTCTTCTTACCACAAAACAACTCTTGCTCCTAGGACCAGAAACTGCATGGAATTCAACTCCATTTAGGACTGGGAAACAAACGCTAGCTTGCCTTACAAGAAACACACTCTGCTTTTGAGAAAAGAGCACTCTTCTACTCTACTGTGTTTCCTATAGGGCCAGAACAGTTAGCTTGCTCAGAACAAAAGAACTGTGCTTCCTGCACACACGGCCATATCTAGTTCAACTCTGCTTAGGAAACTGACAAGAACAGTAGCTCCTCTTCAGTCCAATACACTGTACTTGCTGGGAACAGACGGGAGTGCTATTTGCACTGTGTACGGCATTGGGAGCGCAATAGTGACTCTTTTTACCAGAAAACAACTCTTGCTCGTAGCAACAGAAACTGCATGTGATTCAACTCCATTTAGGACTGGGAAACAAATGCTATCTCGCCTTACAAGAAACACACTCTGCTTTTGAAAAAAGAGCACTCTTGTTCTCTACTGTCTTTCCTATATGGCCAGAACAGTGAGCTTGCTCAGAACAAAAGAACTGTGCTTCCTACACACACGGCCATATCTAGTTCAACTCTGCTTAGGAAACTGACAAGAATAGTAGCTCCTCTTCAGTCCAATACACTGTACTTGCTGGGAACAGACGGGTGCTATTTGTACTGTGTACAGCAATGGGGGCACAATAGTGACCCTTCTTACCAGAAAACCACTCTGGCTCTTAGGACCAGAAACTGCATGTGATTCAACTCCACATAGGACTGGGAAACAAACGCTAGCTTGCCTTACAAGAAACAAGCTCTGATTTGAGAAAAGGGCACACTTCTACTCTACTGTGTTTCCTATCGTTTCCGAACAGTGAGCTTGCTCAGAACAAAAGAACTGTGCTTCCTACACACACAGGCCATATCTAGTTCAATTCTGCTTAGGAAATTGACAAGAACAGTAGATCTCCTTCAGTCCAATACACTGTACTTGCTGGGAACAGACGCCAGTGCTATTTGCACTGTGTATGACAATGGGAGCGCAATAGTGACTCTTCTTACCACAAAACAACTCTTGCTCCTAGGACCAGAAACTGCATGGGATTCAACTCCATTTAGGACTGGGAAACAAACGCTAGCTTGCCTTACAAGAAACACACTCTGCTTTTGAGAAAAGAGCACTCTTCTACTCTACTGTGTTTCCTATAGGGCCAGAACAGTGAGCTTGCTCAGAACAAAAGACATGTGCTTCATACACACACGGGCCATATCTAGTTCAACTCTGCTTAGGAACCTGACAAGAACAGTAGATCCTCTTCAGTCCAATACACTGTACATGCTGGGAACAAATGCCAGTGTTATTTGCCATGTGTACGACAATGGGAGCGCAATAGTGACTCTTCTTACCAGAAAATACTCTTGCTTGTAGGACCAGAAACTGCATGTGATTCAACTCCATTTAGGACTGGGAAACAAACGCTAGCTCGCCTTACAAGAAACACACTCTGCTTTTGAGAAAAGAGTACTCTTCTACTCTACTGTTTTTCCTATAGGGCCAGAACAGTAAGCTTGCTCAGAAGAAAATAAATGTGCTTCCTAAACACAGGGGCCATATCTAGTTCAACTCTTCATCGGAAACTGACAAGAACAGTAGATCCTCTTCATTCCAATACACTGTACATGCTGGGAACAGATGCCAGAGCTATTTGCCCTGTGTATGACAATGGGAGCAAAATAGTGACTCTTCTTACCAGAAAACATCTCTTGATCGTAGGACCAGAAACAGCATGTGATTCAACGACATTTAGGTCTGGGAAGCAAATGCTAGCTTGCTTTACAAGAAACACACTCTGCTTTTGAGAAAAGAGCACTCTTCTACTCTACTGTGTTTCCTATGGGGTCCGAACAGTGAGCTTGCTCAGAACAAATGAACTGTGCTTCCTATACACACGGCCATATCTAGTTCAACTCTGCTTAGGCAACTGACAAGAACAGTAGGCCCTCTTCAGTCCAATACACTGTACTTGAATGGAACAGACGCAAGTGCTATTTGTATTGTGTATGGCATTGGGAGCGCAATAGTTACTCTTCTTACCAAAAAATAACTCTACTCGTAGGACCAGAAACTGCATGTGATTCAAATTCATTTAGGACTGGGAAACAAAAGCTAACTCGCCTTACAAGAAATACACTCTGCTTTTGAGAAAAGAGCACTCTTCTTCTCTACTATGTGTCCTATGGGGTCCGAACAGTGAGCTTGCTCAGGACAAAAGAACTGTGCTTCCTACGCACACGGGCCATATCTAGTTCAACTCTGCTTAGGAAACTGACAAGAACAGTAGCTCCTCTTCAGTCCAATACACTGTACTTGATTGGAACTGACGCAAGTGCTATTTGTACTGTGTATGTCAACGGGAGCGCAATAGTGACTTTCCTTACCAGAAAACAACTCTTGCTCATAGGACCAAAAACTGCATGTGATTCAACTCCATTTAGGACTGGGAAACAAACGCTGGCTCGCCTTCCAAGAAACACACTCTGCTTTTGAGAAAAAAGCACTCTTCTACACTACTGTGTTTCCTATAGGGCCAGTAGAGTGAGGTTGCTCAGAACAAAAGAATTGTGCTTCCTACACAAATGGCCATATCCAGTTCAATTCTGCTTAGGAAACTGACAAGAACAATAGCTCCTCTTCTGTCCAATACACTGAACTTGCTGGGAACAGATGCGAGTGTTATTTGCACTGTGTTTGGCAATGGGAGCACAATAGTGACTTTC
Source organism: Peromyscus eremicus (assembly GCF_949786415.1). NCBI lineage: Eukaryota > Metazoa > Chordata > Mammalia > Rodentia > Cricetidae > Peromyscus > Peromyscus eremicus. The sequence continues at coordinate 90,631 of NW_026734560.1, read as the reverse complement.
CTTACCAGAAAACAACTCTTGCGCATAGGACCAAAAACTGCATGTGATTCAACTCCATTGAGGACTGGGAAACAAACACCAGCTCGCATACAAGAAACATACTCTTCTTTTGAGAAAAGAGCACTCTTCTACTCCATTGTGTTTCCTATAGGGCCAGAAGAGTGAGCTTGCCTAGAACAAAAGAACTGTGCTTCCTGCACACACGGGCCATATCTAGTTCAACTCTGCTTAGGAAACTGACAAGAACAGTAGCTCCTCTTCAGTCCAATACACTGTACTTGCTGGGAACAGACGCGAGTGCTATTTGCACTGTGTACGGCATTGGGAGCGCAATAGTGACACTTTTTACCAATAAACAACTCTTGCTCATAGGACCAGAAACTGCATGTGATTCAACTCCATTTAGGACTGGGAAACAAATGTAATCTCGTCTTACAAGAAACACACTCTGCTTTTGAGAAAAGAGCACTCTTCTACTCTAATGTGTTTCCTATATGGCCAGAACAGTGAGCTTGCTCAGAACAAAAGAACTGAGCTTCCTACACACACGGGCCATATCTAGTTCAACTCTGCATCGCAAACTTACAAGAACAATAGATCCTCTTCAGTCCAATACACTGTACATGCTGGGAACAGAAGCCAGTGCTATTTGCCCTGTGTATGACAATGGGAGTGCAATAGTGACTCTTCTTACCAGAAAACAACTCTTGCTCGTAGGACCAAAAACTGCATGGGATTCAACTCCATTTAGGACTGGGAAACAAACGCTAGCTCCCCTTACAAGAAAAACACTCTGCTTTTGATAAAAGAGCACTCTTCTACTCTACTGTGTTTCCTATAGGGCCAGAACAGTGAGCTTGCTCAGAACAAAAGAACTGTGCTTCCTACACACACGGGCCATATCTAGTTAAACTCTGCTTAGGAAACTGAAGAGAACAGTAGCTCCTCTTCAGTCCAATACACTGTACTTGCTGAGAACAGATGCCAGTGCTATTTGCACTGTGTATGACAATGGGAGCGCAATAGTGACTCTTCTTACCACAAAACAACTCTTGCTCCTAGGACCAGAAACTGCATGGAATTCAACTCCATTTAGGACTGGGAAACAAACGCTAGCTTGCCTTACAAGAAACACACTCTGCTTTTGAGAAAAGAGCACTCTTCTACTCTACTGTGTTTCCTATAGGGCCAGAACAGTTAGCTTGCTCAGAACAAAAGAACTGTGCTTCCTGCACACACGGCCATATCTAGTTCAACTCTGCTTAGGAAACTGACAAGAACAGTAGCTCCTCTTCAGTCCAATACACTGTACTTGCTGGGAACAGACGGGAGTGCTATTTGCACTGTGTACGGCATTGGGAGCGCAATAGTGACTCTTTTTACCAGAAAACAACTCTTGCTCGTAGCAACAGAAACTGCATGTGATTCAACTCCATTTAGGACTGGGAAACAAATGCTATCTCGCCTTACAAGAAACACACTCTGCTTTTGAAAAAAGAGCACTCTTGTTCTCTACTGTCTTTCCTATATGGCCAGAACAGTGAGCTTGCTCAGAACAAAAGAACTGTGCTTCCTACACACACGGCCATATCTAGTTCAACTCTGCTTAGGAAACTGACAAGAATAGTAGCTCCTCTTCAGTCCAATACACTGTACTTGCTGGGAACAGACGGGTGCTATTTGTACTGTGTACAGCAATGGGGGCACAATAGTGACCCTTCTTACCAGAAAACCACTCTGGCTCTTAGGACCAGAAACTGCATGTGATTCAACTCCACATAGGACTGGGAAACAAACGCTAGCTTGCCTTACAAGAAACAAGCTCTGATTTGAGAAAAGGGCACACTTCTACTCTACTGTGTTTCCTATCGTTTCCGAACAGTGAGCTTGCTCAGAACAAAAGAACTGTGCTTCCTACACACACAGGCCATATCTAGTTCAATTCTGCTTAGGAAATTGACAAGAACAGTAGATCTCCTTCAGTCCAATACACTGTACTTGCTGGGAACAGACGCCAGTGCTATTTGCACTGTGTATGACAATGGGAGCGCAATAGTGACTCTTCTTACCACAAAACAACTCTTGCTCCTAGGACCAGAAACTGCATGGGATTCAACTCCATTTAGGACTGGGAAACAAACGCTAGCTTGCCTTACAAGAAACACACTCTGCTTTTGAGAAAAGAGCACTCTTCTACTCTACTGTGTTTCCTATAGGGCCAGAACAGTGAGCTTGCTCAGAACAAAAGACATGTGCTTCATACACACACGGGCCATATCTAGTTCAACTCTGCTTAGGAACCTGACAAGAACAGTAGATCCTCTTCAGTCCAATACACTGTACATGCTGGGAACAAATGCCAGTGTTATTTGCCATGTGTACGACAATGGGAGCGCAATAGTGACTCTTCTTACCAGAAAATACTCTTGCTTGTAGGACCAGAAACTGCATGTGATTCAACTCCATTTAGGACTGGGAAACAAACGCTAGCTCGCCTTACAAGAAACACACTCTGCTTTTGAGAAAAGAGTACTCTTCTACTCTACTGTTTTTCCTATAGGGCCAGAACAGTAAGCTTGCTCAGAAGAAAATAAATGTGCTTCCTAAACACAGGGGCCATATCTAGTTCAACTCTTCATCGGAAACTGACAAGAACAGTAGATCCTCTTCATTCCAATACACTGTACATGCTGGGAACAGATGCCAGAGCTATTTGCCCTGTGTATGACAATGGGAGCAAAATAGTGACTCTTCTTACCAGAAAACATCTCTTGATCGTAGGACCAGAAACAGCATGTGATTCAACGACATTTAGGTCTGGGAAGCAAATGCTAGCTTGCTTTACAAGAAACACACTCTGCTTTTGAGAAAAGAGCACTCTTCTACTCTACTGTGTTTCCTATGGGGTCCGAACAGTGAGCTTGCTCAGAACAAATGAACTGTGCTTCCTATACACACGGCCATATCTAGTTCAACTCTGCTTAGGCAACTGACAAGAACAGTAGGCCCTCTTCAGTCCAATACACTGTACTTGAATGGAACAGACGCAAGTGCTATTTGTATTGTGTATGGCATTGGGAGCGCAATAGTTACTCTTCTTACCAAAAAATAACTCTACTCGTAGGACCAGAAACTGCATGTGATTCAAATTCATTTAGGACTGGGAAACAAAAGCTAACTCGCCTTACAAGAAATACACTCTGCTTTTGAGAAAAGAGCACTCTTCTTCTCTACTATGTGTCCTATGGGGTCCGAACAGTGAGCTTGCTCAGGACAAAAGAACTGTGCTTCCTACGCACACGGGCCATATCTAGTTCAACTCTGCTTAGGAAACTGACAAGAACAGTAGCTCCTCTTCAGTCCAATACACTGTACTTGATTGGAACTGACGCAAGTGCTATTTGTACTGTGTATGTCAACGGGAGCGCAATAGTGACTTTCCTTACCAGAAAACAACTCTTGCTCATAGGACCAAAAACTGCATGTGATTCAACTCCATTTAGGACTGGGAAACAAACGCTGGCTCGCCTTCCAAGAAACACACTCTGCTTTTGAGAAAAAAGCACTCTTCTACACTACTGTGTTTCCTATAGGGCCAGTAGAGTGAGGTTGCTCAGAACAAAAGAATTGTGCTTCCTACACAAATGGCCATATCCAGTTCAATTCTGCTTAGGAAACTGACAAGAACAATAGCTCCTCTTCTGTCCAATACGCTGAACTTGCTGGGAACAGATGCGAGTGTTATTTGCACTGTGTTTGGCAATGGGAGCACAATAGTGACTTTCCTTACCAGAAAACAACTCTTGCGCATAGGACCAAAAACTGCATGTGATTCAACTCCATTGAGGACTGGGAAACAAACACCAGCTCGCATACAAGAAACATACTCTTCTTTTGAGAAAAGAGCACTCTTCTACTCCATTGTGTTTCCTATAGGGCCAGAAGAGTGAGCTTGCCTAGAACAAAAGAACTGTGCTTCCTGCACACACGGGCCATATCTAGTTCAACTCTGCTTAGGAAACTGACAAGAACAGTAGCTCCTCTTCAGTCCAATACACTGTACTTGCTGGGAACAGACGCGAGTGCTATTTGCACTGTGTACGGCATTGGGAGCGCAATAGTGACACTTTTTACCAATAAACAACTCTTGCTCATAGGACCAGAAACTGCATGTGATTCAACTCCATTTAGGACTGGGAAACAAATGTAATCTCGTCTTACAAGAAACACACTCTGCTTTTGAGAAAAGAGCACTCTTCTACTCTAATGTGTTTCCTATATGGCCAGAACAGTGAGCTTGCTCAGAACAAAAGAACTGAGCTTCCTACACACACGGGCCATATCTAGTTCAACTCTGCATCGGAAACTTACAAGAACAATAGATCCTCTTCAGTCCAATACACTGTACATGCTGGGAACAGAAGCCAGTGCTATTTGCCCTGTGTATGACAATGGGAGTGCAATAGTGACTCTTCTTACCAGAAAACAACGCTTGCTCGTAGGACCAAAAACTGCATGGGATTCAACTCCATTTAGGACTGGGAAACAAACGCTAGCTCCCCTTACAAGAAAAACACTCTGCTTTTGATAAAAGAGCACTCTTCTACTCTACTGTGTTTCCTATAGGGCCAGAACAGTGAGCTTGCTCAGAACAAAAGAACTGTGCTTCCTACACACACGGGCCATATCTAGTTAAACTCTGCTTAGGAAACTGAAGAGAACAGTAGCTCCTCTTCAGTCCAATACACTGTACTTGCTGAGAACAGATGCCAGTGCTATTTGCACTGTGTATGACAATGGGAGCGCAATAGTGACTCTTCTTACCACAAAACAACTCTTGCTCCTAGGACCAGAAACTGCATGGAATTCAACTCCATTTAGGACTGGGAAACAAACGCTAGCTTGCCTTACAAGAAACACACTCTGCTTTTGAGAAAAGAGCACTCTTCTACTCTACTGTGTTTCCTATAGGGCCAGAACAGTTAGCTTGCTCAGAACAAAAGAACTGTGCTTCCTGCACACACGGCCATATCTAGTTCAACTCTGCTTAGGAAACTGACAAGAACAGTAGCTCCTCTTCAGTCCAATACACTGTACTTGCTGGGAACAGACGGGAGTGCTATTTGCACTGTGTACGGCATTGGGAGCGCAATAGTGACTCTTTTTACCAGAAAACAACTCTTGCTCGTAGCAACAGAAACTGCATGTGATTCAACTCCATTTAGGACTGGGAAACAAATGCTATCTCGCCTTACAAGAAACACACTCTGCTTTTGAAAAAAGAGCACTCTTGTTCTCTACTGTCTTTCCTATATGGCCAGAACAGTGAGCTTGCTCAGAACAAAAGAACTGTGCTTCCTACACACACGGCCATATCTAGTTCAACTCTGCTTAGGAAACTGACAAGAACAGTAGCTCCTCTTCAGTCCAATACACTGTACTTGCTGGGAACAGACGGGTGCTATTTGTACTGTGTACAGCAATGGGGGCACAATAGTGACCCTTCTTACCAGAAAACCACTCTGGCTCTTAGGACCAGAAACTGCATGTGATTCAACTCCACATAGGACTGGGAAACAAACGCTAGCTTGCCTTACAAGAAACAAGCTCTGATTTGAGAAAAGGGCACACTTCTACTCTACTGTGTTTCCTATCGTTTCCGAACAGTGAGCTTGCTCAGAACAAAAGAACTGTGCTTCCTACACACACAGGCCATATCTAGTTCAATTCTGCTTAGGAAATTGACAAGAACAGTAGATCTCCTTCAGTCCAATACACTGTACTTGCTGGGAACAGACGCCAGTGCTATTTGCACTGTGTATGACAATGGGAGCGCAATAGTGACTCTTCTTACCACAAAACAACTCTTGCTCCTAGGACCAGAAACTGCATGGGATTCAACTCCATTTAGGACTGGGAAACAAACGCTAGCTTGCCTTACAAGAAACACACTCTGCTTTTGAGAAAAGAGCACTCTTCTACTCTACTGTGTTTCCTATAGGGCCAGAACAGTGAGCTTGCTCAGAACAAAAGACATGTGCTTCATACACACACGGGCCATATCTAGTTCAACTCTGCTTAGGAACCTGACAAGAACAGTAGATCCTCTTCAGTCCAATACACTGTACATGCTGGGAACAAATGCCAGTGTTATTTGCCATGTGTACGACAATGGGAGCGCAATAGTGACTCTTCTTACCAGAAAATACTCTTGCTTGTAGGACCAGAAACTGCATGTGATTCAACTCCATTTAGGACTGGGAAACAAACGCTAGCTCGCCTTACAAGAAACACACTCTGCTTTTGAGAAAAGAGTACTCTTCTACTCTACTGTTTTTCCTATAGGGCCAGAACAGTAAGCTTGCTCAGAAGAAAATAAATGTGCTTCCTAAACACAGGGGCCATATCTAGTTCAACTCTTCATCGGAAACTGACAAGAACAGTAGATCCTCTTCATTCCAATACACTGTACATGCTGGGAACAGATGCCAGAGCTATTTGCCCTGTGTATGACAATGGGAGCAAAATAGTGACTCTTCTTACCAGAAAACATCTCTTGATCGTAGGACCAGAAACAGCATGTGATTCAACGACATTTAGGTCTGGGAAGCAAATGCTAGCTTGCTTTACAAGAAACACACTCTGCTTTTGAGAAAAGAGCACTCTTCTACTCTACTGTGTTTCCTATGGGGTCCGAACAGTGAGCTTGCTCAGAACAAATGAACTGTGCTTCCTATACACACGGCCATATCTAGTTCAACTCTGCTTAGGCAACTGACAAGAACAGTAGTAGGCCCTCTTCAGTCCAATACACTGTACTTGAATGGAACAGACGCAAGTGCTATTTGTATTGTGTATGGCATTGGGAGCGCAATAGTTACTCTTCTTACCAAAAAATAACTCTACTCGTAGGACCAGAAACTGCATGTGATTCAAATTCATTTAGGACTGGGAAACAAAAGCTAACTCGCCTTACAAGAAATACACTCTGCTTTTGAGAAAAGAGCACTCTTCTTCTCTACTATGTGTCCTATGGGGTCCGAACAGTGAGCTTGCTCAGGACAAAAGAACTGTGCTTCCTACGCACACGGGCCATATCTAGTTCAACTCTGCTTAGGAAACTGACAAGAACAGTAGCTCCTCTTCAGTCCAATACACTGTACTTGATTGGAACTGACGCAAGTGCTATTTGTACTGTGTATGTCAACGGGAGCGCAATAGTGACTTTCCTTACCAGAAAACAACTCTTGCTCATAGGAACAAAAACTGCATGTGATTCAACTCCATTTAGGACTGGGAAACAAAAGCTGGCTCGCCTTACAAGAAACACACTCTGCTTTTGAGAAAAAAGCACTCTTCTACACTACTGTGTTTCCTATAGGGCCAGTAGAGTGAGGTTGCTCAGAACAAAAGAATTGTGCTTCCTACACAAATGGCCATATCCAGTTCAATTCTGCTTAGGAAACTGACAAGACCAGTAGCTCCTCTTCTGTCCAATACACTGTACTTGCTGGGAACAGATGCGAGTGTTATTTGCACTGTGTTTGGCAATGGGAGCACAATAGTGACTTTCCTTACCAGAAAACAACTCTTGCGCATAGGACCAAAAACTGCATGTGATTCAACTCCATTGAGGACTGGGAAACAAACACCAGCTCGCCTTACAAGAAACATACTCTGCTTTTGAGAAAAGAGCACTCTTCAACTCTACTGTGTTTCCTATAGGGCCAGAACAGTGAGCTTGCTCAGAACAAAAGAACTGTGCTTCCTGCACACACGGGCCATATCTAGTTCAACTCTGCTTAGGAAACTGACAAGAACAGTAGCTCCTCTTCAGTCCAATACACTGTACTTGCTGGAAACAGACGCGAGGGCTATTTGCACTGTGTATGTCAACGGGAGCGCAATAGTGACTTTCCTTACCAGAAAACAACTCTTTCTCGTAGGACCAAAAACTGCATGTGATTAAACTTCATTTAGGACTGGGAAACAAACGCTGGCTCGCCTTACAACAAACACACTCTGCTTTTGAGAAAAGAGCACTCTTCTACTCTACTGTGTTTCCTAGAGGGCCAGTACAGTGAGCTTGCTCAGAACAAAAGAACTGTGCTTCCTACATAAATGGCCATATCCAGTTCAATCCTGCTTAGGAAACTGACAAGAACAGTAGCTCCTCTTCAGTCCAATACACTGCACTTGCTGGGAACAGATGCGAGTGCTATTTGCACTTTGTTTGTCAATGGGAGCGCAATAGTGACTTTCCTTACCAGAAAACAACTCTTGCGCATAGGACCAAAAACTGCATGTGATTCAACTCCATTTAGGACTGGGAAACAAACACCAGCTCGTCTTACAAGAAACATACTCTGCTTTTGAGAAAAGAGCACTCTTCTACTCTACTGTGTTTCCTATAGGGCCAGAACAGTGAGCTTGCTCAGAACAAAAGAACTGTGCTTCCTGCACACACGGGCCATATCTAGTTCAACTCTGCTTAGGAAACTGACAAGAACAGTAGCTCTTCTTCAGTCCAATACACTGTACTTGCTAGGAACAGACGCGAGTGCTATTTGCACTGTGTACGGCATTGGGAGCACAATAGTGACTCTTTTTACCAGAAAACAACTCTTGCTTGTAGGAACAGAAATTGCATGTTATTCAACTCCATTTAGGACTGGGAAACTAATGTAATCTCGCCTTACAAGAAACACACTCTGTTTTGAGAAAAGAGCACTCTTGTACTCTACTGTTTTTCCTATAGGGCCAGAACAGTGAGCTTGCTCAGAAAAAAAGAACTGTGCCTCCTACACACACGGGCCATACCTAGTTCAACTCTGCATAGGAAACTGACGAGAACCGTAGCTCCTCTTCAGTCCAATACACTGTACTTCCTGTGAACAGACGCGAGTACTATTTGCACTGTGTACAGCAATGTGAACACAATAGTGACTCTTCTTACCAGAAAACAACTCTGTATCTTAGGACCAGAAACTTCATGTGATTCAACTGCACTTAGGACTGGGAAACAAACGCTAGCTTGCCTTACAAGAAACGAGCTCTGCTTTTGAGAAAAGGGCACACTTCTACTCTACTGTGTTTCCTATGGGGTCCGAAAAGTGAGCTTGCTCAGAACAAAAGAAGTGTGCTTCCTACACACACGGGCCATATCTACTTCAATTCTGCTTAGGAAACTGACAAGAACAGTAGATCCCGTTCAGTCCAATAAACTCTACTTGTTGAGAACAGACGCCAGTGCTATTTGAACTGTGTATGACAATGGGAGTGCAATAGTGACTCTTCTTACCACAAAACAACTCTTGCTCCTAGGAACAGAAACTGCATGGGATTCAACTCCATTTAGGACTGGGAAACAAACTCTAGCTAGCCATACAAGAAACACACTCTGCTTTTGAGAAAAGAGCACTCTTCTACTCTACTGTGTTTCCTATAGGTCCAGAACAGTGAGCTTGCTCAGAACAAAAGAAATGTGCTTCATACACACACGGGCCATATCTGGTTCAACTCTGCTTAGGAACCTGACAAGAACAATAAATCCTCTTCAGTCCAATACACTGTACATGCTGGGAACAAATGCCAGTGCTATTTGCCCTGTGTATGACAATGCGAGCTCAATAGTGACTCTTCTTACCAGAAAACAACTCTTGCTTGTAGGACCAGAAACTGCATGAGATTCAACTCCATTTAGGTCTGGGAAGCAAACGCTATCTCGCCTTACAAGAAACACACTCTGCTTTTGAGAAAAGAGCAATGTGTTTCCTATGAGGTCCGCACAGTGAGCTTGCTCAGAACAAAATAACTGTGCTTCCTATACACACGGGACATATCTAGTTCAACTCTGCTTAGGAAACTGACAAGAACAGTAGCTCCTCTTCAGTCCAATACACTGTACTTGCTAGGAACAGATGCGAGTGCTATTTGCCCTGTGTTTGGCAATGGGAGCGCAATAGAGACTTTCCTTACCAGAAAAAACTCTTGAGCGTAGGACCAAAAACTGCATGTGATTCAACTCCATTTAGGACTGGGAAACAAATGCTAGCTCGCCTTAAAAGAAACACACTCTGCTTTTGAGAAAAGAGCACTCTTCTACTCTACTGTGTTTCCTATAGGGCCAGAACAGTTAGCTTGCTCAGAACAAAAGAACTGTGTTTCCTGCACACACGGGCCATATCTAGTTCAACTCTGCTTAGGAAACTGACAAGAACAGTAGCTCCTCTTCAGTCCAATACACTGTACTTGCTGGCAACAGACGCGAGTGCTATTTGCACTGTGTACGGCATTGGGAGCGCAATAGTGACTCTTTTTACCAGAAAACAACTCTTGCTCGTAGGACCAGAAACTGCATGTGATTCAACTCCATTTAGGACTGGAAAACAAATGCTATCTCACCTTACAAAAAACACACTCTGCTTTTGAGAAAAGAGCACTCTTGTACTCTACTGTGTTTCCTATAGGGCCAGAACAGTGAGCTTTCTCAGAACAAAAGAACTGAGCTTCCTACACACACGGGCCATATATAGTTCAACTCTGCTTAGGAAACTAACGAGAACAGTAGCTCCTCTTCAGTCCAATACACTGTACTTGCTGGGAACAGATGCCAGTGCTATTTGCACTGTGTATGACAATGGGAGCACAATAGTGACTCTTCTTACCACAAAACAACTCTTGCTCCTAGGACCAGAAACTGCATGGGATTCAACTCCATTTAGGACTGGAAAACAAACGCTAGCTTGCCTTACAAGAAACACACTCTGCTTTTGAGAAAAGAGCACTCTTCTACTCTACTGTGTTTTCTATAGGGCCAGAACAGTGAGCTTGCTCAGAACAAAAGAAATGTGCTTCATACACACACGGGCCATATCTAGTTCAATTCTGCTTAGGAAACTGGCAAGAACAGCAGCTCCTCTTCAGTCCAATACACTGTACTTGATTGGAACAGACGCAAGTGGTATTTGTACTGTGTATGGCATTGGGAGCGCAATAGTGACTCTTCTTACCAAAAAATAACTCTACTCGTAGGACCAGAAACTGCATGTGATTCAAATTCATTTAGGACTGGGAAACAAAAGCTAGCTCACCTTACAAGAAACATACTCTGCTTTTGAGAAAAGAGCACTCTTCTTCTCTACTATGTGTCCTATGGGGTCCGAAAAGTGAGCTTGCTCAGAACAAAAGAACTGTGCTTCCTACGCACATGGGCCATATCTAGTTCAACTCTGCTTAGGAAACTGACAAGAACAGTAGCTCCTCTTCAGTCCAATGCACTGTATTTGCTGGGAACTGATGCAAGTGCTATTTGCACTGTGTTTGGCAATGGGAGCGCAATAGTGACATTCCTTACCAGAAAACAACTCTTGCGCGTAGGACCAAAAACTTCATGTGATTCAACTCCATTTAGGACTGGGAAACAACACTAGCTCGCCTTGCAAGAAACACACTCTGCTTTTGAGAAAAGAGCACTCTTGTACTCTACTGTGTTTCCTATAGGGCCAGAACAGTGAGCTTGCTCAGAACAAAAGAACTGTACTTCCTGCACACATGGCCATATCTAGTTCAATTCTGATTAGGAAACTGACAAGAGCAGTAGATCCTCTTCAGTGCAATACACTGTACATGATGGGAACAGAAGCCAGTGCTATTTGCCCTGTGTATGACAATGGAAGCAAAATAGTGACTCTTCTTACCAGAAAACAACTCTTGCTCGTAGGAACAGAAACTGCATGTGATTCAACTCCATCTAGGACTTGGAAACAAACACTAGCTCGCCTTACAAGAAACACACTCTGCTTTTGAGGAAAGAGCACTCTGCTACTCTACTGTGTTTCCTATAGGGCCAGAACAGTGAGCTTGCTCAGAACAAAAGAACTGTGCTGCCTACACACACGGGCCATATCTAGTTCAACTCTGCGGAGGAAACTGACAAGAACAATAGATCCTCTTCAGTCTAATACACTGTACAGGCTGGGAACATACGCCAGTGCTATTTGCCCTGTGTATGAAAATGCGAGCTCAATAGTGACTCTTCTTACCAGAAAACAACTCTTGCTTTTAGGACCAGAAACTGCATGTGATTCAACTCCATTTAGGTCTGGGAAGCAAACGCTATCTCGCCTTACAAGAAACACACTCTGCTTTTGAGAAAAGAGCACTCTTCAACTCTACTGGGTTTTCTATGGGGTCCTAACAGAGAGGTTGCTGAGAACAAAAGAACTGTGCTTCCTACATACGGGCCATATCTAGTTCAATTCTGCTTAGGAAACTGACGGGAACCGTAGCTACTCTTCAGTCTAATACACTGTACTTGCTGGGAACAGACGCGAGTGCTTTTTGCACTGTGTATGGCAAAGGGAGCACAATAGTGACTCTTCTTACCAGAAAACAACTCTTGCTCGTGGGACTAAAAACTTCATGCGATTCAACTCCATTTCTGAATGGGAAACAAACACTAGCTTGCCTTACAAGAAACACACTCTGATTTGAGAAAAGAGCCCTCCTCTACTCTACTGTGTTTCCTATAGGGCCAGAACAGTGAGCTTGCTCAGAACAAAAGAACTGTGCTTTCTACACACACGGGCCATATCTAGTTCAACTTTGCTTAGGAAACTGACAACAACAGTAGCTCCACTTCAGTCCAATACACTGTAATTGCTGGGAACAGACGCGAGAGCTATTTGCACTGTGTATGGAAATGGGAGCGCAATAGTGACTTTCCTTACCAGAAAACAACTCTTGCTCGTAGGACCAAAAACTGCATGTGATTCAACTCCATTTAGGACTGGGAAACAAACACTAGCTTGCCTTACAAGAAACACACACTGCTTTTGAGAAAAGAGCACTCTTCTACTCTACTGTGTTTCCTATAGGGCCAGTACAGTGAGCTTGCTCAGAACAAAAGAACTGTGCTTCCTATACACATGGCCATATCCAGTTCAATTCTGCTTAGGAAACTGACAAGAACAGTAGCTCCTCTTCAGTCCAATACACTCTACATGCTGGGAACAGACGCCCATGCTATTTGCCCTGTGTATGAAAATGGCAGCACTATAGTGTCTCCTCTTACCAGAAAACAACTCTTGCTCATAGGACCAGAAACTGCATGTGATTCAACTCCATTTAGGACTGGGAAACAAACGCTAGTTAACCTTACAAGAAACACACTCTGCTTTTGAGAAAAGAGAACTCTTCTACTCTACTGTCTTTCCTATAGCGCCAGAACAGTGAGCTTGCTCAGAACAAAAGAACTGTGCTTCCTACACACACAGGCAATATCTAGTTCAACTCTGCATAGGAAACTGACGAGAACAGTATCTCCTTTTCAGTCCAATACACTGTACTTGCTGGGAACAGATGCGAGTGCTATTTGCACTGTGTACAGAAATGGGAACACAATAGTGACTCTTCTTACCAGAAAACAACTCTTGCTCGTAGGACCAGAAACTGCATGTGATTCAACTCCTTTTAGGACTGGGAAACAAATGCTATCTCGCCTTACCAGAAACACACTCTGCTTTTGAGAAAAGAGCACTCTTCTACTCTACTGTGTTTCCTATAGGGCTAGAACAGTGAGCTTGCTCAGAACAAAAGAACTGTGCTTCCTACACACACGGGCCATATCTAGTTCAACTCTGCTTAGGAAACTGATGAGAACAGTAGCTCCTCTTCAGTCCAATACACTGTACTTGCTGGGAACAGATGCCAGTGCTATTTGCACTGTGTATGACAATGGGAGCGCAATAGTGACTCTTCTTACCAGAAAACAACTCTTGCTCCTAGGACCAGAAACTGCATGGGATTCAACTCCATTTAGGACTGGGAAACAAACGCTAGCTTGCCTTGCAAGAAACACACTCTGCTTTTGAGAAAAGAGCACTTTTCTTCTCTACTTCGAGTCCTATGGTGTCCGAACAGTGAGCTTGCTCAGAACAAAAGAACTGTGCTTCCTACGCACACAGGCCATATCTAGTTCAACTTTGCTTAGGAAACTGACAAGAACAGTAGCTCCTGTTCAGTCCAATACACTGTACTTGCTGGGAACAGACGCGAGTGCTATTTCCACTGTGTATGTCAACGGGAGCGCAATATTGACTTTCCTTACGAGAAAACAACTCTTGCTCGTAGGAACAAAAACTGCATGTGATTCAACTCCATTTATGACTGGGATTCAAACTCTGGCTCGCCTTAAAGAAACACACTCTGCTTTTGAGAAAAGAGCACTCTTCTACTCTACTGTCTTTCCTATAGCGCCAGAACAGTGAGCTTGCTCAGAACAAAAGAACTGTGCTTCCTACACACACAGGCAATATCTAGTTCAACTCTGCATAGGAAACTGACAAGAACAGTAGCTCCTCTTCAGTCCAATACACTGTACTTGCTGGGAACAGACGCGAGTGCTATTTGCACTGTGTACGGCAATGGGAGCGCAATAGTGACTCTTTTTACCAGAAAACAACTCTTGCTCATAGTACCAGAAACTGCATGTGATTCAACTCCATTTAGGACTGGGAAACAAATGCTATCTCTCCTTACAAGAAACACACTTTGCTTTTGAGAAAAGAGCACTCTTGTACTCTACTGTGTTTCCTATAGGGCCAGAATAGTGAGCTTGCTCAGAACAAAAGAACTGTGCCTCCTACACACGGGCCATATCTAGTTCAACTCTGCTTAGGAAACTGACAAGAACCGTAGCTCCTCTTCAGTGCAATACACTGTACTTGCTGGGAACAGACGCGAGTGCTATTTGCACTGTGTACAGAAATGTGAACACAATAGTGACTCTTTTTACCAGAAAACAAATCTGGCTCTTAAGACCAGAAACTGCATGTGATTCAACTGCACTTAGGACTGGGAAACAAACGCTAGCTTGCCTTACAAGAAACAAGCTCTGCTTTTGAGAAAAGGGCACACTTCTACTCTACTGTGTTTCCTATGAGGTCCGAACAGTGAGCTGCTCAGAACAAAAGAACTGTGCTTCCTACACACACAGGCCATATCTAGTTCAATTCTGCTTAGGAAACTGACAAGAACAGTAGATCCCCTTCAGTCCAATACACTGTACTTGCTGGGAACAGACGCCAGTGCTATTTGCACTGTGTATGACAATGGGAGCGCAATAATGAATCTTCTTACCACAAAACAACTCTTGCTCCTAGGACCAGAAACTGCATGGGATTCAACTCCATTTAGGACTGGGAAACAAACGCCAGCTTGCTTTACAAGAAACACACTCTGCTTTTGAGAAAAGAGCACTCTTCTACTCTAATGTGTTTCCTAGGGGGTCTGAACAGTGAGCTTGCTGAGAACAAAAGAAATGTGCTTCATACACACACGGACCATATCTAGTTCAACTCTGCTTAGGAACCTGACAAGAACAATAGATCCTCTTCAGTCCAATACACTGTACATGCTGGGAACAAATGCCAGTGCTATTTGCTCTGTGTATGACAATGGTAGTGCAATAGTGACTCTTCTTACCAGAAAATACTCTTGCTTGTAGGACCAGAAACTGCATGTGATTCAAATCCTTAGGACTCAGAAGCAAACGTTAGCTCGCCTTACAAGAAACACACTATGCTTTTGAGAAAAGAGTACTCTTCTACTCTACTGTGTTTCCTATAGGGCCAGAACAGTGAGCTTGCTCAGAACAAAAGAACTGTGCTTCCTATACACACGGGCCGTATCTAGTTCAACTCTGCTTAGGAAACTGACAAGAACAGTAGCTCCTATTCAGTCCAATACACCGTACTTGATTGGAACAGACGCAAGTGCTATTTGTACTGTGTATGGCATTGGGAGCGCAATAGTGACTCTTCTTACCAAAAAATAACTCTACTCATAGGACCAGAAACTGCATGTGATTCAAATTCATTTATGACTGGGAAACAAAAGCTAGCTCGCCTTACAAGAAATACACTCTCGTTTTGAGAAAAGAGCACTCTTCTTCTCTACTATGTGTCCTATGGGTTCCGAACAGTGAGCTTGCTCAGAACAAAAGAACTGTGCTTCCTACACACATGGGCAATATCTAGTTCAACTCCGCTTAGGCATCTGACAAGAACAGTAGCTCCTCTTCAGTCCAATACACTGTACTTGCTGGGAACAAACGCGAGTGCTATTTGCACTGCCTATGTCAACGGGAGCGCAACAGTGACTTTCCTTCCCAGAAAACAACTCTTGCTCGTAGGACCAAAAACTGCATGTGATTCAACTCCATTTAGGACTGGGAAACAAACACTGGCTCGCCTTACAAGGAACACACTCTGCTTTTGAGAAAGGAGCACTCTTCTACTCTACTGTGTTTCCTATAGGGCCAGAAGAGTGAGCTTGCTCAGAACAAATGAATTGTGCTTCCTGCACACACGGGCCATATCTAGTTCAACTCTGCCTAGGAAACTGACAAGAACAGTAGCTCCTCTTCAGTCCAATACACTGTACTTGCTTGGAACAGACGCGAGTGCTATTTGCACTTTGTACGGCATTGGGAGCGCAAGAGTGACTCTTTTTACCAGAAAACAACTCTTGCTCGTAGGACCAGAAAACAACTCTTGCTCGTAGGACCAGAAACTGCATGTGATTCAACTCCATTTAGGACTGGGAAACAAATGCTATCTCGCCTTACAAGAAACACACTCTGCTTTTGAGAAAAGAGCACTCTTGTACTCTACTGTGTTTCCTATAAGGCCAGAACAGTGAGCTTGCTCAGAACAAAAGAAATGTGCTTCATACACACACGGGCCATATCTAGTTCAATTCTGCCTAGGAAACTGACAAGAATAGTGGCTCCTCTTCTGTCCAATACACTGTACTTGGTGGGAACAGACGCGAGTGCTATTTGCACTGTGTATGTCAACGGGTGCGCAATAGTGACTCTTCTTACCACAAAACAACTCTTGCTCGTAGGACCAGAAACTGCATGTGATTCAACTCCATTTAGGACTGGGAAACAAATGCTATCTCGCCTTACAAGAAACACACTCTGCTTTTGAGAAAAGAGCACTCTTGTACTCTACTGTGTTTCCTATAGGGCCAGAACAGTGAGCTTGCTCAGAACAAAAGAACTGTGCCTCCTACACACACGGGCCATATCTAGTTCCACTCTGCTTAGGAAACTGATGAGAACTGTAGCTCCTCTTCAGTCCAATACACTGTACTTGCTGGGAACAGACGCGAGTGCTATTTGCAGTGTGTGCAGAAATGGGAACACAATAGTGACTCTTCTTACCAGAAAACAAGTCAGGCTCTTAGGACCTGAAACTGCATGTGATTCAACTCCACTTAGGACTGGGAAACAAACGCTAGCTTGCCTTACAAGAAACAAGCTCTGCGTTTGAGAAAAGGGCACACTTCTACTCTACTGTGTTTCCTATGGGGTCTGAACAATGTGCTTGCTCAGAACAAAAGAACTGTGCTTCCTACACACACGGGCCATATCTAGTTCAATTCTGCTTAGGAAACTGACAAGAACGGTAGATCCCCTTCAGTCCAATACACTGTACTTGCTGGGAACAGACGCCAGTGCTATTTGCACTGTGTATGACAATGGGAGCGCAATAGTGACTCTTCTTACCACAAAACAACTCTTGCTCCTAGGACCAGAAACTGCATGGGATTCAACTCCATTTAGGACTGGGAAACAAACGCTAGCTTGCTTTACAAGAAACACACTCTGCTTTTGAGAAAAGAGCACTCTTCTACTCTACTGTGTTTCCTATAGGGCCAGAACAGTGTGCTTGCACAGAACAAAAGAAATGTGCTTCATACACACACGGGCCATATCTAGTTCAACTCTGCTTAGAAACCTGACAAGAACAATAGATCCTCTTCAGTCCAATACACTGTACATGCTGGGAACAAATGCCAGTGCTATTTGCCCTGTGTATGACAATGGTAGCGCAATAGTGACTCTTCTTACCAGAAAATACTCTTGCTTGTAGGACCAGAAACTGCATGTGATTCAAATCCATTTAGGACTAAGAAACAAACGTTAGCTCGTTTTACAAGAAACACACTATGCTTTTGAGAAAAGAGTACTCTTCTATTGTACTGTGTTTCCTATAGGGCCAGAACAGTGAGCTTGCTCAGAACAAAAGAACTGTGCTTCCTATACACACGGGCCGTATCTAGTTCAACTCTGCTTAGGAAACTGACAAGAACAGTAGCTCCTATTCAGTCCAATACACCGTACTTGATTGGAACAGACGCAAGTGCTATTTGTACTGTGTATGGCATATGGAGCACAATAGTTACTCTTCTTACCAAAAAATAACTCTACTCGTAGGACCAGAAACTGCATGTGATTCAAATTCATTTAGGACTGGGAAACAAAAGCTAGCTCGCCTTACAAGAAATACACTCTGCTTTTGAGAAAAGGGCACTCTTCTTCTCTACTATGTGTCCTATGGGGTCCGAACAGCGAGCTTGCTCAGAACAAAAGAAATGTGCTTCATATGCACAAGGGCCATATCTAGTTCAACTCCGCTTAGGCAACTGACAAGAACAGTAGCTCCTCTTCAGTCCAATACACTGTACTTTCTGGGAACAAACGCGAGTGCTATTTGCACTGTGTATGTCAACGGGAGCACAATAGTGACTTTCCTTCCCAGAAAACAACTCTTGCTCGTAGGACCAAAAACTGCATGTGATTCAACTCCATTTAGGACTGGGAAACAAACACTGGCTCGCCTTACAAGAAACACACTCTGCTTTTGAGAAAAGAGCACTCTTCTACTCTACTGTGTTTCCTATAGGGCCAGTACAGTGAGCTTGCTCAGAACAAAAGAACTGTGCTTCCTACACAAATGGCCATATCCTGTTCAATTCTGCTTAGGAAACTGACAAGAACAGTAGCTCCTCTTCAGTCCAATACACTGCACTTGCTGGGAACAGTTGCGAATGCTATTTGCACTGTGTTTGGCAATGGGAGCACAATAGTGACTTTCCTTACCAGAAAACAACTCTTGCGCATAGGACCAAAAACTGCATGTGATTCAACTCCATTGAGGACTGGGAAACAAACACCAGCTCGCCTTACAAGAAACACACTCTGCTTTTGAGAAAAGAGCACTCTTCTACTCTACTGTGTTTCCTATAGGGCCAGAACAGTGAGCTTGCTCAGAACAAAAGAACTGTGCTTCCTGCACACACGGGCCATATCTAGATCAACTCTGCTTAGGAAACTGACAAGAACAGTAGCTCCTCTTCAGTCCAATACACTGTACTTGCTGGGAACAGACGCGAGTGCTATTTGCACTGTGTACGGCATTGGGAGCGCAAGAGTGACTCTTTTTACCAGAAAACAACACTTGCTCGTAGGACCAGAAAACAACTCTTGCTCGTAGGACCAGAAACTGCATGTGATTCAACTCCATTTAGGACTGGGAAACAAATGCTATCTCGCCTTACAAGAAACACACTCTGCTTTTGAGAAAAGAGCACTCTTGTACTCTACTGTGTTTCCTATAGGGCCAGAACAGTGAGCTTGCTCAGAACAAAAGAAATGTGCTTCATACACACACGGGCCATATCTAGTTCAATTCTGCTTAGGAAACTGACAAGAATAGTAGCTCCTCTTCTGTCCAATACACTGTCCTTGCTGGGAACAGACGCGAGAGCTATTTGCACTGTGTATGTCAACGGGAGCGCAATAGTGACTTTCCTTACCAGAAAACAACTCTTGCGCGTAGGACCAAAAACTGCATGTGATTCAACTCCATTTAGGACTGGGAAGCAAATGCTATCTTGCCTTACAAGAAACACACTCTGCTTTTGAGAAAAGAGCACTCTTGTACTCTACTGTGTTTCCTATAGGGCTAGAACAGTGAGATTGCTCAGAACAAAAGAGATGTGCTTCATACACACACGGGCCATATCTAGTTCAATTCTGCTTAGGATACTGACAAGAACAGTAGCTCCTCTTCAGTCCAATACACTGTACTTGCTGGAAACAGACTTGAGTGCTATTTGCACTCAGTATGTCAACGGGAGCGCAATAGTGACTTTCCTTACCAGAAAACAACTCTTGCTCGTAGGATCAAAAACTGCATGTGATTCAACTCCATTTATGACTGGGAAACAAATGCTATCTCGCCTTACAAGAAACACACTCTGCTTTTGAGAAAAGAGCACTCTTCTACTCTACTGTGTTTTCTATGGGGTCCTAACAGAGAGCTTGCTGAGAACAAAAGAACTGTGCTTCCTACACACGGGCCATATCTAGTTCAATTCTGCTTAGGAAACTGACGGGAACCGTAGCTCCTCTTCAGTCTAATACACTGTACTTGCTGGGAACAGACGCGAGTGCTATTTGCACTGTGTATGGCAAAGGGAGCACAATAGTGACTCTTCTTACCAGAAAACAACTCTTGCTCGTAGGACTAGAAACTTCATGGGATTCAACTCCATTTCTTAATGGGAAACAAACACTAGCTTGCCTTACAAGAAACACACTCTGATTTGAGAAAAGAGCCCTCGTCTACTCTACTGTGTTTCCTATAGGGCCAGAACAGTGAGCTTGCTCAGAACAAAAGAACTGTGCTTTCTACACACACGGGCCATATCTAGTTCAACTTTGCTTAGGAAACTGACAACAACAGTAGCTCCACTTCAGTCCAATACACTGTACTTGCTGGGAACATACGCGAGTGCTATTTGCACTGTGTATGGCAATGGGAGCGCAATAGTGACTTTCCTTACCAGAAAACAACTCTTGCTCGTAGGACCAAAAACTGCATGTGATTCAACTCCATTTAGGATTGGGAAACAAACGCTAGCTCGCCTTACAAGAAACACACTCTGCTTTTGAGAAAAGAGCACTCTTCTACTCTACTGTCTTTCCTATAGCGCCAGAACAGTGAGCTTGCTCAGAACAAAAGAACTGTGCTTCCTATACACACAGGCAATATCTAGTTCAACTCTGCATAGGAAACTGACAAGAACAGTAGCTCCGCTTCAGTCCAATACACTGTACTTGCTGGGAACAGATGCGAGTGCTATATATACTGTGTATGGAAATGGGAGCACAATAGTGACTTTCCTTACCAGAAAACAACTCTTGCTCGTAGGACCAAAAACTGCATGTGATTCAACTCCATTTACGACTGGGAAACAGACGCTAGCCTCGCCTTACAAGAAACAGAATCTGCTTTTGCGAAAAGAGCACTCTTCTTCTCTGCCGTTTTTCCTATAGGGCCAGTACAGTGAGCTTGCTCAGAACAAAAGAACTGTGCATCCTACACACACGGGCCATATCTAGTTCAATTCTGCTTAGGAAACTGACAAGAACAGTAGATCATCTTCAGTCCAATACACTGTACTTGCTGAAAACAGACGCCAGTGCTATTTGCACTGTGTATGACAATGGGAGCACAATAGTGACTTTTCTTACCAGAAAACAACTCTTGCTCGTAGGACCAGAATCTGCATGGGATTCAACTCCATTTAGGACTGGGAAACACATGCTAGCTTGCCTTACAAGAAACACACTCTGCTTTTGAGAAAAGAGCACTCTTCTACTCTACTATGTTTTATATAGCGCCAGGACAGTTAGCTTGCTCTGAACAAAAGAACTGTGCTTCCTACACACACGGCCCTATCTAGTTCAATTCGGCTTAGTAAACTGAGAAGAACAGTAGATCCTCTTCAATCCAATACACTGTACATGCTGGGAACAGACGCCAGTGCTATTTGCACTCTGTACGACAAAGGGAGTGCAATAGTAACTCTTCTTACCAGAATACAACTCTTGATCGTAGGACCAGAAACTGCATGTGATTCAACTCCATTTAGGACTGGGAAACACATTCTAGCTTGCCTTACAAGAAACACACTCTGCTTTTGAGAAAAGAGCACTCTTTTACTCTACTGTGTCTCCTATAGGGCCAGAACAGTGAGCTTGCTCAGAACAAAAGATCTGTGCTTCCTACACACACGGGCCATATCTAGTTCAACTCTGCTTATAAAACTGACGAGAACAGTAGCTCCTCTTCACTCCAATGCACTGTACTTGCTGAGAACAGACGCGAGTGCTATTTGCACTGTGTACAGTAATAGGAGCACAATAGTGACTTTTCTTACCAGAAAACAACTTTTGCTCTTAGGATCAGAAACTGCATGTGATTCAACTCCACTTAGGAGTGGGAAACAAACGCTAGCTCGCCTTACAAGAAACATGCTCTGCTCTTGAGAATAGGGCACACTTCTACTCTACTGTGTTTCCTATGGGGTCCGAACAGTGAGCTTGCTCAGAACAAAAGAACTGTGCTTCCTACACACATGGGCCATATCTAGTTCAATTCTGTTAGGAAACTGACAAGAACAGTAGCTCATCTATAGTCCAATACACTGTACTTGTTGGGAACAGACGCGAGTGCTATTTGCACTGTGTATGTCAATGGGAGCGCAATAGTGACTTTCCTTACCAGAAAACCACTCTTGTTCATAGGACCAAAAACTGCATGTGATTCAACTCCATTTAGGACTGGGAAACAAATGGTAGCTCGCCTTACAATAAACACACTCTGCTTTTGAGAAAAGAGCACTCTTCTACTCTACTGTGTTTCCTATAGGGCCAGTACAGTGAGCTTGCTCAGAACAAAAGAACTGTGCTTACTACACAAATGGCCATATCCAGTTCAATTCTGCTTAGGAAACTGACAAGAACAGTAGCTCCTCTTCAGTCCAATACACTGTACTTGCTGGGAACAGAAGTGAGTGCTATTTGAGCTGTGTATGGCAAAGGGAGCGCAATAGTGACTTTCCTTACCAGAAAACAACTCTTGCTCGGATGACCAAAAACTGCATGTGATTCAACTCCATTTAGGACTGGGAAACAAACGCTAGCTCACCTTGCAAGAAACACACTCTGCTTTTGAGAAAAGAGCACTGTTCTACTCTACTGTGTTTCCTATAGGGCCAGAACAGTGAGATTGCTCAGAACAAAAGAACTGTGCTTCCTACACACATGGCCATATCTAGTACAATTCTGCTTAGGAAACTGAAAAGAACAGTAGATCCTCTTCAGTCCAATACACTGTACATGCTGGGAACAGACGCCAGTGCTATTTGCCCTGTGTATGACAATGGGAGGGCAATAGTGACTCTTCTTACCAGAAATCAACTCTTGCTCGTAGGACCAGAAACTGCACATGATTCAACTCCATTTAGGACTGGGAAACAAATGCTTGCTCGCCTTACAAGAAACACACTCTGCTTTTGAGAAAAGAGCACTCTTCTACTCTACTGTGTTTCCTAGAGGGCCAGAACAGTGAGCTTGCTCAGAACAAAAGAACTGTGCTTCCTGCACACACAGGCCATATCTAGTTCAACTCTGCTTAGGACCCTGACAAGAACAGTAGATCCTTTTCAGTCCAATACACTGTACATGCTGGGAACAGATGCCAGTGCTATTTGCCCTGTGTATGACAGTGGGAGCACAATAGTGACTCTTCTTACCAGAAAAAACTCTTGCTTGTAGGACCAGAAACTGCATGTGATTCAACTCGATTTAGGACTGGGAAACACATGCTAGCTTGTCTTACAAGAAACACACTCTGCTTTTGAGAAAAGAGCACTCTTTTACTCTACTGTGTCTCCTATAGGGCCAGAACAGTGAGATTGCTCAGAAAAAAAGATCTGTGCTTCCTACACACACAGGCCATATGCAGTTCAACTCTGCTTAGGAAACAGACGAGAACAGTAGCTCCTCTTCAGTCCAATATACTGTACTTGCTGGGAACAGACGCCAGTGCTATTTGCACTGTGTACAGTAATAGGAGCACAATAGTGACTTTTCTTACCAGAAAACAACTTTTGCTCTTAGGACCAGAAACTGCATGTGATTCAACTCCACTTAGGACTGGGAAACAAACACCAGCTCGCCTTACAAGAAACACGCTCTGCTTTTGAGAATAGGGCACACTTCTACTCTACTGTGTTTCCTATGGGGTCCGAACAGTGAGCTTGCTCAGAACAAAAGAACTGTGCTTCCTACACACACGGGCCATATCTAGTTCAACTCTGCTTAGGAAACTGACAAGAACAGTTGCTCCTCTTCAGTCCAATACACTGTACTTGCTGGGAACAGACGCGAGTGCTATTTGCACTGTGTACGGCATTGGGAGCTCAATAGTGACTCTTTTTACCAATAAACAACTCTTGCTCGTAGGACCAGAAACTGCATGGGATTCAACTCCATTTACGACTGGGAAACAAATGCTATCTCGCCTTACAAGAAACACACTCTGCTTTTGATAAAAGAGCACTCTTGTACTCTACTATGTTTCCTATAGGGCCAGAACAGTGAGCTTGCTCAGAACAAAGGAAATGTGCTTCGTACACACACGGGCCATATCTAGTTCAATTCTGTTTAGGAAACTGACAAGAACAGTAGCTCCTCTTCAGTCCAATACACTGTACTTGCTGGAAACAGACGCGAGTGCTATTTGCACTGTGTATGTCGACAGGAGCGCAATAGTGACTTTCCTTACCAGAAAACTACTCTTGCTCGTAGGACCAAAAACTGCATGTGATTCAACTCCATTTAGGAATGGGAAACAAACGCTGGCTCGCCTTACAAGAAACACACTCTGCTTTTGAGAAAAGAGCACTCTTCTACTCTACTGTGTTTCTTATAGGGCCAGTCCAATGAGCTTGCTCAGAACAAAAGAACTGTGCTTCCTACACACACGGGCCATATCTAGTTCAACTCTGCTTAGGAAACAGACAAGAACAGTAGCTCCTCTTCAGTCCAATACACTGTACTTTATTGGAACAGACGCAAGTGCTATTTGTACTGGGTATGGCATTGGGAGCTCAATAGTTACTCTTCTTACCAAAAAATAACTCTACTCGTAGGACCAGAAACTGCATGTGATTCAAATTCATTTAGGACTGGGAAACAAAAGCTAGCTCGCCTTCAAGAAATACACTCTGCTTTTGAGAAATGAGCACTCTTCTTCTCTACTATGTGTCCTATGGGGTCCGAACAGTGAGCTTGCTCAGAACAAAAGAACTGTGCTTCCTACACACACGGCCATATCTAATTCAATTCTGCTTAGAAAACTGACAATAACAGTAGATCCTCCTCAGTCCAATACACTGTACATGCTGGGAACAGACGCCAGTGCTATTTGTAATTTGTATGACAATTGGAGCACAATAGTGACTCTTCTTACCAGAAGACAACTCTTGCTTGTAGGACCAGAAACTGCATGGGATTCAACTCCATTTCTGACTGGGAAACAAACACTTGCTCTGCTTATAAGAAACACACTCTGCTTTTGAGAAAAGAGCACTCTTCTACTCTACTGTGTTTCCTATGGGATCAGAACAGTGAGCTCGCTCAGAACAAAAGAACTGTGTTTCCTACACACACGGGGGATAACTAGTTCAACTCTGCTTAGGAAACTGACAAGAACAGTAGCTCCTCTTCAGTCCAATACACTGTACTTGCTGGGAAGAGACGCCAGTGCTATTTGCACTGTGTATGGCAATGGGAGCGCAATACTGACTCTTCTTTCCAGAAATCAACTCTTGCTCGTAGGACCAAAAACTGCATGTGATTCAACTCCATTTAGGACTGGGAAACAAACGCTAGCTCCCCTTACAAGAAACACACTCTGATTTTGAGAAATGAGCACTCTTCTACTCTACTGTGTTTCCTATACAGCCAGAACAATGAGCTTGCTCAGAACAAAAGAATTGTGCTTCCTACAAACACGGGCCATACCTAAATCAATTCTGCATAGGAACCTGACAAGGACAGTAGATCCTCTTCAGTCCAATACACTGTACATGCTGGGAACAGATGCCAGTGCTATTTTACCTGTGTATGTCAATGGGAGCGCAATAGTGACTCTTCTTACCAGAAAACAACTCTTGCTCGTAGGACCAGAAACTGCATGTGATTCAACTCCATTTAGGCCTGAAAAACAAACGCTAGCTCGCCTTACAAGAAACACACTCTGCTTTTGAGAAAAGGGCACTCTTCTACTCTACTGTGTTTCCTATAGAGCCAAAACAGTGAGCTTAATCAGAAAAAAGAACTGTGCTTCCTACACACACGGCCATATCTAGTTCAATTCTGCTTAAGAAACTGACAGGAATACTAGATCCTCTTCAGTCCAATAAACTGTACTTGCTGGGAACAGACACCAGTGCTATTTGCACTGTGTATGTCAATGGGAGTGCAATAGTGACTCTTCTTTCCAGAAAACAACTCTTGCTCATAGGACCAGAAACTGCATGTGATTAAACTCAATTTAGGACTCAGAAACAAACACTAGCTCGCCTTACAAGAAACACACTCTGCTTTTGAGAAAAGAGCACTCTTCTACTCTAATGTGTTTCCTATAGGGCCAGAAAAGTGAGCTTGCTCAGAACAAAAGAACTGTGCTTCCTACACACACCGATTATATCTAGTTCAACTCTGCTTAGGAAACTGAAAAGAACAGTAGCTCCTTTTCAGTCCAATACACTGTACTTGCTGGGAACAGACGCCAGTGCTATTTGCACTGTGTATGGCAATGGGAGCGCAATAGTGATTCTTTTTTCCAGAAAACAAATCTTGCTCGTAGGACCAAAAACTGCATGTGATTCAATTCCATTTAGGACTGGGAAACAAATACTCGCTCGCCTTACAAGAAACACACTCTGCTTTTGGGAAAAGAGCACTCTTCTACTCTACTGTGTTTCCTATAGGGCCAGAACAGTGAGCTTGCTCAGAACAAAAGAACTGTGCTTCCTACACACAGGGGCCATATCTAGATCAAGTCTGCATAGGAAACTGACAAGGACAGTAGATCCTCTTCAGTCCAATAGACTGTATGCTGGGAACAGACGCCAGTGATATTTGCCCTGTGTATGACAATGGGAGCACTATAGTGACTCTTCTTACCAGAAAACAACTCTTGCTCATAGGAACAGAAACTGCATGTGATAAAACTCCATTTAGGACTGGGAAACAAACGCTAGCTCGCCTTACAAGAAACACACTCTGCTTTTGAGAAAAGAGCACTCTTCTACTCTACTGTGTTTCTTATGGGGTCCGAACTGTGAGCTTGCTCAGAACAAAAGAACTGTGCTTCCTACTAACACGGGCCATATCTACATCAATTCTGCTTAGGAAACTGACAAGGACAGTAGATCATCTTCAGTCCAATACACTGTACATGCTGGGAACAGACGCCAGGGCTATTTGCCCTGTGTATGACAATGGGAGCGCAATAGTGACTCTTCTTACCAGAAAACAACTCTTGGTCATAGGACCAGAAACTGCATGTGATTCAACTCCATTTAGGACTGAAAAACAAACGCTAGCTCGCCTTACAAGAAACACACTCTGTTTTTGAGAAAAGAGCACTCTTCTACTCTACTGTGTTTCCTATAGGGCCAAAACAGTGAGCTTGCTCAGAACAAAAGAACTGTGCTTCCTACACACAGGGCCATATCTAGTTCAATTCTGCTTAGGAAACTGACAAGAACAGTAGATCCTCTTCAGTCCAATACACTGTACATGCTGGGAATAGACGCCAGTGCTATTTGCCCTGTGTATGACAATGGAAGCGCAATAGTGACTCTTCTTACCAGAAAACAACTCTTGCTCGTAGGACCAGAAACTGCATGTGATTTTACTCCATTTAGGACTGGGAAACAAACGTTAGCTTGCCCTACAGGAAAAACACCCTGCTTTTGATAAAAGAGCACTCTTCTACTCTACTGTGTTTCCTATGGGATCCGAACAGTGATCTTGCTCAAAACAGAAGAAGTGTGCTTCCTACACACAGGGGCCATATCCAGTTCAACTCTGCTTAGGAAACTGACAAGAACAGTAGCTCCTCTTCAGTCCAATACACTGTACTTCCTGGGAACAGACTCCAGTGCTATTTGCACTGTGTATGGCAATGGGAGCACAATAGTGACTTTCCTTACCAGAAAACAACTCTTGCTCGTAGGACCAGAAACTGCATGGAATTCAACACCATTTATGACTGGGAAACAAACACTAGCTCGCCTTACAAGAAATACACTCTGCTTTTGAGAAAAGAGCACACTTCTACTCTACTGTGTTTCCTATAGGGTCCGAAAAGTGAGCTTGCTCAGAACAAAAGAACTGTGCTTCCTAGACACACAGCCATATCTGGTTCAATTCTGCTTAGGAAACTGACAAGAACAGTAGATCCTCTACAGTCTAATACACTGTACATGCTGGGAATAGACGCCAGTGCTATTTGCCTTGTGTGTGACAATGGGAGCGCAATATTGTCTCTTCTTACCAGAAAACAACTCTTGCTCGCAGGACCAGAAACTGCATGTGATTCAACTCCATTTAGGACTGGGAAACGAACGCTAGCTCGCCTTACAAGAAACACACTCTGCTTTTGAGAAAAGAGCACTCTTCTACTCTAATGTGTTTCCGATAGGGCCAGAACAGTGAGCTTGCTCAGAAAAAAGGAACTGTGCTTCCTACACACACGGGCCATATCTAGTTCAACTCTACTTAGGAAACTGAAAGAACAGTAGCTCCTCTTCAGTCCAATACACTGTACTTAATGGGAACAGATGCGAGTGTTATTTGCACTGTGAATGGCAATGGGAGCACAATAGTGACTTTCCTTACCAGAAAACAACTCTTGCTCATAGGACCAAAAACTGCATGTGATTCAACTCCATTTAGGACTGGGAAACAAACACTAGCTCGCCTTACAAGAAACACATTCTGCTTTTGAGTAAAGATCACTCTTCTACTCTACTATGTTTCCTATAGGGCCAGAACAGTGAGCTTGCTCAGAAAAAAAGAACTTTCCTTCCTACACACACGGCCATATCTAATTCAATTCTGCTTAGAAAACTGACAATAACAGTAGATCCTCCTCAGTCCAATGCACTGTACATGCTGGGAACAGACGCCAGTGCTATTTGTAATTTGTATGAAAATTGGAGCGCAATAGTTACTCTTCTTACCAGAAGACAACTCTTGCTTGTAGGACCAGAAACTGCATGGGATTCAACTCCATTTCTGACTGGGAAACAAACACTTGCTCGCCTTATAAGAAACACACTCTGCTTTTGAGAAAAGAGCACTCTTCTACTCTACTGTGTTTTCTATACAGCCAGAACAATAAGCTTGCTCAGAACAAAAGAATTGTGCTTCCTACACACACGGGGGATATCTAGATCAATTCTGCATAGGAAACTGACAGGGACAGTAGATCCTCTTCAGTCCAATACACTGTACATGCTGGGAACAGATGCCAGTGCTATTTTACCTGTGTATGTCAATGGGAGCGCAAAAGTGACTCTTCTTACCAGAAAACAACTCTTGCTCGTAGGACCAGAAACTGCATGTGATTCAATTCCATTTAGGACTGGGAAACAAACGCTAGCTCGCCTTACAAGAAACACACTCTGATTTTGAGAAAAGAGCACTCTTCTACTCTACTGTGTTTCCTATACAGCCAGAACAATAAGCTTGCTCAGAACAAAAGAATTGTGGTTCCTACACACACGGGGGATATCTAGATCAATTCTGTATAGGAAACTGACAAGGACAGTAGATCCTCTTCAGTCCAATACACTGTACATGCTGGGAACAGATGCCAGTGCTATTTTACCTTTGTATGTCAATGGGAGCACAATAGTGACTCTTCTTACCAGAAAACAACTCTTGCTCGTAGGACCAGAAACTGCATGTGATTCAACTCCATTTAGGACTGAATAACAAACGCTAGCTCGCCTTACAAGAAACATCCTCTGCTTTTGAGAAAAGGGCACTCTTCTACTCTACTGTGTTTCCTTTAGGGCCAAAACAGTGAGCTTGCTCAGAACAAAAGAACTGTGCTTCCTACACACACGGCCATATCTAGTTCAATTCTGCTTAGGAAACTGACAAGAACAGTAGATCCTCTTCAGTCCAATACACTGTACATGCTGGGAATAGAAGCCAGAGCTATTTGCCCTGTGTATTACAATGGGAGCGCAATAGTGACTTTCCTTACCAGAAAACAACTCTTGCTTGTAGGGCCAGAAACTGCATGAGATTCAACTCCATTTAGAACTGGGAAACAAACGCTAGCTCGCCTTACAATAAACACACTCTGCTTTTGAGAAAAGACAACTCATCTACTCTACTGTGTTTCCTATGGGGTCCGAACAGTGAGCTTGCTCCGAACAAAAGAACCGTGCTTCCTACACACACGGGCCATATCTAGTTCAATTCTGCTTAGGAAACTGACAAGAACAGTTGCTCCTCTTCAGTCCAATACACTGTACTTGCTGGGAACAGACGCCAGTGCTATTAGTACTGTGTATGGCAATGGGAGCACAATAGTGACTCTTCTTTCCATAAAACAACTCTTGCTCATAGGACCAAAAATTCCATGTGATTCAACTCCATTTAGGACTGGGAAACAAACGCTAGCTCGCCATACAAGAAACACACTCTGCTTTTGAGAAAAGGGCACCCTTCTACTCTACTGTGTTTCCTATAGGGCCAAAACAGTGAGCTTGCTCAGAACAAAAGAACTGTGCTTCCTACACACACAGCCATATCTGGTTCAATTCTGCTTAGGAAAATGACAAGAACAGTAGAGCCTCTTCAGTCCAATACACTGTACATGCTGGGAATAGACGCCTGTGCTTTTTGCCTTGTGTATGACAATGGGAGTGCAATAGTGACTCTTCTTACTAGAAAACAACTCTTGCTCGTAGGACCCGAAACTGCATGTGATTAAACTCCATTTAGGACTCGGAAACAAACACTAGCTCGCCTTACAAGAAACACACTCTGCTTTTGAGAAAAGAGCACTCTTCTACTCTAATGTGTTTCCTATAGGGCCAGAAAAGTGTGCTTGCTCAGAATAAAAGAACTGTGCTTCCTACACACACCGACTATATCTAGTTCAACTCTGCTTAGGAAACTGAAAAGAACAGTAGCTCCTCTTCAGTCCAATACACTGTAATTACTTGGAACAGACTCCAGTGCTATTTGCACTGTGTATGGCAATGGGAGCGCAATAGTGACTCTTCTTTCCAGAAAACAAATCTTGCTCGTAGGACCAAAAACTGCATGTGATTCAATTCCATTTAGGACTGGGAAACAAATACTAGCTCGCCTTACAAGAAACACACTCTAATTTTGGGAAAAGAGCACTCTTCTACTCTACTGTGTTTCCTATAGGGCCAGAACAGTGAGCTTGCTCAGAACAAAAGTACTGTGCTTCCTACACACAGGGGCCATATCTAGATCAAGTCTGCATAGGAAACTGACAAGGACAGTAGATCCTTTTCAGTCCAATACACTGTATGCTGGGAACAGACGCCAGTGATATTTGTCCTGTGTATGACAATGGGAGCGCTATAGTTACTCTTCTTACCAGAAAACAACTCTTGCTCGTAGGAACAGAAACTGCATGGGAATCAACTCCATTTAGGACTGGGAAACAAACGCTAGCTCGCCTTACAAGAAACACACTCTGCTTTTGAGAAAAGAGCACTCTTCTACTCTACTGTGTTTCTTATGGGGTCTGAACTTTGAGCTTGCTCAGAACAAAAGAACTGTGCTTCCTACCAACACGGGCCATATCTACATCAATTCTGCTTAGGAAACTGACAAGGACAGTAGATCCTCTTCAGTCCAATACACTGTACATGCTGGGATCAGACGCCAGTGCTATTTGCCATGTGTATGACAATGGGAGCGCAATAGTGACTCTTCTTACCAGAAAAGAACTCTTGCTCGTAGGACCAGAAACTGCATGTGATTTTACTCCATTTAGGACTGGGAAACAAACGTTAGCTTGCCTTACAGGAAAAACACTCTGCTTTTGAGAAAAGAGCACTCTTCTACTCTAATGTGTTTCTTATAGGGCCAGAAGAGTGAGCTTGCTCAGAACAAAAGAACTGTGCTTCCTACACACACCGACTATATTTAGTTCAACTCTGCTTAGGAAACTGACAAGAACAGTAGATCCTCTTCAGTCAAATACACTGCACATGCTGGGAACAGACGCCAGTGCTATTTGCCCTGTGTATAGCAATGGGAGCGCAATAGTGACTCTTCTTACCAGAAAACAACTCTTGGTCATAGGACCAGAAACTGCATGTGATTCAACTCCATTTAGGACTGAAAAACAAACGCTAGCTCGCCTTACAAGAAACACACTCTGTTTTTGAGAAAAGAGCACTCTTCTACTCTACTGTGTTTCCTATAGGGCCAAAAGAGTGAGCTTGCTCAGAACAAAAGAACTGTGCTTCCTACACACACGGGCCATATCCAGTTCAACTCTGCTTAGGAAACTGACAAGAACAGTAGCTCCTCTTCAGTCCAATACACTGTACTTGCTGGGAACAGACTCCAGTGCTATTTGCACTGTGTATGGCAATGGGAGCGCAATAGTGACTTTCCTTACCAGAAAACAACTCTTGCTAGTAGGACCAGCAACTGCATGGGATTCAACACCATTTATGTCTGGGAAACAAACACTAGCTCGCCTTACAAGAAATACACTCTGCTTTTGAGAAAAGAGCAAACTCTACTCTACTGTGTTTCCTACAGGGTCCGAAGAGTGAGCTTGCTCTGAACAAAAGAACTGTGCTTCCTAAACACACGGGCCATATCTAATCCAACTCTTCTTAGGAAACTGACAAGAACAGTAGATCCTCTTCAGTCCAATACACTGTACTTGATGGAAACAGACGCGAGTGCTATTTGCATTGTGTGTGGCAATGGGAGAGCAATAGTGACTTTTCTTACCAGAAAACAACTCTTGCTCGTAGGACCATAAACTGCATGTGATTCAACTCCATTTAGAACTGGGAAACAAACGCTAGCTCACCTTACAATAAACACACTCTGCTTTTGAGAAAAGAGAGCTTTTCTAGTCTACTGTGTTTCCTATCGAGTCCGAACAGTGAGCTTGCTCCGAACAAAAGAACCGTGCTTCCTACACACGGCCCATATCTAGTTCAACTGTGCTTAGGAAACTGACAAGAACAGTAGCTCCTCTTCAGTCCAATACACTGTACTTGCTGGGAACAGACGCCAGTGCTATTTGCACTGTGTATGGCAATGTGAGCACAATAGTGACTCTTCTTTCCAGAAAACAACTCTTGCTCATGGGACCAAAAAGTGCATGTGATTCAACTCCATTTAGGACTGTTAAACAAATGCTAGATCGCCTTGCAAGAAACACACTGTGCTTTTGAGAAAAGAGCACTCTTATACTCTACTGTGTTTCCTATAGAGCCAAAACAGTGAGCTTGCTCAGAAAAAAAGAACTGTGCTTCCTACACACACGGGCCATATCTAGTTCAATTCTGCTTAGGAAACTGACAAGAATAGTAGATCCTCTTCAGTCCAATACACTGTATGCTGGGAACAGACGCCAGTGATATTTGCCCTGTGTATGACAATGGGAGCACTATAGTGACACTTCTTACCAGAAAACAACTCTTGCTCATAGGAACAGAAACTGCATGGGATTCAACTCCATTTAGGACTGGGAAACAAACGCTAGCTCACCTTACAAGAAACACACTCTGCTTTTGAGAAAAGAGCACTCTTCTACTCTAATGTGTTTCTTATGGGGTCCGAACTGTGAGCTTGCTCAGAACAAAAGAACTGTGCTTCCTACCAACACGGGCCATATCTACATCAATTCTGCTTAGGAAACTGACAAGGACAGTAGATCCTCTTCAGTCCAATACACTGTACATGCTGGGAACAGACGCCAGTGCTATTTGCCCTGTGTATGACAATGGGAGCGCAATAGTGACTCTTCTTACCAGAAAATAACTCTTGGTCATAGGACCAGAAACTGCATGTGATTCAACTCCATTTAGGACTGAAAAACAAACGCTAGCTCGCCTTACAAGAAACACACTCTGTTTTTGAGAAAAGAGCACTCTTCTACTCTACTGTGTTTCCTATAGGGCCAAAACAGTGAGCTTGCTCAGAACAAAAGAACTGTGCTTCCTACACACACGGCCATATCTAGTTCAATTCTGCTTAGGAAACTGACAAGAACAGTAGATCCTCTTCAGTCCAACACACTGTACATGCTGGGAATAGACGCCAGTGCTATTTGCCTGTGTATGACAATGGGAGCGCAGTATTGACTCTTCTTACCAGAAAACAACTCTTGCTCGTAGGACCAGAAACTGCATGTGATTTTACTCCATTTAGGACTGGGAAACAAACGTTAGCTTGCCTTACAGGAAACACACTCAGCTTTTGAGAAAAGAGCACTCTTCTACTCTAATGTGTTTCTTATAGGGCCAGAAGAGTGAGCTTTCTCAGAACAAAAGAACTGTGCTTCCTACACACACCGACTATATTTAGTTCAACTCTGCTTAGGAAACGGACAAGAACAGTAGATCCTCTTCAGTCAAATACACTGCACATGCTGGGAACAGACGCCAGTGCTATTTGCCCTGTGTATAGCAATGGGAGCACAATAGTGACTCTTCTTTCCAGAAAACAACTTTTGCTCGTAGGACCAAAAACTGCATGGGATTCAACTCCATTTAGGACTGGGAAAGAAACGCTAGCTCTCCTTACAAGAAACACACTCTGCTTTTGAGAAAAGAGCACTCTTCTACTCTACTGTGTTTCCTATGGGATTCGAACAGTGAGCTTGCTCAGAACAGAAGAAGTGTGCTTCCTACACACGGGCCATATCCAGTTCAACTCTGCTTAGGAAACTGACAAGAACAGTAGCTCCTCTTCAGTCCAATACACTGTACTTGATGGAAACAGACGCGAGTGCTATTTGCACTGTGTGTGGCAATGGGAGCGCAATAGTGACTTTCCTTACCAGAAAACAACTCTTGCTCGTAGGACCAGAAACTACATGAGATT
This sequence comes from Peromyscus eremicus, assembly GCF_949786415.1. Classification (NCBI taxonomy): domain Eukaryota; kingdom Metazoa; phylum Chordata; class Mammalia; order Rodentia; family Cricetidae; genus Peromyscus; species Peromyscus eremicus. The sequence continues at coordinate 55,767 of NW_026734560.1, read as the reverse complement.
CAACTCCATTTAGAACTGGGAAACAAATGCTACCTCGCCTTACAATAAACACACTCTTCTTTTGAGAAAAGACAACTCATCTACTCTACTGTGTTTCATATGGGGTCCGAACAGTGAGCTTGAACTGAACAAAAGAACCGTGCTTCCTACACACACGGGCCATGTCTAGTTCAACTCTGCTTAGGAAACTGACAAGAACAGTAGCTCCTCTTCAGTCCAATACACTGTACTGCTGGGAACAGACGCCAGTGCTATTTGCACTGTGTACGGCAATGGGAGCGCAATAGTGACTCTTCTTACCAGAGAACAACTCTTGCTCATAGGACCAGAAACTGCATGTGATTTTACTCCATTTAGGACTGGGAAACAAACGCTAGCTTGCCTTACAAGAAACACACTCTGCTTTTGAGAAAAGAGCACTCTTCTACTCTAATGTGATTCCTATAGGGCCAGAAGAGTGAGCTTGCTCAGAAAAAAAGAACTGTGCTTCCTACACACACCGACTGTATTTAGTTCAACGCTGCTTAGGAAACTGACAAGAACAGTAGATCCTCTTCAGTCCAATACACTGCACATGCTGGGAACAGACGCCAGTGCTATTTGCCCTGTGTATAGCAATGGGAGCGCAATAGTGACTCTTCTTTCCAGAAAACAACTCTTGCTCACAGGACCAAAAACTGCATGTGATTCAACTCCATTTAGGACTGGGAAACAAATGCTAGCTCGCCTTACAAGAAACACACTCTGCTTTTGAGAAAAGAGCACTCTTCTACTCTACTGTGTTTCCTATGGGGTCCGAACAGTGAGCTTGCTCAGAAGAGAAGAAGTGTGCTTCCTACACACGGGCCATATCCAGTTCAACTCTGCATTGGAAACTGACAAGAACAGTAGCTCCACTTCAGTCCAATACACTGTACTTGCTGGGAAAAGACGCCAGTGCTATTTGCAGTGTGTATGACAATGGGAGAGCAATAGTGACTTTCCTTACCAGAAAACAACTCTTGCTCGTAGGACCAAAAACTGCATGTGATTCAACTCCATTTAGGACTGGGAAACAAGCGCTAGCTCCCTTACAAGAAACACACTCTGCTTTTGAGAAAAGAGCACTCTTCTACTCTAATGTGTTTCCTAAAGGGCCAAAACAGTGAGCTTGCTCAGAACAAAAGAACTGTGCTTCCTACACACACGGCCATATCTAGTTCAATTCTGCTTAGGAAACTGACAAGAATAGTAGATCCTCTTCAGTCCATTACACTGTACTTCCTGGGAACAGACACGAGTGCTATTTGCACGGTATATGACAATGGGAGCGTAATAGTGACTCTTCTTACCAGAAAACATCTCTTGCTCTTGGGACCATAAACTGCATGGGATTCAACTCCATTTCTGACTGGGAAACAAACACTAGCTCGCCTTACAAGAAACACACTCTGCTTTTGAGAAAAGAGCACTCTTCTACTCTACTGTGTTTCCTATGGGATCCGAACAGTGAGCTTGCTCAGAACAAAAGAACTGTGCTTCCTACACACACGGGCCATATCTAGTTCTACTCTGATTAGGAAACTGACAAGAACAGTAGCTCCTCTTCAGTCCAATACACTGCACTTGCTGGGAACAGACGCGAGTGCTATTTGCTCTGTGTATGGGAATGGGAGCGCAATATTGACTTTCCTTACAGAAAACAACTCTTGCTCATGGGACCAAAAACTTCATGTGATTCAACTCCTTTTAGGACTGGGAAACAAACGCTAGCTCTCCTTACAAGAAACACACTCTGCTTTTGAGAAAAGAGCACTCTTCTACTCTACTGTGTTTCCTATGGGATCCGAAAAGTGAGCTTGCTCAGAACAGAAGAAGTGTGCTTCCTACACACACGGGCCATATCCAGTTCAACTCTGCTTAGGAAACTGACAAGAACAGTAGCTCCTCTTCAGTCCAATACACTGTACTTGCTGGGAACAGACGCGAGTGCTATTTGCACTTTGTGTGGCAATGGGAGCACAATAGTGACTTTGATTACGAGAAAACAACTCTTGCTCGTAGGACCAAAAACTGCATGTGATTCAACTCCATTTAGGACTGGGAAACAAACGCTAGCTCGCCTTACAAGAAACACACTCTGCTTTTGAGAAAAGAGCAGTCTTCTATTCTACTGTGGTTCATATGGGGACCGAACATTGAGCTTACTCAGAACAAAAGAACTGTGCTTCCTACACACACGGGACATATCTAGTTCAACTCTGCTTAGGAAACTGACAAGAACAGTAGCTCTTCTTCAGTCCAATACACTGTACTTGCTGGGAACAGACGCGAGTGCTATTTGCACTGTGTATGGCAAAGGGAGCGCAATAGTGACTTTCCTTACCAGAAAACAACTCTTGCTCATAGGACCAAAAACTGCATATGATTCAACTCCATTTAGGACTGGGAAACAAACGCTAGCTCACCTTACAAGAAACACACTCTGCTTTTGAGAAAAGAGCAGTCTTCTACTCTACTGTGTTTCCTATATGGCCAGAACAGTGAGCTTGCTCAGAACAAAGAACTGTGCTTCATACAAATACGGCCATATCTATTTCAATTCTGCTTAGGAAACTGAAAAGAACAGTAGATCCTCTTCAGTCCAATACACTGTACATGCTGGGAACAGACGCCAGTGCTATTTGCCCTGTGTATGACAATGGGAGCACAATAGTGACTCTTCTTTCCAGAAAAAAACTCTTGCTCGTAGGACAATAAACTGCATGTGTTTCAACTCCATTTAGGACTGGGAAACAAACGCTAGCTCGCCTCACAAGAAACACCCTTTGCTTTTGAGAAAAGAGCACTCTTCTACTCGACTGTTTTTCCTTTGGTGTCCGAAAAGTGAGCTTGCTCAGAAAAAAAGAACTGTGCTTTCTACACACAGGGGCCATATCTAGTTCAACTCTGCTTAGGAAACTGACAAGAACAGTAGCTCCGCTTCAGTCCAATACACTCTACTTGCTGGGAACAGATGCGAGTGCTATTTGCACTGTGTATGTAAATGGGAGCGCAATAGTGACTTTCCTTACCAGAAGAAAACTCTTGCTGGTAGGACCAGAAACTGCATGGGATTCAACTGCATTTAGGACTGGGAAACAAACGCTAGCTTGCCTTACAAGAAACACACTCTGCTTTTGAGAAAAGAGCATTCTTCTACTCTACTGTGTTTCCTATAGGGCCAGAACAGTGAGTTTGCTCAGAACAAAAGAACTGTGCTTCCTACAAATATGGCCATATCTAGTTCAATTCTGCTTAGGAAACTGACAAGAACAGTAGATCCTCTTCAGTCCAATACACTGTACATGCTGGGAACAGACGCCAGTGCTATTTTTCCTGTGTCTGACAATGGGAGCACAATAGTGACTTTCCTTACCAGAAAACAACTCTTGCTCGTAGGACCAAAAACAGGATGTGATTCAACTCCATTTAGTACTGGGAAACAAACGCTAGCTTGCCTTACAAGAAACACACTCTGCTTTTGAGAAAAGAGCACTCTTCTGCTCTACTGTGTTTCCTATGGGGTCCGAACAGTGAGCTTGCTCAGAACAAAACAACTGTGCTTCCTACACACACGGGCCATATCTAGTTCAACTCTGCTTAGGAAACTGACAAGAACAGTAGGTCCTCTTCAGTCCAATACACTGTACTAGCTGGGAACACACGCGAGTCCTATTTGTACTGTGTATAGAAATAGGAGCGCAATAGTGACTCTTCTTATCAGAAAACACCTCTTCCTCGTAGGATCAAAAACTGCATGGGATTCAACTCCATTTCTGACTGGGGAACAAACACTAGCTCGCCTTACAAGAAACACACTCTGCTTTTGAGAAAAGAGCACTCTTCTTCTCTTCTGTGTTTCCTATGTGGTCCGAACAGTGAGCTTGCTCAGAACAAAAGAACTGTGCTTCCTACACACAGGGGCCATATCTAGTTCAACTCTGCTTAGGAAACTGACAAGAACAGTAGCTCTGCTTCAGTCCAATACACTGTACTTCCTGGGAACAGATGCGAGTGCTATTTGTACTGTGTATGGAAATGGGTGCGTAATAGTGACTTTCCTTACCAGAAAACAACTCTTGCTCGTAGTACCAAAAACTGCATGTTATTCAACTCCATTTAGGACTGGGAAACAAATGCTAGCTCTCCTTACAAGAAACACACTCTGCTTTTGAGAAAAGAGCACTCTTCTACTCTACTGTGTATACTATGGGGCCCGATCAGTGAGCTTCCTCAGAACAAAAGAACTGTGCTTCCTACACACAGGGGCCATATCTAGTTCAAGTCTGCTTAGGAAATTGACAAGAACAGTAGCTCCTCTTCAGTCAAATACACTGTACTTGCTGGGAAGAGATGCGAGTGCTATTTGCACTGTGTATGGCAATGGGAGCGCAATAGTGACTTTCCTTACCAGAAAACAACTCTTGCTCGTAGGACCAAAAACAGGATGTGATTCAACTCCATTTAGGACTGGGAAATAAACGCTAGCTTGCCTTACTAGAAACACACTCTGCTTTTGAGAAAAGAGCACTCTTCTACTCTACTTTTTTTCCTATGGGGTCCGAACAGTGAGCTTGTTCACAACAATAGAACTGTGCTTCCTACACACAGGGGCCATATCTAGTTCAACTCTGCTTAGGAAACTGACAAGAACAGTAGCTCCTCTTCAGTTCAATACTCTGTACTTGCTGGGAACAGATGCGAGTGCTATTTGCACTGTATATGGCAATGGGAGCGCAATAGTGACTTTGCTTACGACAAAATAACTCTTGCTCGTAGGACCAAAAACTGCATGTGATTCAACTCCATTTAGGACTGGGAAACAAACGCTAGCTCGCCTTACAAGAAACACACTCTGCTTTTGAGAAAAGAGCAGTCTTCTACTCTACTGTGTTTCCTATGTGGTCCGAACAGTGAGCTTGCTCAGAACAAAAGAACTGTGCTTCCTACACACATGGGCCATATCTAGTTCAACTCTGCTTAGGAAACTGACAAGAACAGTAGCTCCTCTTCAGTCCAATACACTGTACTTGCTGCGAACAGACGCGAGTGCTATTTGCACTGTGTATGGCAAAGGGAGCGCAATAGTGACTTTGATTACGAGAAAACAACTCTTGCTCGTAGGACCAAAAACTGCATGTGATTCAACTCCATTTAGGACTGGGAAACAAACGCTAGCTCGCCTTACAAGAAACACACTCTGCTTTTGAGAAAAGAGCAGTCTTCTATTCTAATGTGGTTCATATGGGGTCCGAACATTGAGCTTACTCAGAACAAAAGAACTGTGCTTCCTACACACACGGGACATATCTTGTTCAACTCTGCTTAGGAAACTGACAAGAACAGTAGCTCCTCTTCAGTCCAATACACTGTACTTGCTGGGAACAGACACGAGTGCTATTTGCACTGTGTATGGCAATGGGAGCGCAATAGTGACTTTGCTTACGAGTAAACAACTCTTGCTCGTAGGACCAAAAACTGCATGAGATTCAACTCCATTTAGGACTGGGAAACAAACGCTAGCTAGCCTTACAAGAAACACACTCTGCTTTTGAGAAAAGAGCACTCTTCTACTCTACTGTGTTTCCTATGGAGTTCGAACAGTGAGCTTGCTCAGAACAAAAGAACTGTGCTTCCTACACACGGGCCATATCTAGTTCAAATCTGCTTAGGAAACTCACAAAAACAGTAGCTCCGCTTCAGTCCAATACACTGTACTTGCTGGGAACAGATGCGAGTGCTATTTGCACTGTGTATTGCAATGGGAGCGCAATAGTGACTTTATTACCAGAAAACAACTCTTGCTCGTAGGACCAATAACTTCATGTGATTCAACTCCATTTAGGACTGGGAAACAAACGCTAGCTCGGCTTACAAGAAACACACTCTGCTTTTGAGAAAAGAGCACTCTTCTACTGTACTGTGTTTCTTATGGGGCCAGAAGAGTGAGCTTGCTCAGAATAAAAGAACTGTGCTTCCTACAAATACTGCCATATCTAGTTCAATTCTGCTTAGGAAACTGAAAAGAACAGTAGCTCCTGTTCAGTCCAATACACTGTACATGCTGGGAACAGACGCCAGTGCTATTTGCCCTGTGTATGACAATGGGAGCGCAATAGTGACTCTTCTTACCAGAAAAGAACTCTTGCTCGTAGGACAAGAATCTGCATTTGATTCAACTCCATTTAGGACTCCGAAACAAACGCTAGCTCGCCTAACAAGAATCACACTCTGCTTTTGAGAAAAGAGCACTCTTCTACTCTACTGTGTTTCCTATGGCGTCCGAACAGTGAGCTTGTTCAGAACAATAGAACTGTGCTTCCTACACACAGGGGCCGTATCTAGTTCAACTCTGCTTAGGAAACTGACAAGAACAGTAGCTCCTCTTCAGTTCAATACACTGTATTTGGTGGGAACAGACGCGAGTGCTATTTGCACTGTATATGGCAATGGGAGCGCAATATTTACTTTGCTTATGAGAAAATAACTCTTGCTCGGAGGACCAAAAACTGCATGTGATTCAACTCCATTTAGGACTGGGAAACAAACGCTAGCTCGCCTTACAAGAAACACACTCTGCTTATGAGAAAAGAGCACTCTTCTACTCTAATGAGTTTTCTATGGGGTCCGAACAGTGAGCTTGCTCAGAACAAAAGAACTGTGCTTCCTACACACAGGGGCCATATCTAGTTCAACTCTGCTTAGGAAACTGACAAGAACAGTAGATCCCCTTCAGTCCAATACACTGTACTTGCTAAGAACAGATGCGAGTGCTATTTGCACTGTGTATGGAAATGAGAGCGCAATAGTGACTTTCCTTACCAGAAAACAACTCTTGCTCGTAGGACCAAAAACTGCATGTGATTCAACTCCATTTAGGACTGGGAAACAAACGCTAGCTTGCCTTACAAGAAACACACTCTGCTTTTGAGAAAAGAGCACTCTTCTACTCTACTGTGTTTCCTATAGGGCCAAAACAGTGAGCTTGCTCAGAACAAAAGAACTGTGCTTCATACAAATACTGCCATATCTAGGTCAATTCTGCTTAGGAAACTGAAAAGAACAGTAGATCCTCTTCAGTCCAATACACTTTACATGCTGGGAACAGACGCCAGTGCTATTTGCCCTGTGAATGACAATGGGAGCGCAATAGTGACTCTTCTTACCAGAAAACAACTCTTGCTCGTAGGACAATAAACTGCATGTGTTTCAACTCCATTTAGGACTGGGAAACAAACGCTAGCTCGCCTTAAAAGAAACACACTCTGCTTTTGAGCAAAGAGCACTCTTCTACTCGACTGTTTTTCCTATGGTGTCCGAACAGTGAGCTTGCTCAGAAAAAAAGAACTGTGCTTTCTACACACAGGGGCCATATCTAGTTCAACTCTACTTAGGAAACTGACAAGAACAGTAGCTCCGCTTCAGTCCAATACACTGTACTGGCTGGGAACAGATGCAAGTGCTATTTGCACTGTGTATAGAAATGGGAGCGCAATAGTGACTTTCCTTACCAGAAAACAACTCTTGCTGGTAGGACCAGAAACTGCATGGGATTCAACTCCATTTAGGACTGGGAAACAAACGCTAGCTCGCCTTACTAGAAACAAACTCTGCTTTTGAGAAAAGAGCACTCTTCTACTCTACTGTGTTTCCTATAGGGCCAGAACAGTGAGCTTGCTCAGAACAAAAGAACTGTGCTTCCTACAAATACGGTCATATCTAGTTCAATTCTGCTTAGGAAACTGACAAGAACTGTAGATCCTCTTCAGTCCAATACACTGTACATGCTGGGAACAGACGCCAGTGCTATTTGCCCTGTGTCTGACAATGGGAGCGCAATAGTGACTTTCCTTACCAGAAAACAACTCTTGCTCGTAGGACCAAAAACAGGGTGTGATTCAACTCCATTTAGTACTGGGAAACAAACGCTACCTTGCCTTACAAGAAACACACTCTGCTTTTGAGAAAAGAGCACTCTTCTGCTCTACTGTGTTTCCTATGGGGTCCGAACAGTGAGCTTGCTCAGAACAAAAGAACTGTGCTTCCTACACACACGGGCCATATCTAGTTCAACTCTGCTTAGGAAACTGACAAGAACGGTAGCTTCTCTTCAGTCCAATACACTGTACTAGCTGGGAACAGACGGGAGTCCTATTTGTACTGTGTATAGAAATAGGAGCCCAATAGTGACTCTTCTTATCAGAAAACACCTCTTTCTCGTAGGCACAAAAACTGCATGTGATTCAACTCCATTTAGGACTGGGAAACAAACGCTAGCTCGCCTTACAAGAAACACACTCTGCTTTTGAGAAAAGAGCAGTCTTCTACTCTACTGTGTTTCCTATGTGGTCCGAACAGTGAGCTTGCTCAGAACAAAAGAACTGTGCTTCCTACACACATGGGCCATATCTAGTTCAACTCTGCTTAGGAAACTGACAAGAACAGTAGCTCCTCTTCAGTCCAATACACTGTACTTGCTGCGAACAGACGCGAGTGCTATTTGCACTGTGTATGGCAAAGGGAGCGCAATAGTGACTTTCCTTACCAGAAAACAACTCTTGCTCGTAGGACCAAAAACTGCATGTGATTCAACTCCATTTAGGACTGGAAAACAAACGCTAGCTCGCCTTACAAGAAACACACTCTGCTTTTGAGAAAAGAGCAGTCTTCTATTCTACTGTGGTTCATATGGGGTCCGAACATTGAGCTTGCTCAGAACAAAGAACTGGGCTTCCTACACACATGGGCCATATCTAGTTCATCTCTGCTTAGGAAACTGACAAGAACAGTAGCTCCTCTTCAGTCTAATACACTGTACTAGCTGGGAACAGATGCGAGTGCTATTTGCACTGTGTATGGCAATGGGAGCGCAATAGTGACTTTGATTACTAGAAAAAAACTCTTGCTCGTAGGACCAAAAACTGCATATGATTCAACTCCATTTAGGACTGGGAAACAAACGCTAGCTCGCCTTACAAGAAACACACTCTGCTTTTGAGAAAAGAGCAGTCTTCTATTCTACTGTGGTTCATATGGGGTCCGAACATTGAGCTTACTCAGAACAAAATAACTGTGCTTCCTACACACACGGGACATATCTAGTTCAACTCTGCTTAGGAAACTGACAAGAACAGTAGCTCCTCTTCAGTCCAATACACTGTACTTGCTGGGAACAGACGCGAGTGCTATTTGCACTGGTATGGCAATGGGAGCGCAATAGTGACTTTCCTTACGAGTAAACAACTCTTGCTCGTAGGACCAAAAACTGCATGAGATTCAACTCCATTTAGGACTGGGAAACAAACGCTAGCTCGCCTTACAAGAAACACACTCTGCTTTTGAGAAAAGAGCAGTCTTCTATTTCACTGTGGTTCATATGGTGTCCGAACAGTGAGCTTGCTGAGAACAAAAGAACTGTGCTTCCTACACACATGGGCCATATCTAGTTCAACTCTGCTTAGGAAAGTGAAAAGAACAGTAGCTCCTCTTCAGTTCAATACACTGTACTTGCTGGGAACAGACGCAAGTGCTATTTGCACTGTGTATGGCAAAGGGAGCACAATAGTGACTTTCCTTACCAGAAAACAACTCTTTCTCGTAGGACCAAAAAACTGCATGTGATTCAACTCCATTTAGGACTGGGAAACAAACGCTAGCTCGCCTTACAAGAAACACACTCTGCTTTTGAGAAAAGAGCAGTCTTCTACTCTACTCTGTTTCCTATAGGGCCAGAACAGTGAGCTTGCTCAGAACAAAAGAACTGTGCTTCATACAAATACGGCCATATCTAGTTCAATTCTGCTTAGGAAACTGACAAGATCAGTAGATCCTCTTCAGTCCAATACACTGTACATGCTGGGAACAGACGCCACTGCTATTTGCACTGTGTATGACAATGGGAGCACAATAGTGACTCTTCTTACCAGAAAAGAACTCTTGCTCGTAGGACAATAAACTGCATGTGTTTCAACTCCATTTAGGACTGGGAAACAAACGCTAGCTCGCCTTACAAGAAACACACCACTCTGCTTTTGAGAAAAGAGCACTCTTCTGCTCGACTGTTTTTCCTATGGTGTCCGAACAGTGAGCTTGCTCAGAAAAAAAAAACTGTGCTTTCTACACACAGGGGCCATATCTATTCAACTCTGCTTAGGAAACTGACAAGAACAGTAGCTCCGCTTCAGTGCAATACACTCTACTTGCTGGGAACAGATGCGAGTGCTATTTGCACTGTGTATGGAAATGGGAGCGCAATAGTAACTTTCCTTACCAGAAAACAACTCTTGCTGGTAGGACCAGAAACTGCATGGATTTCAACACCATTTAGGACTGGGAAACAAACGCTAACTCGCCTTACAAGAAACACACTCTGCTTTTGAGAAAAGAGCACTCTTCTACTCTACTGTGTTTCCAATAGGGGCCAGAACAGTGAGTTTGCTCAGAACAAAAGAACTGTGCTTCCTACAAATACGGCCATATCTAGTTCAATTCTGCTTAGGAAACTGACAAGAACAGTAGATCCTTTCAGTCCAATACACTGTACATGCTGGGAACAGACGCCAGTGCTATTTGCCCTGTGTCTGACAATGGGAGTGCAATAGTGACTTTCCTTACCAGAAAAAAACTCTTGCTAATAGGACCAAAAACAGGATGTGATTCAACTCCATTAAGTACTGGGAAACAAACGCTAGCTCGCCTTACAAGAAACACACTCTGCTTTTGAGAAAAGAGCAGTCTTCTACTCTACTGTGTTTCCTATGTGGTCCGAACAGTGAGCTTGCTCAGAACAAAAGAACTGTGCTTCCTACACACATGGGCCATATCTAGTTCAACTCTGCTTAGGAAACTGACAAGAACAGTAGCTCCTCTTCAGTCCAATACACTGTACTTGCTGCGAACAGACACGAGTGCTATTTGCACTGTGTATGGCAAAGGGAGCACAATAGTGACTTTCCTTACCAGAAAACAACTGTTGCTCGTAGGACCAAAAACTGCATGTGATTCAACTCCATTTAGGACTGGGAAACAAACGCTAGCTCGCCTTACAAGAAACACACTCTGCTTTTGAGAAAAGAGCAGTCTTCTATTCTACTGTGGTTTCATATGGGGTCCGAACATTGAGCTTGCTCAGAACAAAGAACTGGGCTTCCTCCACAAATGGGCCATATCTAGTTCATCTCTGCTTAGGAAACTGACAAGAACAGTAGCTCCTCTTCAGTCTAATACACTGTACTAGCTGGGAACAGATGCGAGTGCTATTTGCACTGTGTATGGCAATGGGAGCGCAATAGTGACTTTGATTACGAGAAAAAACTCTTGCTCGTAGGACCAAAAACTGCATGTGATTCAACTCCATTTAGGACTGGGAAACAAACGCTAGCTCGCCTTACAAGAAACACACTCTGCTTTTGAGAAAAGAGCACTCTTCTATTCTACTGTGGTTCATATTGGGGTCCGAACATTGAGCTTACTCAGAACAAAATAACTGTGCTTCCTACACACACGGGACATATCTAGTTCAACTCTGCTTAGGAAACTGACAAGAACAGTAGTCAGTCCAATACACTGTACTTGCTGGGAACAGACGCGAGTGCTATTTGCACTGTGTATGGCAATGGGAGCGCAATAGTGACTTTCCTTACGAGTAAACAACTCTTGCTCGTAGGACCAAAAACTGCATGAGATTCAACTCCATTTAGGACTGGGAAACAAACGCTAGCTCGCCTTACAAGAAACACACTCTGCTTTTGAGAAAAGAGCAGTCTTCTATTTCACTGTGGTTCATATGGTGTCCGAACAGTGAGCTTGCTGAGAACAAAAGAACTGTGCTTCCTACACACATGGGCCATATCTAGTTCAACTCTGCTTAGGAAAGTGAAAAGAACAGTAGTTCCTCTTCAGTTCAATACACTGTACTTGCTGGGAACAGACGCAAGTGCTATTTGCACTGTGTATGGCAAAGGGAGCACAATAGTGACTTTCCTTACCAGAAAACAACTCTTGCTCATAGGACCAAAAACTGCATGTGATTCAACTCCATTTAGGACTGGGAAACAAACGCTAGCTCGACTTACAAGAAACACACTCTGCTTTTGAGAAAAGAGCAGTCTTCTACTCTACTGTGTTTCCTATAGGGCCAGAACAGTGAGCTTGCTCAGAACAAAAGAACTGTGCTTCATACAAATACGGCCATATCTAGTTCAATTCTGCTTAGGAAACTGACAAGATCAGTAGATCCTCTTCAGTCCAATACACTGTACATGCTGGGAACAGACGCCACTGCTATTTGCACTGTGTATGACAATGGGAGCACAATAGTGACTCTTCTTACCAGAAAAGAACTCTTGCTCGTAGGACAATAAACTGCATGTGTTTCAACTCCATTTAGGACTGGGAAACAAACGCTAGCTCGCCTTACAAGAAACACACTCTGCTTTTGAGAAAAGAGCACTCTTCTACTCGACTGTTTTTCCTATGGTGTCCGAACAGTGAGCTTGCTCAGAAAAAAAAAACTGTGCTTTCTACACACAGGGGCCATATCTATTCAACTCTGCTTAGAAAACTGACAAGAACAGTAGCTCCGCTTCAGTGCAATACACTCTACTTGCTGGGAACAGATGCGAGTGCTATTTGCACTGTGTATGGAAATGGGAGCGCAATAGTAACATTCCTTACCAGAAAAAACTCTTGCTGGTAGGACCAGAAACTGCATGGATTTCAACACCATTTAGGACTGGGAAACAAACGCTAGCTCGCCTTACAAGAAACACACTCTGCTTTTGAGAAAAGAGCACTCTTCTACTCTACTGTGTTTCCAATAGGGCCAGAACAGTGAGTTTGCTCAGAACAAAAGAACTGTGCTTCCTACAAATACGGCCATATCTAGTTCAATTCTGCTTAGGAAACTGACAAGAACAGTAGATCCTTTCAGTCCAATACACTGTACATGATGGGAACAGACGCCAGTGCTATTTGCCCTGTGTCTGACAATGGGAGTGCAATAGTGACTTTCCTTACCAGAAAACAACTCTTGCTCGTAGGACCAAAAACAGGATGTGATTCAACTCCATTTAGTACTGGGAAACAAACACTAGCTTGCCTTACAAGAAACACACTCTGCTTTTGAGAAAAGAGCACTCTTCTCCTCTACTGTGTTTCCTATAGGGTCCGAACAGTGAGCTTGCTCAGAACAAAAGAACTGTGCTTCCTACACACATGGGCCATATCTAGTTCAACTCTGCTTAGGAAACTGACAAGAACAGTAGCTCCTCTTCAGTCCAATACACTGTACTAGCTGGGAACAGACGCGATTCCTATTTGTACTGTGTATAGAAATAGGAGCGAAATAGTGACTCTTCTTATCAGAAAACACCTCTTCCTCGTAGGAAAAAAAACTGCATGGGATTCAACTCCATTTCTGACAGGGAAACAAACACTCGCTCGCCTTACAAGAAACACACTCTGCTTTTGAGAAAAGAGCACTCTTCTACTCTTCTGTGTTTCCTATGTGGTCCGAACAGTGAGCTTGCTCAGAACAAAAGAACTGTGCTTCCTACGCACAGGGGCCATATCTAGTTCAACTCTGCTTAGCAAACTGACAAGAACAGAAGCTCCGCTTCAGTCCAATACACAGTACTTCCTGGGAACAGATGCGAGTGCTATTTGCACTGTGTATGGAAATGGGAGCGCAATAGTGACTTTCATTACCAGAAACAACTCTTGCTCGTAGTACCAAAAACTGCATGTGATTCAACTCCATTTAGGACTGGGAAGCAAACGCTAGCTCTCCTTACAAGAAACACACTCTGCTTTTGAGAAAAGAGCACTCTTCTACTCTACTGTGTTTCCTATAGGGCCAGACCAGTGAGTTTGCTCAGAACAAAATTACTGTGATTCCTACAAATACGGCCATATCTAGTTCAATTCTGCTTAGGAAAATGACAAGAACAGTAGCTCCTGTTCAGTCCAATACACTGTACATGCTGGGAACAGACGCCAGTGCTATTTGCCATGTGTATGACAATGGGAGCGCAACAGTGACTCTTTTTACCAGAAAACAACTCTTGCACGTAGGACAAGAAACTGCATGTGATTCAACTCCATTTAGGACTGGGAAACAAACGCTAGGTCGCCTTACAAAAAACACACTCTGCTTTTGAGAAAAGAGCAGTCTTCTATTCTACTGTGGTTCATATGGGGTCCGAACATTGAGCTTGCAGAGAACAAAAGAACTGGGCTTCCTACACACATGGGCCATATCTAGTTCAACTCTGCTTAGGAAACTGACAAGAACAGTAGCTCCTCTTCAGTCCAATACACTGTACTTGCTGGGAACAGACGCGAGTGCTATTTGCACTTTGTGTGGCAATGGGAGCACAATAGTGACTTTGATTACGAGAAAACAACTCTTGCTCGTAGGACCAAAAACTGCATGTGATTCAACTCCATTTAGGACTGGGAAACAAACGCTAGCTCGCCTTACAAGAAACACACTCTGCTTTTGAGAAAAGAGCAGTCTTCTATTCTACTGTGGTTCATATGGGGACCGAACATTGAGCTTACTCAGAACAAAAGAACTGTGCTTCCTACACACACGGGACATATCTAGTTCAACTCTGCTTAGGAAACTGACAAGAACAGTAGCTCTTCTTCAGTCCAATACACTGTACTTGCTGGGAACAGACGCGAGTGCTATTTGCACTGTGTATGGCAAAGGGAGCGCAATAGTGACTTTCCTTACCAGAAAACAACTCTTGCTCATAGGACCAAAAACTGCATGTGATTCAACTCCATTTAGGACTGGGAAACAAACGCTAGCTCACCTTACAAGAAACACACTCTGCTTTTGAGAAAAGAGCAGTCTTCTACTCTACTGTGTTTCCTATATGGCCAGAACAGTGAGCTTGCTCAGAACAAAGAACTGTGCTTCATACAAATACGGCCATATCTATTTCAATTCTGCTTAGGAAACTGAAAAGAACAGTAGATCCTCTTCAGTCCAATACACTGTACATGCTGGGAACAGACGCCAGTGCTATTTGCCCTGTGTATGACAATGGGAGCACAATAGTGACTCTTCTTACCAGAAAAAAACTCTTGCTCGTAGGACAATAAACTGCATGTGTTTCAACTCCATTTAGGACTGGGAAACAAACGCTAGCTCGCCTTACAAGAAACACACTCTGCTTTTGAGAAAAGAGCATTCTTCTACTCTACTGTGTTTCCTATAGGGCCAGAACAGTGAGTTTGCTCAGAACAAAAGAACTGTGCTTCCTACAAATATGGCCATATCTAGTTCAATTCTGCTTAGGAAACTGACAAGAACAGTAGATCCTCTTCAGTCCAATACACTGTACATGCTGGGAACAGACGCCAGTGCTATTTTTCCTGTGTCTGACAATGGGAGCACAATAGTGACTTTCCTTACCAGAAAACAACTCTTGCTCGTAGGACAAAAACAGGATGTGATTCAACTCCATTTAGTACTGGGAAACAAACGCTAGCTTGCCTTACAAGAAACACACTCTGCTTTTGAGAAAAGAGCACTCTTCTGCTCTACTGTGTTTCCTATGGGGTCCGAACAGTGAGCTTGCTCAGAACAAAACAACTGTGCTTCCTACACACACGGGCCATATCTAGTTCAACTCTGCTTAGGAAACTGACAAGAACAGTAGGTCCTCTTCAGTCCAATACACTGTACTAGCTGGGAACACACGCGAGTCCTATTTGTACTGTGTATAGAAATAGGAGCGCAATAGTGACTCTTCTTATCAGAAAACACCTCTTCCTCGTAGGATCAAAAACTGCATGGGATTCAACTCCATTTCTGACTGGGGAACAAACACTAGCTCGCCTTACAAGAAACACACTCTGCTTTTGAGAAAAGAGCACTCTTCTTCTCTTCTGTGTTTCCTATGTGGTCCGAACAGTGAGCTTGCTCAGAACAAAAGAACTGTGCTTCCTACACACAGGGGCCATATCTAGTTCAACTCTGCTTAGGAAACTGACAAGAACAGTAGCTCTGCTTCAGTCCAATACACTGTACTTCCTGGGAACAGATGCGAGTGCTATTTGTACTGTGTATGGAAATGGGTGCGTAATAGTGACTTTCCTTACCAGAAAACAACTCTTGCTCGTAGTACCAAAAACTGCATGTTATTCAACTCCATTTAGGACTGGGAAACAAACGCTAGCTCTCCTTACAAGAAACACACTCTGCTTTTGAGAAAAGAGCACTCTTCTACTCTACTGTGTATACTATGGGGCCCGATCAGTGAGCTTCCTCAGAACAAAAGAACTGTGCTTCCTACACACAGGGGCCATATCTAGTTCAAGTCTGCTTAGGAAATTGACAAGAACAGTAGCTCCTCTTCAGTCAAATACACTGTACTTGCTGGGAAGAGATGCGAGTGCTATTTGCACTGTGTATGGCAATGGGAGCGCAATAGTGACTTTCCTTACCAGAAAACAACTCTTGCTCGTAGGACCAAAAACAGGATGTGATTCAACTCCATTTAGGACTGGGAAATAAACGCTAGCTTGCCTTACTAGAAACACACTCTGCTTTTGAGAAAAGAGCACTCTTCTACTCTACTTTTTTTCCTATGGGGTCCGAACAGTGAGCTTGTTCACAACAATAGAACTGTGCTTCCTACACACAGGGGCCATATCTAGTTCAACTCTGCTTAGGAAACTGACAAGAACAGTAGCTCCTCTTCAGTTCAATACTCTGTACTTGCTGGGAACAGATGCGAGTGCTATTTGCACTGTATATGGCAATGGGAGCGCAATAGTGACTTTGCTTACGACAAAATAACTCTTGCTCGTAGGACCAAAAACTGCATGTGATTCAACTCCATTTAGGACTGGGAAACAAACGCTAGCTCGCCTTACAAGAAACACACTCTGCTTTTGAGAAAAGAGCACTCTTCTACTCTAATGTGTTTTCTATGGGGTCCGAACAGTGAGCTTCCTCAGAACAAAAGAACTGTGCTTCCTACACACAGGGGCCATATCTTGTTCAACTCTGCTTAGGAAACTGACAAGAACAGTAGATCCCCTTCAGTCCAATACACTGTACTTGCTGGGAACAGATGCGAGTGCTATTTGCACTGTGTATGGAAATGAGAGCGCAATAGTGACTTTCCTTACCAGAAAAAAACTCTTGCTCTTAGGACCAAAAACTGCATGTGATTCAACTCCATTTAGGACTGGGAAACTAACGCTAGCTCGCCTTAAAAGAAACACACTCTGCTTTTGAGAAAAGAGCAGTCTTCTACTCTACTGTGTTTCATATAGGGCCAAAACAGTGAGCTTGCTCAGAACAATAGAACTGTGCTTCCTACAAAAACGGCCATATCTAGTTCAATTCTGCTTAGGAAACTGACAAGAACAGTAGATCCTCTTCAGTCCAATACAGTGTACATGCTGGGAGCAGACGCCAGTGCTATATGCCCTGTGTCTGACAATGGGAGCGCAATAGTGACTTTCCTTACCAGAAAACAACTCTTGCTCGTAGGACCAAAAACAGGGTGTGATTCAACTCCATTTAGTACTGGGAAACAAACGCTAGCTCTCCTTACAAGAAACACACTCTGCTTTTGAGAAAAGAGCACTCTTCTGCTCTACTGTGTTTCCTATATGGCCAGAACAGTGAGTTTGCTCAGAACAAAATTACTGTGCTTCCTACAAATATGGCCATATCTAGTTCAATTCTGCTTAGGAAACTGACAAGAACAGTAGATCCTCTTCAGTCCAATATACTGTACATGCTGGAAACAGACGCCAGTGCTATTTGCCCTGTGTTTGACAATGGGAGCGCAACAGTGACTCTTTTTACCAGAAAACAACTCTTGCTCGTAGGACAAGAAACTGCATGTGATTCAACTCCATTTAGGACTGGGAAACAAATGCTAGCTCGCCTTACAAGAAACACACTCTGCTTTTGAGAAAAGAGCACTCTTCTACTTTACTGTGTTTCCTATGGGGTCCGAACAGTGAGGTTGCTCAGAAAAAAAGAAATGTGCTTCCTACACACATGGGCCATATCTAGTTCAATTCTGCTTAGGAAACTGACAAGAACAGTAGTTCCTCTTCAGTCCAATACACTGTACTTGCTGGGAACAGACGCGAGTGCTATTTGCACTGTGTATGGCAAAGGGAGCACAATAGTGACTTTCCTTACCAGAAAACAACTCTTGCTCGTAGGACCAAAAACAGGGTGTGATTCAACTCCATTAAGTACTGGGAAACAAACGCTAGCTTGCCTTACAAGAAACACACTCTGCTTTTGAAAAAAGAGCACTCTTCTGCTCTACTGTGTTTCCTATGGGGTCCGAACAGTGAGCTTGCTCAGAACAAAAGAACTGTGCTTCCTACACACACGGGCCATATCTAGTTCAACTCTGCTTAGGAAACTGACAAGAACGGTAGCTCCTCTTCAGTCCAATACACTGTACTAGCTGGGAACAGACTCGAGTCCTTTTTGTACTGTGTATAGAAATAGGAGCGCAATAGTGACTCTTCTTATCAGAAAACACCTCTTCCTCGTAGGAACAAAAACTGCATGGGATTCAACTCCATTTCTGAGTGGGGAACAAACACTAGCTCGCCTTACAAGAAACACACTCTGCTTTTGAGAAAAGAGCACTCTTCTACTCTTCTGTGTTTCCTATGTGGTCCGAACAGTGAGCTTGCTCAGAACAAAAGAACTGTGCTTCCTAAACACAGGGGCCATATCTAGTTCAACTCTGCTTAGCAAACTGACAAGAACAGTAGCTCCGCTTCAGTCCAATACACTGTACTTCCTGGGAACAGATGCGAGTGCTATTTGCACTGTGTATGGAAATGGGAGCGCAATAGTGACTTTCCTTACCAGAAAACAACTCTTGCTCGTAGTACCAAAAACTGCATGTGATTCAACTCCATTTAATACTGGGAAACAAACGCTAGCTCTCCTTACAAGAAACACACTCTGCTTTTGAGAAAAGAGCACTCTTCTACTCTACTCTGTTTCCTATAGGGCCAGAACATGAGTTTGCTCAGAACAAAAGAACTGTGCTTCCTACAAATACGGCTATATCTAGTTCAACTCTTTTTAAGAAACTGACAAGAACATTAGCTCCGCTTCAGTCCAATACACTGTACTTGCTGAGAACAGACGCGAGTGCTCTTTGCACTGTGTATGGCAATGGGAGTGCAATAGTGACTTTTCTTACCAGAAAACAACTCTTGCTCGTAGGACCAAAAAGTGCATGTGATTCAACTCCATTTAAAACTGGGAAACAAACGCTAGATCGCCTTACAAGAAACACACTCTGCTTTTCAGAAAAGAGCACACTTCAACTCTACTGTGTTTCCTATAGGGCCAGAACAGTGAGTTTGCTCAGAACAAAAGAACTGTGCTTCCCACAAATAAGGCCATATCTAGTTCAATTCTGCTTAGGAAACTGACAAGAACAGTAGATCCTCTTCAGTCCAATACACTGTACATGCTGGGAACAGACGCCAGTGCTATTTGTCCTGTGTATGAAAATGGGAGTGCAATAGTGACTCTTCTTACCAGAAAACAACTCTTGCTTGTAGGACCAGAAACTGGATGTGATTCAACTCCATTTAGGACTGGGAAACAAACGCTAGCTCTCCTTACAAGAAACACACTCTGCTTTTGAGAAAAGAGCACTCTTCTACTCTACTGTGTATACTACGGGGCCCAAACAGTGAGCTTGCTCAGAACAAAAGAACTGTGCTTCCTACACACAGGGGCCATATCTAGTTCAACTCTGCTTAGGAAATTGACAAGAACAGTAGCTCCTCTTCAGTCCAATACACTGTACTTGCTGGGAACAGACGCGAGTGCTATTTGCACTGTGTATGGCAAAGGGAGCACAATAGTGACTTTCCTTACCAGAAAACAACTCTTGCTGGTAGGACCAAAAACTGCATGTGATTCAACTCCATTTAGGACTGGGAAACAAACGCTAGCTCGCCTTACAAGAAACACACTCTGCTTTTGAGAAAAGAGCAGTCTTCTATTCTACTGTGGTTCATATGGGGTCCGAACATTGAGCTTGCTCAGAACAAAAGAACTGGGCATCCTAAACACATGGGCCATATCTAGTTCAACTCTGCTTAGGAAACTGACAAGAACAGTAGCTCCTCTTCAGTCCAATACACTGTACTTGCTGGGAAGAGACGTGAGTGCTATTTGCACTGTGTATGGCAATGGGAGCGCAATAGTGACTTTGATTATGAGAAAACAACTCTTGCTCGTAGGACCAAAAACTGCATGTGATTCAACTCCATTTAAGACTTGGAAACAAACGCTAGCTCTCCTTACAAGAAACACACTCTGGTTTTGAGAAAGGAGCACTCTTCTACTCTACTGTGTTTCTTATAGGGCCAGAACAGTGAGATTGCTCAGAACAAAATTACTGTGCTTCTTACAAATACGGCCATATCTAGTTCAATTCTGCTTAGGAAACTGACAAGAACAGTAGATCCTCTTCAGTCCAATACACTGTACATGCTGGGAACAGACGCCAGTGCTATTTGCCCTGTGTATGACAATGGGAGCGCAACAGTGACTCTTTTTACCAGAAAACAACTCTTGCTCGTAGGACAAGAAACTGCATGTGATTCAACTCCATTTAGGACTTGGAAACAAACGCTAGCTCGCCTTACAAGAAACACACTCTGCTTTTGAGAAAAGAGCTCTCTTCTACTCTACTGTGTTTCCTATGGGGTCCGAACAGTGAGCTTGCTCAGAACAAAAGAACTGTGATTTGACAAATTCGGCCATATCTAGTTCAATTCTGCTTAGGAAACTGTAAAGAACAGTAGATCCTCTTCAGTCCAATACAGTACATGCTGGGAACCAACGCCAGTGCTATTTGCCCTGTGTATGACAATGGGAGCACAATAGTGACTCTTCTTACCAGAAAAAAACTCTTGCTCGTAGGACAATAAACTGCATGTGTTTCAACTCCATTTAGGACTGGGAAACAAACGCTAGCTTGCCTTACAAGAAACACACTCTGCTTTTGAGAAAAGAGCTCTCTTCTGCTCTTCTGTGTTTCCTATGGGGTCCGAACAGTGAGCTTGCTCAGAACAAAAGAACTGTGCTTCCTACACACACAGGCCATATCTAGTTCAGCTCTGCTTAGGAAACTAACAAGAACAGTAGCTCCGCTTCAGTCCAATACACTGTACTTGCTGGGAACAGACGCCAGGGCTACTTGCACAGTGTATGGAAATGGGAGCGCAATAGTGACTTTCCTTACCAGAAAACAACTCTTGCTGGTAGGACCAGAAACTGCGTGGGATTCAACTCCATTTAGGACTGGGAAACAAACGCTATCTCGCCTTACAAGAAACACACTCTGCTTTTGAGAAAAGAGCACTCTTCTACTCTACTGTGTTTCCTATGGATCCGAACAGTGAGCTTGCTCAGAACAGAAGAACTGTGCTTCCTACACACACGGGCCATATCTAGTTCAACTCTGCTTAGGAAACTGACAAGAACAGTAGCTCCTCTTCAGTCCAATACACTGTGCTTGCTGGGAACAGACGCGAGTGCTATTTGCTCTGTGTATGGAAATGGGAGCGCAATAGTGACTTTCCTTACAGAAAACAACTCTTGCTCATGGGACCAAAAACTTCATGTGATTCAACTCCTTTTAGGACTGGGAAACAAACGCTAGCTCTCCTTACAAGAAAAACACTCTTCTTTTGAGAAAAGAGCACTCTTCTACTCTACTGTGTTTCCTATAGAGCCAAAACAGTGAGCTTGCTCAGAACAAAAGAACTGTGCTTCCTAGACACACAGCCATATCTGGTTCAATTCTGCTTAGGAAACTGACAAGAACAGTAGATCCTCTACAGTCTAATACACTGTACATGCTGGGAATAGACGCCAGTGCTATTTGCCTTGTGTGTGACAATGGGAGCGCAATAATGTCTCTTCTTACCAGAAAACAACTCTTGCTCGCAGGACCAGAAACTGCATGTGATTCAACTCCATTTAGGACTGGGAAACGAACGCTAGCTCGCCTTACAAGAAACACACTCTGCTTTTGAGAAAAGAGCACTCTTCTACTCTAATGTGTTTCCGATAGGGCCAGAACAGTGAGCTTGCTCAGAAAAAAGGAACTGTGCTTCCTACACACACGGGCCATATCTAGTTCAACTCTACTTAGGAAACTGAAAGAACAGTAGCTCCTCTTCAGTCCAATACACTGTACTTAATGGGAACAGATGCGAGTGTTATTTGCACTGTGAATGGCAATGGGAGCACAATAGTGACTTTCCTTACCAGAAAACAACTCTTGCTCATAGGACCAAAAACTGCATGTGATTCAACTCCATTTAGGACTGGGAAACAAACACTAGCTCGCCTTACAAGAAACACATTCTGCTTTTGAGTAAAGATCACTCTTCTACTCTACTATGTTTCCTATAGGGCCAGAACAGTGAGCTTGCTCAGAAAAAAAGAACTTTCCTTCCTACACACACGGCCATATCTAATTCAATTCTGCTTAGAAAACTGACAATAACAGTAGATCCTCCTCAGTCCAATGCACTGTACATGCTGGGAACAGACGCCAGTGCTATTTGTAATTTGTATGAAAATTGGAGCGCAATAGTTACTCTTCTTACCAGAAGACAACTCTTGCTTGTAGGACCAGAAACTGCATGGGATTCAACTCCATTTCTGACTGGGAAACAAACACTTGCTCGCCTTATAAGAAACACACTCTGCTTTTGAGAAAAGAGCACTCTTCTACTCTACTGTGTTTCCTATACAGCCAGAACAATAAGCTTGCTCAGAACAAAAGAATTGTGCTTCCTACACACACGGGGGATATCTAGATCAATTCTGCATAGGAAACTGACAGGGACAGTAGATCCTCTTCAGTCCAATACACTGTACATGCTGGGAACAGATGCCAGTGCTATTTTACCTGTGTATGTCAATGGGAGCGCAAAAGTGACTCTTCTTACCAGAAAACAGCTCTTGCTCGTAGGACCAGAAACTGCATGTGATTCAATTCCATTTAGGACTGGGAAACAAACGCTAGCTCGCCTTACAAGAAACACACTCTGATTTTGAGAAAAGAGCACTCTTCTACTCTACTGTGTTTCCTATACAGCCAGAACAATAAGCTTGCTCAGAACAAAAGAATTGTGGTTCCTACACACACGGGGGATATCTAGATCAATTCTGCATAGGAAACTGACAAGGACAGTAGATCCTCTTCAGTCCAATACACTGTACATGCTGGGAACAGATGCCAGTGCTATTTTACCTGTGTATGTCAATGGGAGCACAATAGTGACTCTTCTTACCAGAAAACAACTCTTGCTCGTAGGACCAGAAACTGCATGTGATTCAACTCCATTTAGGACTGAATAACAAACGCTAGCTCGCCTTACAAGAAACATCCTCTGCTTTTGAGAAAAGGGCACTCTTCTACTCTACTGTGTTTCCTTTAGGGCCAAAACAGTGAGCTTGCTCAGAACAAAAGAACTGTGCTTCCTACACACACGGCCATATCTAGTTCAATTCTGCTTAGGAAACTGACAAGAACAGTAGATCCTCTTCAGTCCAATACACTGTACATGCTGGGAATAGAAGCCAGAGCTATTTGCCCTGTGTATTACAATGGGAGCGCAATAGTGACTTTCCTTACCAGAAAACAACTCTTGCTTGTAGGGCCAGAAACTGCATGAGATTCAACTCCATTTAGAACTGGGAAACAAACGCTAGCTCGCCTTACAATAAACACACTCTGCTTTTGAGAAAAGACAACTCATCTACTCTACTGTGTTTCCTATGGGGTCCGAACAGTGAGCTTGCTCCGAACAAAAGAACCGTGCTTCCTACACACACGGGCCATATCTAGTTCAATTCTGCTTAGGAAACTGACAAGAACAGTTGCTCCTCTTCAGTCCAATACACTGTACTTGCTGGGAACAGACGCCAGTGCTATTAGTACTGTGTATGGCAATGGGAGCACAATAGTGACTCTTCTTTCCATAAAACAACTCTTGCTCATAGGACCAAAAATTGCATGTGATTCAACTCCATTTAGGACTGGGAAACAAACGCTAGCTCGCCTTACAAGAAACACACTCTGCTTTTGAGAAAAGGGCACCCTTCTACTCTACTGTGTTTCCTATAGGGCCAAAACAGTGAGCTTGCTCAGAACAAAAGAACTGTGCTTCCTACACACACAGCCATATCTGGTTCAATTCTGCTTAGGAAAATGACAAGAACAGTAGAGCCTCTTCAGTCCAATACACTGTACATGCTGGGAATAGACGCCTGTGCTTTTTGCCTTGTGTATGACAATGGGAGTGCAATAGTGACTCTTCTTACTAGAAAACAACTCTTGCTCGTAGGACCCGAAACTGCATGTGATTAAACTCCATTTAGGACTCGGAAACAAACACTAGCTCGCCTTACAAGAAACACACTCTGCTTTTGAGAAAAGAGCACTCTTCTACTCTAATGTGTTTCCTATAGGGCCAGAAAAGTGTGCTTGCTCAGAATAAAAGAACTGTGCTTCCTACACACACCGACTATATCTAGTTCAACTCTGCTTAGGAAACTGAAAAGAACAGTAGCTCCTCTTCAGTCCAATACACTGTAATTACTTGGAACAGACTCCAGTGCTATTTGCACTGTGTATGGCAATGGGAGCGCAATAGTGACTCTTCTTTCCAGAAAACAAATCTTGCTCGTAGGACCAAAAACTGCATGTGATTCAATTCCATTTAGGACTGGGAAACAAATACTAGCTCGCCTTACAAGAAACACACTCTAATTTTGGGAAAAGAGCACTCTTCTACTCTACTGTGTTTCCTATAGGGCCAGAACAGTGAGCTTGCTCAGAACAAAAGTACTGTGCTTCCTACACACAGGGGCCATATCTAGATCAAGTCTGCATAGGAAACTGACAAGGACAGTAGATCCTTTTCAGTCCAATACACTGTATGCTGGGAACAGACGCCAGTGATATTTGTCCTGTGTATGACAATGGGAGCGCTATAGTTACTCTTCTTACCAGAAAACAACTCTTGCTCGTAGGAACAGAAACTGCATGGGAATCAACTCCATTTAGGACTGGGAAACAAACGCTAGCTCGCCTTACAAGAAACACACTCTGCTTTTGAGAAAAGAGCACTCTTCTACTCTACTGTGTTTCTTATGGGGTCCTAACTTTGAGCTTGCTCAGAACAAAAGAACTGTGCTTCCTACCAACACGGGCCATATCTACATCAATTCTGCTTAGGAAACTGACAAGGACAGTAGATCCTCTTCAGTCCAATACACTGTACATGCTGGGAACAGACGCCAGTGCTATTTGCCATGTGTATGACAATGGGAGCGCAATAGTGACTCTTCTTACCAGAAAAGAACTCTTGCTCGTAGGACCAGAAACTGCATGTGATTTTACTCCATTTAGGACTGGGAAACAAACGTTAGCTTGCCTTACAGGAAAAACACTCTGCTTTTGAGAAAAGAGCACTCTTCTACTCTAATGTGTTTCCTATAGGGCCAAAAGAGTGAGCTTGCTCAGAACAAAAGAACTGTGCTTCCTACACACACGGGCCATATCCAGTTCAACTCTGCTTAGGAAACTGACAAGAACAGTAGCTCCTCTTCAGTCCAATACACTGTACTTGCTGGGAACAGACTACAGTGCTATTTGCACTGTGTATGGCAATGGGAGCGCAATAGTGACTTTCCTTACCAGAAAACAACTCTTGCTAGTAGGACCAGCAACTGCATGGGATTCAACACCATTTATGTCTGGGAAACAAACACTAGCTCGCCTTACAAGAAATACACTCTGCTTTTGAGAAAAGAGCAAACTCTACTCTACTGTGTTTCCTACAGGGTCCGAAGAGTGAGCTTGCTCTGAACAAAAGAACTGTGCTTCCTAAACACACGGGCCATATCTAATCCAACTCTTCTTAGGAAACTGACAAGAACAGTAGATCCTCTTCAGTCCAATACACTGTACTTGATGGAAACAGACGCGAGTGCTATTTGCATTGTGTGTGGCAATGGGAGAGCAATAGTGACTTTTCTTACCAGAAAACAACTCTTGCTCGTAGGACCATAAACTGCATGTGATTCAACTCCATTTAGAACTGGGAAACAAACGCTAGCTCACCTTACAATAAACACACTCTGCTTTTGAGAAAAGAGAGCTTTTCTAGTCTACTGTGTTTCCTATCGAGTCCGAACAGTGAGCTTGCTCCGAACAAAAGAACCGTGCTTCCTACACACGGCCCATATCTAGTTCAACTGTGCTTAGGAAACTGACAAGAACAGTAGCTCCTCTTCAGTCCAATACACTGTACTTGCTGGGAACAGACGCCAGTGCTATTTGCACTGTGTATGGCAATGTGAGCACAATAGTGACTCTTCTTTCCAGAAAACAACTCTTGCTCATGGGACCAAAAAGTGCATGTGATTCAACTCCATTTAGGACTGTTAAACAAATGCTAGATCGCCTTGCAAGAAACACACTGTGCTTTTGAGAAAAGAGCACTCTTATACTCTACTGTATTTCCTATAGAGCCAAAACAGTGAGCTTGCTCAGAAAAAAAGAACTGTGCTTCCTACACACACGGGCCATATCTAGTTCAATTCTGCTTAGGAAACTGACAAGAATAGTAGATCCTCTTCAGTCCAATACACTGTATGCTGGGAACAGACGCCAGTGATATTTGCCCTGTGTATGACAATGGGAGCACTATAGTGACACTTCTTACCAGAAAACAACTCTTGCTCATAGGAACAGAAACTGCATGGGATTCAACTCCATTTAGGACTGGGAAACAAACGCTAGCTCACCTTACAAGAAACACACTCTGCTTTTGAGAAAAGAGCACTCTTCTACTCTAATGTGTTTCTTATGGGGTCCGAACTGTGAGCTTGCTCAGAACAAAAGAACTGTGCTTCCTACCAACACGGGCCATATCTACATCAATTCTGCTTAGGAAACTGACAAGGACAGTAGATCCTCTTCAGTCCAATACACTGTACATGCTGGGAACAGACGCCAGTGCTATTTGCCCTGTGTATGACAATGGGAGCGCAATAGTGACTCTTCTTACCAGAAAATAACTCTTGGTCATAGGACCAGAAACTGCATGTGATTCAACTCCATTTAGGACTGAAAAACAAACGCTAGCTCGCCTTACAAGAAACACACTCTGTTTTTGAGAAAAGAGCACTCTTCTACTCTACTGTGTTTCCTATAGGGCCAAAACAGTGAGCTTGCTCAGAACAAAAGAACTGTGCTTCCTACACACACGGCCATATCTAGTTCAATTCTGCTTAGGAAACTGACAAGAACAGTAGATCCTCTTCAGTCCAACACACTGTACATGCTGGGAATAGACGCCAGTGCTATTTGCCTGTGTATGACAATGGGAGCGCAGTATTGACTCTTCTTACCAGAAAACAACTCTTGCTCGTAGGACCAGAAACTGCATGTGATTTTACTCCATTTAGGACTGGGAAACAAACGTTAGCTTGCCTTACAGGAAACACACTCAGCTTTTGAGAAAAGAGCACTCTTCTACTCTAATGTGTTTCTTATAGGGCCAGAAGAGTGAGCTTTCTCAGAACAAAAGAACTGTGCTTCCTACACACACCGACTATATTTAGTTCAACTCTGCTTAGGAAACGGACAAGAACAGTAGATCCTCTTCAGTCAAATACACTGCACATGCTGGGAACAGACGCCAGTGCTATTTGCCCTGTGTATAGCAATGGGAGCACAATAGTGACTCTTCTTTCCAGAAAACAACTTTTGCTCGTAGGACCAAAAACTGCATGGGATTCAACTCCATTTAGGACTGGGAAAGAAACGCTAGCTCTCCTTACAAGAAACACACTCTGCTTTTGAGAAAAGAGCACTCTTCTACTCTACTGTGTTTCCTATGGGATTCGAACAGTGAGCTTGCTCAGAACAGAAGAAGTGTGCTTCCTATACACGGGCCATATCCAGTTCAACTCTGCTTAGGAAACTGACAAGAACAGTAGCTCCTCTTCAGTCCAATACACTGTACTTGATGGAAACAGACGCGAGTGCTATTTGCACTGTGTGTGGCAATGGGAGCGCAATAGTGACTTTCCTTACCAGAAAACAACTCTTGCTCGTAGGACCAGAAACTACATGAGATTCAACTCCATTTAGAACTGGGAAACAAATGCTACCTCGCCTTACAATTAACACACTCTTCTTTTGAGAAAAGACAACTCATCTACTCTACTGTGTTTCATATGGGGTCCGAACAGTGAGCTTGAACTGAACAAAAGAACCGTGCTTCCTACACACACGGGCCATGTCTAGTTCAACTCTGCTTAGGAAACTGACAAGAACAGTAGCTCTTCTTCAGTCCAATACACTGTACTGCTGGGAACAGACGCCAGTGCTATTTGCACTGTGTACGGCAATGGGAGCGCAATAGTGACTCTTCTTACCAGAGAACAACTCTTGCTCATAGGACCAGAAACTGCATGTGATTTTACTCCATTTAGGACTGGGAAACAAACGCTAGCTTGCCTTACAAGAAACACACTCTGCTTTTGAGAAAAGAGCACTCTTCTACTCTAATGTGATTCCTATAGGGCCAGAAGAGTGAGCTTGCTCAGAAAAAAAGAACTGTGCTTCCTACACACACCGACTGTATTTAGTTCAACGCTGCTTAGGAAACTGACAAGAACAGTAGATCCTCTTCAGTCCAATACACTGCACATGCTGGGAACAGACGCCAGTGCTATTTGCCCTGTGTATAGCAATGGGAGCGCAATAGTGACTCTTCTTTCCAGAAAACAACTCTTGCTCACAGGACCAAAAACTGCATGTGATTCAACTCCATTTAGGACTGGGAAACAAACGCTAGCTCGCCTTACAAGAAACACACTCTGCTTTTGAGAAAAGAGCACTCTTCTACTCTACTGTGTTTCCTATGGGGTCCGAACAGTGAGCTTGCTCAGAAGAGAAGAAGTGTGATTCCTACACACGGGCCATATCCAGTTCAACTCTGCATTGGAAACTGACAAGAACAGTAGCTCCACTTCAGTCCAATACACTGTACTTGCTGGGAAAAGACGCCAGTGCTATTTGCAGTGTGTATGACAATGGGAGCGCAATAGTGACTTTCCTTACCAGAAAACAACTCTTGCTCGTAGGACCAAAAACTGCATGTGATTCAACTCCATTTAGGACTGGGAAACAAGCGCTAGCTCCCTTACAAGAAACACACTCTGCTTTTGAGAAAAGAGCACTCTTCTACTCTACTGTGTTTCCTAAAGGGCCAAAACAGTGAGCTTGCTCAGAACAAAAGAACTGTGCTTCCTACACACACGGCCATATCTAGTTCAATTCTGCTTAGGAAACTGACAAGAATAGTAGATCCTCTTCAGTCCATTACACTGTACTTCCTGGGAACAGACACGAGTGCTTTTTGCACTGTATATGACAATGGGAGCGTAATAGTGACTCCTCTTACCAGAAAACAACTCTTGCTCTTGGGACCATAAACTGCATGGGATTCAACTCCATTTCTGACTGGGAAACAAACACTAGCTCGCCTTACAAGAAACACACTCTGCTTTTGAGAAAAGAGCACTCTTCTACTCTACTGTGTTTCCTATGGGATCCGAACAGTGAGCTTGCTCAGAACAAAAGAACTGTGCTTCCTACACACACGGGCCATATCTAGTTCTACTCTGATTAGGAAACTGACAAGAACAGTAGCTCCTCTTCAGTCCAATACACTGCACTTGCTGGGAACAGAGGCGAGTGCTATTTGCTCTGTGTATGGGAATGGGAGCGCAATATTGACTTTCCTTACAGAAAACAACTCTTGCTCATGGGACCAAAAACTTCATGTGATTCAACTCCTTTTAGGACTGGGAAACAAACGCTAGCTCTCCTTACAAGAAACACACTCTGCTTTTGAGAAAAGAGCACTCTTCTACTCTACTGTGTTTCCTATGGGATCCGAAAAGTGAGCTTGCTCAGAACAGAAGAAGTGTGCTTCCTACACACACGGGCCATATCCAGTTCAACTCTGCTTAGGAAACTGACAAGAACAGTAGCTCCTCTTCAGTCCAATACACTGTACTTGCTGGGAACAGACGCCAGTGCTATTTGCACTGTGTATGGCAATGGGAGCACAATAGTGACTTTCCTTACCAGAAAACAACTCTTGCTCGTAAGACCAGAAACTGTATGGGATTCAACACCAATTAAGACTGGGAAACAAACACTAGCTCGTCTTATAAGAAATACACTCTGCTTTTGAGAAAAGAGCACACCTCTACTCTACTGTGTTTCCTATAGGGTCCGAAGAGTGAGCTTGCTCAGAACAAAAGAACTGTGCTTCCTACACACACGGGCCATATCTATTCCAACTCTTCTTAGGAAACGGACAAGAACAATAGATCCTCTTCAGTCCAATACACTGTACATGCTGGGAACAGACGCCAGTGCTATTTGCCCTGTGTGTGACAATGGGAGCGCAATAGTGACTCTTCTTACCAGAAAATAACTCTTGGTCATAGGACCAGAAACTGCAAGTGATTCAACTCCATTTAGGACTGAAAAACAAACGCTAGCTCGCCTTACAAGAAACACACTCTGTTTTTGAGAAAAGAGCACTCTTCTACTCTACTGTGTTTCCTATAGGGCCAAAACAGTGAGCTTGCTCAGAACAAAAGAACTGTGCTTCCTACACACACGGCCATATCTAGTTCAATTCTGCTTAGGAAACTGACAAGAACAGTAGATCCTCTTCAGTCCAATACACTGTACATGCTGGGAATAGACGACAGTGCTATTTGCCTGTGTATGACAATGGGAGCACAGTATTGACTCTTCTTACCAGAAAACAACTCTTGCTCGTAGGACCAGAAACTGCATGTGATTTTACTCCATTTAGGACTGGGAAACAAACGTTAGCTTGCCTTACAGGAAACACACTCTGCTTTTGAGAAAAGAGCACTCTTCTACTCTAATGTGTTTCTTATAGGGCCAGAAGAGTGAGCTTTCTCAGAACAAAAGAACTGTGCTTCCTACATACACCGACTATATTTAGTTCAACTCTGCTTAGGAAACGGACAAGAACAGTAGATCCTCTTCAGTCAAATACACTGCACATGCTGGGAACAGACGCCAGTGCTATTTGCCCTGTGTATAGCAATGGGAGCACAATAGTGACTCTTCTTTCCAGAAAACAACTCTTGCTCGTAGGACCAAAAACTGCATGGGATTCAACTCCATTTAGGACTGGGAAACAAACGCTAGCTCTCCTTACAAGAAACACACTCTGCTTTTGAGAAAAGAGCACTCTTCTACTCTACTGTGTTTCCTATGGGATTCGAACAGTGAGCTTGCTCAGAACAGAAGAAGTGTGCTTCCTACACACACGGGCCATATCCAGTTCAACTCTGCTTAGGAAACTGACAAGAACAGTAGCTCCTCTTCAGTCCAATACACTGTACTTGATGGAAACAGACGCAAGTGCTATTTGCACTGTGTGTGGCAATGGGAGCACAATAGTGACTTTCCTTACCAGAAAACAACTCTTGCTCGTAGGACCAGAAACTGCATGAGATTCAACTCCATTTAGAACTGGGAAACAAATGCTACCTCGCCTTACAATAAACACACTCTTCTTTTGAGAAAAGACAACTCATCTACTCTACTATGTTTCCTATGGGGTCCGAACAGTGAGCTTGCTCCGAACAAAAGAACCGTGCTTCCTACACACACGGGCCATGTCTAGTTCAACTCTGCTTAGGAAACTGACAAGAACAGTAGCTCCTCTTCAGTCCAATACACTGTACTGCTGGGAACAGACGCCAGTGCTATTTGCACTGTGTATGGCAATGGGAGCGCAATAGTGACTCTTCTTACCAGAAAACATCTCTTGCTCGTGGGACCATAAACTGCATGGGATTCAACTCCATTTCTGACTGGGAAACAAACACTAGCTCGCCTTACAAGAAACACACTCTGCTTTTGAGAAAGAGCACTCTTCTACTCTACTGTGTTTCCTATGGGATCCGAACAGTGAGCTTGCTCAGAACAAAAGAACTGTGCTTCCTACACACAAGGGCCATATCTAGTTCTACTCTGATTAGGAAACTGACAAGAACAGTAGCTCCTCTTCAGTCCAATACACTGCACTTGCTGGGAACAGACGCGAGTGCTATTTGCTCTGTGTATGGGAATGGGAGCGCAATATTGACTTTCCTTACAGAAAACAACTCTTGCTCATGGGACCAAAAAATTCATGTGATTCAACTCCTTTTAGGACTGGGAAACAAACGCTAGCTCTCCTTACAAGAAACACACTCTGCTTTTGAGAAAAGAGCACTCTTCTACTCTACTGTGTTTCCTATGGGATCCGAAAAGTGAGCTTGCTCAGAACAGAAGAAGTGTGCTTACTACACACACGGGCCATATCCAGTTCAACTCTGCTTAGGAAACTGACAAGAACAGTAGCTCTTCTTCAGTCCAATACACTGTACTTGCTGGGAACAGACGCCAGTGCTATTTGCACTGTGTATGGCAATGGGAGCACAATAGTGACTTTCCTTACCAGAAAACAACTCTTGCTCGTAGGACCAGAAACTGCATGGGATTCAACACCATTTAAGACTGGGAAACAAACACTTGCTCGCCTTACAAGAAATACACTCTGCTTTTGAGAAAAGAGCACACCTCTACTCTACTGTGTTTCCTATAGGGTCCGAAGAGTGAGCTTGCTCAGAACAAAAGAACTGTGCTTCCTACACACACGGGCCATATCTATTCCAACTCTTCTTAGGAAACTGACAAGAACAGTAGATCCTCTTCAGTCCATTACACTGTACTTGATGGTAACAGACGCGAGTGCTATTTGCAATGTGTGTGGCAATGGGAGCGCAATAGTGACTTTCCTTACCAGAAAACAACTCTTGCTCGTAGGGCCAGAATCTGCATGAGATTCAACTCCATTTAGAACTGGGAAACAAACGCTAGCTCGCCTTACAATAAACACACTCTGCTTTTGAGAAAAGACAACTCATCTACTCTACTGTGTTTCCTATGTGGTCCGAACAGTGAGCTTGCTCCGAACAAACGAACCGTGCTTCCTACACACACGAGCCATATCTAGTTCAATTCTGCTTAGGAAACTAACAAGAACAGTTGCTCCTCTTCAGTCCAATACACTGTACTTGCTGGGAACAGACGCCAGTGCTATTAGTACTGTGTATGGCAATGGGAGCACAATAGTGACTCTTCTTTCCATAAAACAACTCTTGCTCATAGGACCAAAATTGCATGTGATTCAACTCCATTTAGGACTGGGAAACAAACGCTAGCTTGCCTTACAAGAAACACACTTTGCTTTTGAGAAAAGAGCACTCTTCTACTCTAATGTGATTCCTATAAGGCCAGAATAGTGAGACTGCTCAGAACAAAAGAACTGTGCTTCCTACACACACCGACTATATTTAGTTCAACTCTGCTTAGGAAACTGACAAGAATAGTAGATCCTCTTGAGTCCAATACACTGTACATGCAGGGAATAGACGCCAGTGCTATTTGCCCTGTGTATGACAATGGGAGCGCAATAGTGTCTCTTCTCTCCAGAGAACACCTCTTGCTCGTAGGACCAGAAACTGCATGTGATTTTACTCCATTTAGGACTGGGAAACAAACGCTAGCTTGCCTTACAAGAAACACACTTTGCTTTTGAGAAAAGAGCACTCTTCTACTCTAATGTGATTCCTATAAGGCCAGAAGAGTGAGCCTGCTCAGAACAAAAGAACTGTGCTTCCTACACACACGGCCATATCTAGTTCAATTCTGCTTAGGAAACTGACAAGAATAGTAGATCCTCTTCAGTACAATACACTGTACTTCCTGGCAACAGAGGCGAGTGCTATTTGCACTGTATATGGCAATGGGAGCGTAATAGTGACTCTTCTTACCAGAAAACATCTCTTGCTCGTGGGACCAGAAACTGCATGGGATTCAACTCCATTTCTGACTCAGAAACAAACACTAGCTCACCTTAAAAGAAACACACTCTGCTTTTGAGAAAGAGCACTCTTCTACTCTACTGTGTTTCCTATGGGATCCGAACAGTGAGCTTGCTCAGAACAAAAGAACTGTGCTTCCTAGACACACGGCCATATCTGGTTCAATTCTGTTTAGGAAACTGACAAGAACAGTAGATCCTCTACAGTCTAATACACTGTACATGCAGGGAATAGACCCCAGTGCTATTTGCCTTGTGTATGACAATGGGAGCGCAATATTGTCTCTTCTTACCAAAAAACAACTCTTGCTCGCAGGACCAGAAACTGCATGTGATTCAACTCCATTTAGGACTGGGAAACAAACGCTAGCTCGCCTTACAAGAAACACTCTCTGCTTTTGAGAAAAGAGCACTCTTCTACTCTAATGTGTTTCCGATAGGGCCAGAACAGTGAGCTTGCTCAGAACAAAAGAACTGTGCTTCCTAGACACACGGCCATATCCAATTCAATTCTGCTTAGAAAACTGACAATAACAGTAGATCCTCCTCTGTCCAATACACTGTACATGCTGGGAACAGACGCCAGTGCTATTTGTAAGTTGTATGACAATTGGAGCGCAATAGTGACTCTTCTTACCAGAAGACAACTCTTGTTTGTAGGACCAGAAACTGCATGGGATTCAACTCCATTTCTGACTGGGAAACAAACGCTAGCTCGCCTTACAAGAAACACACTCTGCTTTTGAGAAAAGGGCACTCTTCTACTCTACTGTGTTTCCTATAGGGCCAAAACAGTGAGCTTGCTCAGAACAAAAGAACTGTGCTTCCTACACACACGGCCTTATCTAGTTCAATTCTGCTTAGGAAACTAACAAGAACAGTAGATCCTCCTCAGTCCAATACACTGTACATGCAGGGAATAGACGCCAGTGCTAATTGCCCTGTGTCTGATAATGGGAGCGCAATAGTGACCTTCTCTCCAGAGAACACCTCTTGCTCGTAGGACCAGAAACTGCATGTGATTTTACTCCATTTAGGACTGGGAAACAAACGCTAGCTTGCCTTACAAGAAACACACTTTGCTTTTGAGAAAAGAGCACTCTTCTACTCTAATGTGATTCCTATAGGGCCAGAAGAGTGAGCCTGCTCAGAACAAAAGAACTGTGCTTCCTACACACACCGACTATATTTAGTTCAACTCTGCTTAGGAAACTGACAAGAATAGTAGATCCTCTTCAGTCCAATACACTGCACATGCTGGGAACAGACGCCAGTGCTATTTGCCCTGTGTATAGCAATGGGAGCGCAATAGTGACTCTTCTTTCCAGAAAACAACTCTTGCTCGTAGGACCAAAAACTGCATGGGATTCAACTCCATTTAGGACTGGGAAACAAACGCTAGCTCGCCTTACAAGAAACACACTCTGCTTTTGAGAAAAGAGCACTCTTCTACTCTAGTGTGTTTCCTATGGGATCCGAACAGTGAGCTTGCTCAGAACAGAAGAAGTGTGCTTCCTACACAAGGGCCATATCCAGTTCAACTCTGCTTAGGAAACTGACAAGAACAGTAGATCCTCTTCAGTCCAATACACTGTACTTGCTGGGAACAGTCGCCAGTGCTATTTGCACTGTGTAGGGCAATGGGAGCGCAATAGTGACTTTCCTTACCAGAAAACAACTCTTGCTCATAGTACCAGAAACTGCATGGGATTCAAGACCATTTAGGACTGGGAAACAAACACTAGCTCGCCTTACAAGAAATACACTCTGCTTTTGAGAAAAGGGCACCCTTCTACTCTACTGTGTTTCCTAAAGGGCCAAAACAGTGAGCTTGCTCAGAACAAAAGAACTGTGCTTCCTAGACACACGGCCATATCTGGTTCAATTCTGCTTAGGAAACTGACAAGAACAGTAGATCCTCTTCAGTCCAATACACTGTACTTGCTGGGAACAGTCGCCAGTGCTATTTGCACTGTGTAGGGCAATGGGAGCACAATATTGTCTCTTCTTACCAGAAAACAAGTCTTGCTCTCAGGACCAGAAACTGCATGTGATTCAACTCCATTTAGGACTGGGAAACAAACGCTAGCTCGCCTTACAAGAAACACACTCTACTTTTGAGAAAAGGGCACACTTCTACTCTACTGTTTCCTATAGGGTCCGAAGAGTGAGCTTTCTCAGAACAAAAGAACTGTGCTTCCTACACACACCGACTATATTTAGTTTAACTCTGCTTAGGAAACTGACAAGAACAGTAGATGCTCTTCAGTCCAATACACTGTACATGCTGGGAACAGACACCAGTGCTATTTGCCCTGTGTATGACAATGAGAGCGCAATAGTGACTCTTCTTACCAGAAAACAACTCTTGCTCGTAGGACCAGAAACTGCATGTGATTCAACTCCATTTAGGACTGCGAAACAAACGCTAGCTCCCTTACAAGAAACACACTCTGCTTTTGAGAAAAGAGCACTCTTCTACTCTACTGTGTTTCCTAAAGGGCCAAAACAGTGAGCTTGCTCAGAACAAAAGAACTGTGCTTCCTACACACACGGCCATATCTAGTTCAATTCTGCTTAGGAAACTGACAAGAATAGTAGATCCTCTTCAGTACAATACACTGTACTTCCTGGGAACAGACGCGAGTGCTATTCGCACTGTATATGGCAATGGGAGCGCAATAGTGACTCTTCTTACCAGAAAACATCTCTTGCTCGTGGGACCAGAAACTGCATGGGATTCAACTCCATTTCTGACTCGGAAACAAACACTAGCTCGCCTTACAAGTAACACACTCTGCTTTTGAGAAAAGAGCACTCTTCTACTCTACTGTGTTTCCTATGGGATCCGAACAGTGAGCTTGCTCAGAAAAGAAGAACTGTGCTTCCTACACACACGGGCCATATCTAGTTCAACTCTGCTTAGGAAACTGACAAGAACAGTAGCTCCTCTTCATTCCAATACACTGTACTTGCTGGGAACAGACGCGAGTGCTATTTGTTCTGTGTATGGAAATGGGAGCGCAATAGTGACTTTCCTTACAGAAAACAACTCTTGCTCATGGGACCAAAAACTTCATGTGATTCATCTCCTTTTAGGACTGGGAAACAAACGCTAGCTCTCCTTACAAGAAAAACACTCTTCTTTTGAGAAAAGAGCACTCTTCTACTCTACTGTGTTTCCTATAGAGCCAAAACAGTGAGCTTGCTCAGAACAAAAGAACTGTGCTTCCTAGACACACGGCCATATCTGGTTCAATTCTGCTTAGGAAACTGACAAGAACAGTAGATCCTCTACAGTCTAATACACTGTACATGCTGGGAATAGACGCCAGTGCTATTTGCCTTGTGTATGACAATGGGAGCGCAATATTGTCTCTTCTTACCAGAAAACAACTCTTGCTCGCAGGACCAGAAACTGCATGTGATTCAACTCCATTTAGGACTGGGAAACAAACGCTAGCTCGCCTTACAAGAAACACACTCTGCTTTTGAGAAAAGAGCACTCTTCTACTCTAATGTGTTTCTGATAGGGCCAGAACAGTGAGCTTGCTCAGAAAAAAGGAACTGTGCTTCCTACACACACGGGCCATATCTAGTTCAACTCTACTTAGGAAACTGAAAGAACAGTAGCTCCTCTTCAGTCCAATACACTGTACTTAATGGGAACAGATGCGAGTGTTATTTGCACTGTGTATGGCAATGGGAGCACAATAGTGACTTTCCTTACCAGAAAACAACTCTTGCTCATAGGACCAAAAACTGCATGTGATTCAACTCCATTTAGGACTGGGAAACAAACACTAGCTCGCCTTACAAGAAACACATTCTGCTTTTGAGTAAAGATCACTCTTCTACTCTACTGTGTTTCCTAAAGGGCCAGAACAGTGAGCTTGCTCTGAACAAAAGAACTGTCCTTCCTACACACACGGCCATATCTAATTCAATTCTGCTTAGAAAACTGACAATAACAGTAGATCCTCCTCAGTCCAATGCACTGTACATGCTGGGAACAGACGCCAGTGCTATTTGTAATTTGTATGACAATTGGAGCGCAATAGTTACTCTTCTTACCAGAAGACAACTCTTGCTTGTAGGACCAGAAACTGCATGGGATTCAACTCCATTTCTGACTGGGAAACAAACAC
Organism: Peromyscus eremicus; assembly: GCF_949786415.1. Taxonomy (NCBI): domain Eukaryota; kingdom Metazoa; phylum Chordata; class Mammalia; order Rodentia; family Cricetidae; genus Peromyscus; species Peromyscus eremicus. Next base: position 17,533 of record NW_026734560.1, on the reverse strand, counting down.
TTGCTCGCCTTATAAGAAACACACTCTGCTTTTGAGAAAAGAGCACTCTTCTACTCTACTGTGTTTCCTATACAGCCAGAACAATAAGCTTGCTCAGAACAGAAGAATTGTGCTTCCTACACACACGGGGGATATCTAGATCAATTCTGCATAGGAAACTTACAAGGACAGTAGATCCTCTTCAGTCCAATACACTGTACATGCTGGGAACAGATGCCAGTGCTATTTTACCTGTGTATGTCAATGGGAGCGCAATAGTTACTCTTCTTACCAGAAAACAACTCTTCCTCGTAGGACCAGAAACTGCATGTGATTCAATTCCATTTAAAACTGGGAAACAAACGCTAGCTCGCCTTACAAGAAACACACTCTGATTTTGAGAAAAGAGCACTCTTCTACTCTACTGTGTTTCCTATACAGACAGAACAATAAGCTTGCTCAGAACAAAAGAATTGTGGTTCCTACACACACTGGGGATATCTAGATCAATTCTGCATAGGAAACTGACAAGGACAGTAGATCCTCTTCAGTCCAATACACTGTACATGCTGGGAACAGATGCCAGTGCTATTTTACCTGTGTATGTCAATGGGAGCACAATAGTGACTCTTCTTACCAGAAAACAACTCTTGCTCGTAGGACCAGAAACTGCATGTGATTCAACTCCATTTAGGACTGAATAACAAACGCTAGCTCGCCTTACAAGAAACATCCTCTGCTTTTGAGAAAAGGGCACTCTTCTACTCTACTGTGTTTCCTATAGGGCCAAAACAGTGAGCTTGCTCAGAACAAAAGAACTGTGTTTCCTACAACACGGCCATATCTAGTTCAATTCTGCTTAGGAAACTGACAAGAACAGTAGATCCTCTTCAGTCCAATACACTGTACATGCTGGGAATAGAAGCCAGTGCTATTTGCCCTGTGTATTACAATGGGAGCGCAATAGTGACTTTCCTTACCAGAAAACAACTCTTGCTCGTAGGGCCAGAAACTGCATGAGATTCAACTCCATTTAGAACTGGGAAACAAACGCTAGCTCGCCTTACAATAAACACACTCTGCTTTTGAGAAAAGACAACTCATCTACTCTACTGTGTTTCCTATGGGGTCCGAACAGTGAGCTTGCTCCGAACAAAAGAACCGTGCTTCCTACACACATGGGCCATATCTAGTTCAATTCTGCTTAGGAAACTGACAAGAACAGTTGCTCCTCTTCAGTCCAATACACTGTACTTGCTGGGAACAGACGCCAGTGCTATTAGTACTGTGTATGGCAATGGGAGCACAATAGTGACTCTTCTTTCCATAAAACAACTCTTGCTCATAGGACCAAAAATTGCATGTGATTCAACTCCATTTAGGACTGGGAAACAAACGCTAGCTCGCCTTACAAGAAACACACTCTGCTTTTGAGAAAAGGGCACCCTTCTACTCTACTGTGTTTCCTATAGGGCCAAAACAGTGAGCTTGCTCAGAACAAAAGAACTGTGCTTCCTACACACACGGACTTATCTAGTTCAATTCTGCTTAGGAAACTGACAAGAACAGTAGATCCTCCTCAGTCCAATACACTGTACATGCAGGGAATAGACGCCAGTGCTATTTGCTCTGTGTATGATAATGGGAGCGCAATAGAGACCTTCTCTCCAGAGAACACCTCTTGCTCGTAGGACCAGAAACTGCATGTGATTTTACTCCATTTAGGACTGGGAAACAAACGCTAGCTTGCCTTACAAGAAACACACTTTGCTTTTGAGAAAAGAGCACTCTTATACTCTAATGTGATTCTTATAGGGCCAGAAGAGTGAGCCTGCTCAGAACAAAAGAACTGTGCTTCCTACACACCGACTATATTTAGTTCAACTCTGCTTAGGAAACTGACAAGAATAGTAGATCCTCTTCAGTCCAATACACTGCACATGCTGGGAACAGACGCCAGTGCTATTTGCCCTGTGTATAGCAATGGGAGCGCAATAGTGACTCTTCTTTCCAGAAAACAACTCTTGCTCGTAGGACCAAAAACTGCATGGGATTCAACTCCATTTAGGACTGGGAAACAAATGCTAGCTCGCCTTACAAGAAAAACACTCTGCTTTTGAGAAAAGAGCACTCTTCTACTCTACTGAGTTTCCTATGGGATCCGAACAGTGAGCTTGCTCAAAACAGAAGAAGTGTGCTTCCTACACAAGGGCCATATCCAGTTCAACTCTGCTTAGGAAACTGACAAGAACAGTAGATCCTCTTCAGTCCAATACACTGTACTTGCTGGGAACAGTCGCCAGTGCTATTTGCACTGTGTAGGGCAATGGGAGCGCAATTGTGACTTTCCTTACCAGAAAACAACTCTTGCTCATAGTAACAGAAACTGCATGGGATTCAAGACCATTTAGGACTGGGAAACAAACACTAGCTCGCCTTACAAGAAATACACTCTGCTTTTGAGAAAAGGGCACACTTCCACTCTACTGTGTTTCCTATAGGGTCCGAAGAGTGAGCTTTCTCAGAACAAAAGAACTGTGCTTCCTACACACACCGACTATATTTAGTTTAACTCTGCTTAGGAAACTGACAAGAACAGTAGATCCTCTTCAGTCCAATACACTGTACATGCTGGGAACAGACGCCAGTGCTATTTGCCCTGTGTATGACAATGAGAGCGCAATAGTGACTCTTCTTACCAGAAAACAACTCTTGTTCGTAGAACCAGAAACTGCATGTGATTCAACTCCATTTAGGACTGCGAAACAAACGCTAGCTCCCTTACAAGAAACACACTCTGCTTTTGAGAAAAGAGCACTCTTCTACTCTACTGTGTTTCCTAAAGGGCCAAAACAGTGAGCTTGCTCAGAACAAAGAACTGTGCTTCCTACACACACGGCCATATCTAGTTCAATTCTGCTTAGGAAACTGACAAGAATAGTAGATCCTCTTCAGCACAATACACTGTACTTCCTGGGAACAGACGCGAGTGCTATTTGCACTGTATATGGCAATGGGAGCACAATAGTGACTCTTCTTACCAGAAAACATCTCTTGCTCGTGGGACCAGAAACTGCATGGGATTCAACTCCATTTCTGACTCGGAAACAAACACTAGCTCGCCTTACAAGAAACTCACTCTGCTTTTGAGAAAAGAGCACTCTTCTACTCTACTGTGTTTCCTATGGGATCCGAACAGTGAGCTTGCTCAGAACAGAAGAACTGTGCTTCCTACACACACGGGCCATATCTAGTTCAACTCTGCTTAGGAAACTGACAAGAACAGTAGCTCCTCTTCATTCCAATACACTGTACTTGCTGGGAACAGACGCGAGTGCTATTTGCTCTGTGTATGGAAATGGGAGCGCAATAGTGACTTTCCTTACAGAAAACAATTCTTGCTCATGGGACCAAAAACTTCATGTGATTCAACTCCTTTTAGGACTGGGAAACAAACGCTAGCTCTCCTTACAAGAAAAACACTCTTCTTTTGAGAAAAGAGCACTCTTCTACTCTACTGTGTTTCCAATAGAGCCAAAACAGTGAGCTTGCTCAGAACAAAAGAACTGTGCTTCCTAGACACACGGCCATATCTGGTTCAATTCTGCTTAGGAAACTGACAAGAACAGTAGATCCTCTACAGTCTAATACACTGTACATGCTGGGAATAGACGCCAGTGCTATTTGCCTTGTGTGTGACAATGGGAGCGCAATATTGTCTCTTCTTAGCAGAAAACAACTCTTGCTCGCAGGACCAGAAACTGCATGTGATTCAACTCCATTTAGGACTGGGAAACAAACGCTAGCTCGCCTTACAAGAAACACACTCTGCTTTTGAGAAAAGAGCACTCTTCTACTCTAATGTGTTTCCGATAGGGCCAGAACAGTGAGCTTGCTCAGAAAAAAGGAACTGTGCTTCCTACACACACGGGCCATATCTAGTTCAACTCTACTTAGGAAACTGAAAGAACAGTAGCTCCTCTTCAGTCCAATACACTGTACTTAATGGGAACAGATGCGAGTGTTATTTGCACTGTGAATGGCAATGGGAGCACAATAGTGACTTTCCTTACCAGAAAACAACTCTTGCTCATAGGACCAAAAACTGCATGTGATTCAACTCCATTTAGGACTGGGAAACAAACACTAGCTCGCCTTACAAGAAACACATTCTGCTTTTGAGTAAAGATCACTCTTCTACTCTACTGTGTTTCCTATAGGGCCAGAACAGTGAGCTTGCTCAGAAAAAAAGAACTGTCCTTCCTACACACACGGCCATATCTAATTCAATTCTGCTTAGAAAACTGACAATAACAGTAGATCCTCCTCAGTCCAATGCACTGTACATGCTAGGAACAGACGCCAGTGCTATTTGTAATTTGTATGACAATTGGAGGGCAATAGTTACTCTTCTTACCAGAAGACAACTCTTGCTTGTAGGACCAGAAACTGCATGGGATTCAACTCCATTTCTGACTGGGAAACAAACACTTGCTCGCCTTATAAGAAACACACTCTGCTTTTGAGAAAAGAGCACTCTTCTACTCTACTGTGTTTCCTATACAGCCAGAACAATAAGCTTGCTCTGAACAAAAGAATTGTGCTTCCTACACACACGGGGGATATCTAGATCAATTCTGCATAGGAAACTGACAAGGACAGTAGATCCTCTTCAGTCCAATACACTGTACATGCTGGGAACAGATGCCAGTGCTATTTTACCTGTGTATGTCAATAGGAGCACAATAGTGACTCTTCTTACCAGAAAACAAGTCTTGCTCGTAGGACCAGAAACTGCATGTGATTCAATTCCATTTATGACTGGGAAACAAACGCTAGCTCGCCTTACAAGAAACACACTCTGATTTTGAGAAAAGAGCACTCTTCTTCTCTACTGTGTTTCCTATACAGCCAGAACAATAAGCTTGCTCAGAACAAAAGAATTGTGGTTCCTACACACACGGGGGATATCTAGATCAATTCTGCATAGGAAACTGACAAGGACAGTAGATCCTCTTCAGTCCAATACACTGTACATGCTGGGAACAGATGCCAGTGCTATTTTACCTGTGTATGTCAATGGGAGCACAATAGTGACTCTTCTTACCAGAAAACAACTCTTGCTCGTAGGACCAGAAACTGCATGTGATTCAACTCCATTTAGGACTGAATAACAAACGCTAGCTCGCCTTACAAGAAACATCCTCTGCTTTTGAGAAAAGGGCACTCTTCTACTCTACTGTGTTTCCTATAGGGCCAAAACAGTGAGCTTGCTCAGAACAAAAGAACTGTGCTTCCTACACACACGGCCATATCTAGTTCAATTCTGCTTAGGAAACTGACAAGAACAGTAGATCCTCTTCAGTCCAATACACTGTACATGCTGGGAATAGAAGCCAGTGCTATTTGCCCTGTGTGTTACAATGGGAGCGCAATAGTGACTTTCCTTACCAGAAAACAACTCTTGCTCGTAGGGCCAGAAACTGCATGAGATTCAACTCCATTTAGAACTGGGAAACAAACGCTAGCTCACCTTACAATAAACACACTCTGCTTTTGAGAAAAGACAACTCATCTACTCTACTGTGTTTCCTATGGGGTCCGAACAGTGAGCTTGCTCCGAACAAAAGAACCGTGCTTCCTACACACACGGGCCATATCTAGTTCAATTCTGCTTAGGAAACTGACAAGAACAGTTGCTCCTCTTCAGTCCAATACACTGTACTTGCTGGGAAGAGACGCCAGTGCTATTAGTACTGTGTATGGCAATGGGAGCACAATAGTGACTCTTCTTTCCATAAAACAACTCTTGCTCATAGGACCAAAAATTGCATGTGATTCAACTCCATTTAGGACTGGGAAACAAACGCTAGCTCGCCTTACAAGAAACACACTCTGCTTTTGAGAAAAGGGCACCCTTCTACTCTACTGTGTTTCCTATAGGGCCAAAACAGTGAGCTTGCTCAGAACAAAAGAACTGTGCTTCCTACACACACGGACTTATCTAGTTCAATTCTGCTTAGGAAACTGACAAGAACAGTAGATCCTCCTCAGTCCTATACACTGTACATGCAGGGAATAGACGCCAGTGCTATTTGCCCTGTGTATGATAATGGGAGCGCAATAGTGACCTTCTCTCCCGAGAGCACCTCTTGCTCGTAGGGCCAGAAACTGCATGTGATTTTACTCCATTTAGGACTGGGAAACAAACGCTAGCTTGCCTTACAAGAAACACACTTTGCTTTTGAGAAAAGAGCACTCTTCTACTCTAATGTGATTCTTACAGGGCCAGAAGAGTGAGCCTGCTCAGAACAAAAGAACTGTGCTTCCTACACACCGACTATATTTAGTTCAACTCTGCTTAGGAAACTGACAAGAACAGTAGATCCTCTTCAGTCCAATACACTGTACATGCTGGGAATAGAAGCCAGTGCTATTTGCCCTGTGTATTACAATGGGAGCGCAATAGTGACACTTCTTACCAGAAAACAACTCTTGCTCGTAGGAACAGAAACTGCATGTGATTTTACTCCATTTAGGACTGGGAAACAAACGCTAGCTCGTCTTACAAGAAACACACTCTGCTTTTAGGAAAGGGCACTCTTCTATTCTACTGTGTTTCCTATACAGCCAAAACAATGAGCTTGCTCAGAACAAAAGAATTGTGCTTCCTACACACACGGGGGATATCTAGATCAATTCTGCATAGGAAACTGACAAGGACAGTAGATCCTCCTCAGTCCAATACACTGTACATGCTGGGAACAGATGCCAGTGCTATTTTACCTGTGTATGTCAATGGGAGCGCAATAGTGACTCTTCTTACCAGAAAACAACTCTTGCTCGTAGGAACAGAAACTGCATGTGATTCAACTTTATTTTGGACTGGGAAACAAACGCTAGCTCATCTTACAAGAAACACACTCTGCTTTTAGGAAAGGGCACTCTTCTACTCTAATGTGTTTCCTATAGGGCCAGAAGAGTGAGCTTGCTCAGAACAAAAGAACTGTGCTTCCAACACACACCGACTATATTTTTTTAATATGCTTAGGAAACTGACAAGAATAGTAGATCCTCTTCATTCCAATACATTGTACTTGCTGTGAACAGACGCGAGTGCTATTTGCCCTGTGTATGACAATGGGAGCGCAATAGTGACTCTTCTTACCAGAAAACAACTCTTGCTCATAAATACAGAAACTGCATGTGATAAAACTCCATTTAGGACTGGGAAACAAACGCTAACTCGCCTTAAGAGAAACACACTCTGCTTTTGAGAAAAGAGCCCTCTTCTACTCTAAAGTGTTTACTATGGGGTCCGATCAGTGAGCTTGATCAGAATAAAAGAACGGTGCTTCCTACACACTCGAGGCATATGTAGTTCAACTCTGCTTAGGAAACTGACAAGAACAGTAGCTCCTCTTCAGTCCAATACAATGTACTTGCTGGGAACAGATGCGAATGCTATTTGCACTGTGAATGGCAATGGGAGCGCAATAGTGACTCTTCTCTCCAGAAAACAACTCTTGATCGTAGGACCAAAAACTGCATGTGATTCAACTCCATTTAGGACTGGGAAACAAACGCTAGCTTGTATTACAAGAAACACACTCTGCTTTTGAGAAAAGAGCACTCTTCTTCTCTACTGTGTTTCCTATAGGGCCAGAACAGTGAGCTTGCTCAGAACAAAAGAACTGTGCTTCCTACACACACGGGCCATATCTAGATCAATTCTGCATAGGAAACTGACAAGGATAGTAGATCCTCTTCAGTCCAATACACTGTATGCTGGGAACAGACGCCAGTGCTATTTGCCCTGTGTATGACAATGGGAGCGCAATAGTGACTCTTCTTACCAAAAAACAACTCATGCTCGTAGGACAAGAAACTGCATGTGATTCAAATCCATTTAGGACTGTGAAACAAACCCTAGCTCCATTACAAAAAACACACTCTGCTTTTGAGAATATAGCACTCTTCTACTCTACTGTGTTTCCTATAGGGCCAAAACAGTGAGCTTGCTCAGAACAAAAGAACTGTGCTTCCTACACACACGGCCATATCTAGTTCAATTCTGCTTGGGAAACTGACAAGAATAGTAGATCCTCTTCAGTCCAATACACTGTACTGCTGGGAACAGACGCGAGTGCTATTTGCCCTGTGTATGACAATGGGAGAGCAATAGTGACTCTTCTTACCAGAAAACAACTCTTGCTCATAGGATCAGAAACTGCATGTGATTCAACTCCATTTAGGACTGCGAAAGAAACCCTAGCTCGCCTTACAAGAAACACACTCTGCTTTTGAGAAAAGAGCCCTCTTCTACTCTAAAGTGTTTCCAATGGGTTCCGAACAGTGAGCTTGATCAGAACAAAAGAACTGTGCTTCCTACACACACGGGCCATATGTAGTTCAACTCTGCTTAGGAAACTGACAAGAACAGTAGCTCCTCTTCAGTCAAATACACTGTACTTCCTGGGAACAGACGCGAGTGCTATTTGTAATGTGTATGGCAATGGGAGCGCAATAGTGACTCTTCTTACCAGAAAACATGTCTTTTCGTAGGACCAGAAACTGCATGGGATTCAACTCCATTTCTGACAGGGAAACAAACACTAGCTCGCCTTACAAGAAACACACTCTGCTTTTGAGAAAAGAGCACTCTTCTACTCTACTGTGTTTCCTATGGTATCCTAACAGTGAGCTTGCTCAGAACAAAAGAACTGTGCTTCCTACACACACGTGCCATATCTAGTTCAACTCTGCATAGGAAACTGACAAGAACAGTAGCTCCTCTGCAGTCCAATACACTGTACTTGCTTGGAACAGAGGCGAGTGCTATTTGCCTTGTGCATGACAATGGGAGCACAATAGTGACACTTCTTACCAGAAAACAACTCTTGCTCGTAGGACCAGAAACTGAATGTGATTCAACTCCATTTAGGACTGGGAAACAAACGCTAGCTCACCTTACAATAAACACACTCTGCTTTTGAGAAAAGAGCACTCTTCTACTCTACTGTGTTTCCTATAGAGCCAAAACAGTGAGCTTGCTCAGAACAAAAGAACGGTGCTTCCTAGACACACGGCCATATCTGGTTCAATTCTGCTTAGGAAACTGACAAGAACAGTAGATCCTCTTCAGTCCCATACACTGTACTTTTTGGGAACAGATGCCAGTGCTATTTGCCCTGAGTATGACAATGGGAGCGCAATAGTGACTCTTCTTACCACAAAACAACTCTTGCTCCTAGGACCAGAAACTGCGTGTGATTCAACTCCATTTAGGACGGGAAACAAACGCTAGCTCGCCTTACAAGAAACAAACTCTGCTTTTGAGAATAGAGCACTCTTCTACTCTACTGAGTTTCCTATAGGGCCAGAATAGTGAGCTTGCTCAGAACAAAAGAACTGTGCTTCCTACCCACAGTGGCCATATCTAGTTCAACTCTGCTTAGGAAACTGACAAGAACAGTAGCTCATCTTCAGTCCAATACACTGTACTTGCTGCGAACACACGCCAGTGCTATTTGCACTATGCATGGCAATGGGAGCGCAAAAGTGACTTTCCTTACCAGAAAACAATTCTAGCTCGTAGGACCAAAAACTGCATGTGATTCCACTCCATTTAGGACTGGGAAACAAAAGCTAGCTCGCCTTACAAGAAACACACTATGCTTTTTAGAAAAGAGCACTCTTCTACTCTACTGTGTTTCCTACAGGGCCAAAACAGTGAGCTTGCTCAGAACAAAAGAACTGTGCTTCCTACACACACGGGCCATATCTAGTTCAATTCTGCTTAGGAAACTGACAAGAACAGTAGCTCCTCTTCAGTCCAATAAACTGTACGTGATGGGAACAGACGCCAGTGCTATTTGCCCTGTGTATGACAATGGGAACGCAAAAGTGACTCTTCTTACCAGAAAACAACTCTTGCTCCTAGGACCAGAAACTGCATGTGATTCAACTCCATTTAGGACTGGGAAACAAATGCTAGCACGCCTTACAAGAAACACACTCTGCTTTTGAGAAAAGGGCACTCTTCTACTCTACTGTGTTTCCTATGGGTTCGAACAGAGAGCTTGCTCAGTACAAAAGAACTGTGCTTCCTACACACAGCCATATCTAGTTCAATTCTGCTTAGGAGACTGACAAGAACAGTAGCTCCTCTTCAGTCCAATACATTGTACCTGCTGGGAACAGACGCCAGTGCTATTTGCCTTGTGTATGACAATGGGAGCGCAATAGTGACTCTTCTTACCAGAAAACAACGCTTGCTCGTATGACCTGAAACTGCATGTGATTCAACTCCATTTAGGACTGGGAAACAAACACTAGTTCACCTTAAAAGAAACACATTCTGCTTTTGAGAAAAGAGCACTCTTCTACTCTTCTGTGTGTCCTTTGGGGTCCAAACAGTGTGCTTGCTCAGAACAAAAGAACTGTGCTTCCTACAAACACGGGCCATATCTAGTTCAATTTTGCTTAGGAAACTGACAAGAACAGTAGATCCTCTTCAGTCCAATACACTGTACATGCTGGGAACAGACGCCAGTGCTATTTGCCTTGTGTATGACAAAGGGAGTGCAATAGTGACTCTTCTTACCAAAAAACAACTTTAGCTTCTAGGACCAGAAACTGCATGTGATTCAACTCCATTTAGGATGGGAAAAAAATGCTAGCTCGCCTTACAAGAAACACACTCTGCTTTTGAGAAAAGAGCACTCTTCTACTCTACTGTGTTTCCTATAGGGCCAGAATAGTGAGCTTGCTCAGAACAAAAGAACTGTGCTTCCTACCCACAGTGGCCAAATCTAGTTCAACTCTGCTTAGGAAACTGACAAAAACAGTAGCTCATCTTCAGTCCAATACACTGCACTTGCTGCGAACACACGCCAGTGCTATTTGCACTATGCATGGCAATGGGAGCGCAAAAGTGACTTTCCGTACCAGAAAACAATTCTAGCTCGTAGAACCAAAAACTGCATGTGATTCCACTCCATTTAGGACTGGGAAACAAAAGCTAGCTCACCTTAAAAGAAACACACTCTGCGTTTGAGAAAAGAGCACTCTTCTACTCTACTGTGTTTCCTATAGGGCCAAAACAGAGAGCTTGCTCAGAACAAAAGAACTGTGTTTCCTACACACACGGCCATATCTAGTTCAATTCTGCTTAGGAAACTGACAAGAACAGTAGATCCTCTTCTGTCCCATACACTGTACTTGCTGGGAACAGACGACAGTGCTATTTGCCCTGTGTATGACAATGGGAGCACAATAGTGGCTCTTCATACCAGAAAACAACTCTTGCTCGTAGGACCAGGAACTGCATGTGATTCAACTCCATTTACGACTGGGAAACAAACGCTAGCACGCCTTAGAAGAAACACACTCTGCTTTTGAGAAAAGAGCACTCTTCTACTCTACTGTGTTTCCTATGGGGCCAGAATAGTGAGCTTGCGCAGAACAAAGGAACTGTGTTTCCTACACACACGGGCTATATCTAGTTCAACTCTGCTTAGGAAACTGACAAGAACAGTAGCTCCTCTTCAGTCCAATATACTGTAAATGCTGGGAACAGATGACAGCGCTATTTGCCCTGTGTATGACAATGGGAGCGCAATAGTGACTTGTCTTAATAGAAAACAACTCTTGCTTGTAGGACCAGAAACTGCATGTGATTCAACTCCATTTAGGAATGGGAAACAAACGCTAGCTCACCTTACAAGAAACACACTCTGCTTTTGAGAAAAGAGCACTCTTCTACTCTACTTTGTTTCCTATGGGTCCGAACAGTGAGCTTGCTCAGAACAAAAGAACTGTGCTTCCTACACACACGGGCCATATCTAGTTCAACTCTGCTTAGGAAACTGACAAGAACATTAGCTCCTCTTCCTTCCAATATTCTGTACTTGCTGAGAATAGACGAAAGAGCTAATTGCACTGTGTATGTCAATGGGAGCGCAATAGTGACTTTCCTTGCCAGAAAACACCTCTTGCTTGTAGGACCAAAAACTGCATGTGATTCAACTCCATTTAAGCCTGGGAACCAAACGCTAGCTCGCCTTACAACAAACACACTCAGCTTTTGAGAAAAGAGCACTCTTCTACTCTATTGTGTGTCCTATAGGGCCAAAACAATTAGCTATCTCAGAACAAAAAAACTGTGCTTCCTACACAAACGGACATATCTAGTTCAATTCTGCTTAGGAAACTGACAAGAAGAATAGCTCATCTTCAGTCCAGTACACTGTACTTGCGGTAAACAGACGCCAGTGCTATTTGACCTGTGTATGAAAATGGGAGTGCCATAGTGACTCTTATACCAGAAAACAACCCTTGCTCGTAGGACTAGAAACTGCATGTGATTCAACTCCATTTAGGACTGGGAAACAAACGCTAGCTCGCCTTACAAGAAACACACTCTGCTTTTGAGAAAAGAGCACTCTTCTACTCTACTGTGTTTCCTATGGGGTCCGAAAAGTGAGCTTGCTCAGAACAAAAGAACTGTGCTTTCTACACACACGGCCATATCTAGTTCAATTCTGCTTGGAAAACTGACAAGAAGAGTAGATCCTCTTCAGTCCAATACACTGTACTTGATGGGAACAGACGCGAGTCCTATTTGCACACTGTGTGGCAATGGGAGCTCAATAGTGACTTTCCTTACCAGAAAACAACTCTTGCTCGTAGGACCAGAAACTGCATGTGATTCAAATCCATTTAGGACTGGGAAACAAATGCTAGCTCGCCTTACAAGAAACACACTCTGCTTTTGAGAAAAGAGCACTCTTCTACTCAACTGTGTTTCCTATAGAGCCAGAACAGTGAGATTGCTCAGAACAAAAGAACTGTGCTTCATACAAATACTGCCATATCTAGTTCAATTCTGCTTAGGAAACTGAAAAGAACAGTAGCTCCTGTTCAGTGCAATACACTGTACATTCTGGAAACAGACACCAGTGCTATTTGCCCTGTGTATGACAATGGGAGCGCAATAGTCACTCTTATTACCAGAAAACAACTCTTGCCCGTAGGACAAGAAACTGCATGTGATTCAACTCCATTTAGGACAGGGAAACTAACGCTAGCTTGTTTACAAAAAACACACTCTACTTTTGAGAAAAGAGCACTCTTCTACTCTAATGTCTTTTCTATGGGGTCCGAACAGTGAGCTTGCTCAGAACAAAAGAACTGTGCTTCCTACACACAGGGGCCATATCTAGTTCAACTCTGCTTAGGAAACTGACAAGAACAGTAGCTCCACTTCAGTCCAATACACTGTACTTGCTGGGAACAGACGCCAGTGCTATTTACCCTGTGTATGACAATGGGAGCGCAATAGTGACTCTTCTTACCAGAAAAAAACTCTTGCTCGTAGGACCAGAAACTGCATGGGTTTCAACTCAATTTCTGACTGGAAAAAAAAATACTAGCTCGCGTTACAAGAAACACACTCTCCTTTTGAGAAAAGAGCACTCTTCTACTCTACTGTGTTTCCTATGGGGTCCGAACAGTGAGCTTGCTCAGAACAAAAGAACTGTGCTTCCTACACACACGGGCCATATCTATTTCAACTCTGTTTAGGAAACTGACAAGAACGGTAGCTCCTCTTCAGTCCAATACACTGTACTAGCTGGGAACAGACGCGAGTGCTATTTGCACTGTGTATGGAAATGGGAGCGCAATAGTGACTTTCCTTACCAGAAAACACCTCTTTCTCGTAGGACCAGAAACTGCATGGGATTCAACTCCATTTCTGACTGGGAAACATACACTAGCTCGCATTACAAGAAACACACTCTGCTTTGAGAAAAGAGCACTCTTCTACTCTAATGTCTTTTCTATGTGGTCCTAACTGTGAGCTTGCTCAGAACAAAAGAACTGTGCTTCCTACACACACGTGCCATATCTAGTTCAACTCTGCTTAGGAAACTGACAAGAACAGTAGCTCCTCTTCAGTCCAATACACTGTACTTGTTGGGAACAGACGCGAGTGCTATTTGCACTGAGTATGGAAATGGGAGCGCAATAGTGACGTTCCTTACCAGAAAACAACTCTTGTTCATAGGACCAGAAACTGCATGTGATTCAACTCTGTTTAGGACTTGGAAACAAATGCTAGCTCGCCTTACAAGAAACACACTCTGCTTTTGAGAAAAGAGCACTCTTCTACTCTACTGTGTTTCCTATAGGGCCAGAACAGTGAGCTTGCTCAGAACAAAGAACTGTGCTTCATACAAATACTGCCATATCTAGTTCAATTCTGCTTAGTAAACTGAAAAGAACAGTAGCTCCTGTTCAGTGCAATACACTGTACATTCTGGGAACAGACGCCAGTGCTATTTGCCCTGTGTATGACAATGGGAGCGCATTAGTGACTCTTATTACCAGAAAAAAACTCTTGCTCGTAGGACAAGAAACTGCATGTGATTCAACTCCTTTTAGGACTAGGAAACAAACGCTAGCTCACGTAACAAGAAACAAACTCTGCTTTTGAGAAAAGAGCACTCTTCTACTCGACTGTGTATCCTATGGGGTCCGAACAGTGAGCTTGCTCAGAACAAAAGAACTGGGCTTGCTACACACACGTGCCATATCTAGTTCAACTCTGCTTAGGAAACTGACAAGAACAGTAGCTCCGCTTTAGTCCAATACACTGTACTTGCTGGGAACAGATGCGAGTGCCATTTACACTGTGTATGGCAATGGGAGTGCAACAGTGACTTTATTACCAGAAAACAACTCTTGCTCGTAGGACCAAAAACTGCATGTGATTCAACTCCATTTAGGACTGGGAAACAAACGCTAGCTCGCCTTACAAGAAACACACTCTGCTTTTGAGAAAAGAGCACCCTTTCTACTCTACTGTGTTTCCTATGGGGTCCGAACATTGAGGTTGCTCAGAACAAAAGAACTGTGCTTCCTACACACACGGGCCATATGTAGTTCAACTCTGCTTAGAAAACTGACAAGAACAGTAGCTCCTCTTCAGTCCAATACACTGTACTTGCTGGGAACAGACGCGAGTGCTATTTGCACTGTGTATGTAAATGGGAGCGCAATAGAGACTTTCTTTACCAGAAAACAACTCTTGGTCGTAGGACCAAAAACTGCATGTGATTCAACTCCATTTAGGACTGGGAAACAAACGCTAGCTCGCCTTACAAAAAACACACTCTGCTTTTGAGAAAAGAGCACTCTTCTACTCTACTGTGTTTCCTATAGGGCCAGAACAGTGAGCATGCTCAGAACAAAAGAAGTGTGCTTCCTACAAATATGGCCATGTCTAGTTCAATTCTGCTTAGGAAACTGAAAAGAACAGTAGATCCTCTTCAGTCCAATACACTGTACATGCTGGGAACAGACGTCAGGGCTATTTGCCGTCTGTATGACAATGGGAGCACAATAGTGACTCTTCTTACCAGAAAACAACTCTTGCTCGTAGGACCAGAAACTGTATGTGATTCAACTCCATTTAGGACTGGGAAACAAACACTAGCTCTCCTTACAAGAAACACACTCTGCTTTTGAGAAAAGAGCACTCTTCTACTCTACTGTGTATCCTATGGGGTCGGAACAGTGAGCTTGCTCAGAGCAAAAGAACTGTGCTTCCTACACACAGGGGCCATATCTAGTTCAACTCTGCTTAGGAAATTGACAAGAACAGCAGCTCCTCTTCAATCCAATACACTGTACTTGTTGGGAACAGACGCGATGGCTATTTGCACTGTGTATGGCAATGGGAGTGCAATAGTGACTTTCCTTACCAGAAAAAAACTCTTGCTCGTAGGACCAAACAGTGCATGTGATTCAACTCCATTTAGGACTGGGAAACAAACGCTAGCTCGCCTTACAAGAAACACACTCTGCTTTTGAGAAAAGAGCACTCTTCTACTCTACTGTGTTTACTATAGGACCAGAACAGTGAGCTTGCTCAGAACAAAAGAACTGTGCTTCATACAAATACGGCCATATCTTGTTCAATTCTGCTTAGGAAACTGAAAAGAACAGTAGATCCTCTTCAGTCCAATACACTGTACATGCTGGGAACAGACGCCAGTGCTATTTGCCCTGTGTATGACAATGGGAGCGCAATAGTGACTCTTCTTACCAGAAAACAACTCTTGCTCGTAGGACAATAAACTGCATGTGTTTCAACTCCATTTAGGACTGGGAAACAAACGCTAGCTCGCCTTACAAGAAACACACTCTGCTTTTGAGAAAAGAGCACACTTCTACTCTACTGTGTTTCCTATGGGGTCCGAACATTGAGCTTGCTCAGAACAATAGAACTGTGCTTCCTACAAATACGGCCATATCTAGTTCAACTCTGCTTAGGAAACTGACAAGAACAGTAGCTCCGCTTCAGTCCAATACACTGTACTTGCTGGGAACAGATGCAAGTGCTATTTGCACTGTGTATGGAAATGGGAGCGCAATAGTGACTTTCCTTACCAGAAAACAACTCTTGCTGGTAGGGACCAGAAACTGCATGGGATTCAACTCCATTTAGGACTGGGAAACAAACGCTAGCTCGCCTTACAAGAAACACACTCTGCTTTTGAGAAAAGAGCACTCTTCTACTCTACTGTGTTTCCTATAGGGCCTGAACAGTGAGTTTGCTCAGAACAAAAGAACTGTGCTTCCTACAAATACGGCCATATCTAGTTCAATTCTGCTTAGGAAACTGACAAGAACAGTAGATCCTCTTCAGTCCAATACACTGTACATGCTGGGAACAGACGCCAGTGCTATTTGCCCTGTGTCTGACAATGGGAGTGCAATAGTGACTTTCCTTACCAGAAAACAACTCTTGCTAGTAGGAACAAAAACAGGATGTGATTCAACTCCATTTAGTACTGCGAAACAAACGCTAGCTTGCCTTACAAGAAACACACTCTGCTTTTGAAAAAAGAGCACTCTTCTGCTCTACTGTGTTTCCTATGGGGTCCGAACAGTGAGCTTGCTCAGAACAAAAGAACTGTGCTTCCTACACACACGGGCCATATCTAGTTCAACTCTGCTTAGGAAACTGACAAGAACGGTAGCTCCTCTTCAGTCCAATACAGTGTACTAGCTGGGAACAGACGCGAGTCCTATTTATACTGTGTATGGAAATAGGAGCGCAATAGTTACTCTTCTTATCAGAAAACACCTGTTCCTCGTAGGACCAGAAACTGCATGGGATTCAACTCCATTTCTGACTGGGGAACAAACACTAGCTCGCCTTACAAGAAACACACTCTGCCTTTGAGAAAAGAGCACTCTTCTACTCGACTGTGTATCCTATGTGGTCCGAACAGTGAGCTTGCTCAGAACAAAAGAACTGTGCTTCCTACACACACGGGACATATCTAGTTCAACTCTGCTTAGCAAACTGACAAGAACAGTAGCTCCGCTTCAGTCCAATACACTGTACTTGCTGGGAACAGACGCGAGTGCTATTTGCACTGTGTATGGCAAAGAGAGTGCAATAGTGACTTTCCTTACCAGAAAACAACTCTTGCTCATAGGACCAAAAACTGCATGTGATTCAACTCCATTTAGGACT